>NW_020954594.1:15151248-15518264 GCF_900497805.2 Vombatus ursinus | reverse complement strand
GTGTGTGTGTGTGTGTGTGTGTGTGTGTGTGTGTGTGTGTGTGAGAGAGAGAGAGAGAAATACACTGGGAAAGGTAGATGATATGTAAACGAGATCAATAAAATTTATTTTTAAAAAACTGAATGCTCGATCAAATAAATTAATAGGCAGGATAGTAGCAAATATGCATCATGAGACATAGAAACTTACAGTTATGATAAGTACAGTCTTCCCCAGTCCATATCCTAGACTTCTCTGGATTCTCATGGACTTGAATTCATACCATGGAATATTCTCAGTGGTAAATATGACTCCTTTTGCTTCCATCCAATTAGAAAACTGGGAACTTTTGAAGTTAACTTAGGTCTGGATCTTCAGTAGCTTACCACACCAAAAGACTTAGACAAGAAAGAGCAATGAAACATTGGCTTCTTTATTCCAAACAAAAATGAAGAGAGCCAGGTTAGCTCCCCTATTGCTGGTGATTAGAATATCATCCCCTGTTCCGCTTCTACCATTGTTGGGTTCCTCCTAGAATCTGCATTTGAGGAAGGGCGCTGAACAGACATGCTTCGTTCTCTGGATTTTGTCACAATGTTTCAACTGCCTTTTTCCTCTTTTCCTGTGCTCCCCTTCTGCCACTGGCAAATTCCTTCCAGAAGTTCCATTTTGAGTAAGGGTCTTGACCAGCCATCCTTCATTCTCTCAACTTTGCACCATATCCCCTATCTGATTATCTCTCTATTTCTTGATTTTCAACTCCTTTGTATTTGTTGTATTCCTTCATAAGAATGTGAACTCCTTAAAAACAGAAAATATCTTTCTTTTTGCTTAAATTTGCATCCCTAGTGCTTAACACAGCGCCTGGTACATGGCAAGTGCCTAATACATTTGTGTTGATTTGATTCCCTTCCAAACTGGTGATAGGAAAGGAGTTAACTAAGGTCTTTTTGCCACCAGAGAGACAGGTAACAAATGTTATATGCATTGTCTTCATCTCAATTCAGATAGTCAGTTGGTCTTTGTGGCTGTTGGTGGCCCATGTATCTCCTCCATTTTTTTTTTCCTGCTCCTCTAAGCAATACTCCAGACAGTAAGAAGACAGAAGCTGCTACTATCACCGTTCTTCACAATTTAGATGTCATCTCTTCCATCTTCTCCTCCCTGACATTTCTTCCTCTCCTTAATCAGAGACTGATATGGGTAGCACAGCTCCCTTAGAAATGCATTCTTGTTCTATTTCAATCATGTACATATCTTGGTGCCTGTTGTCTCATGTGAAATGTAGACTTGACTTACCAAGCTCACTCCTGTTACCTCTACAAACAATTTCACGGAGATACCCTATTTTATTGGCAATTCCTCTTGAACTTAACATTTTGTTGGCAACATTAACGTAACCTGTCTTATTATACATACCTGATTTGGGTATAAGCATAGGGCCTGAACTTGTGACCTTATTGATAGAGGAGGTTTCTGGATGAGGGAACTCCCTCTATCAGTGAAGATCAGCATCTTCTTTGCAACTTAAAGCCTTAGAGAATTTCCTAGTGAATCAAGAGACTAAAAGACTTAATCAGAGTCATATAACTAGTCTGTCAGAAACAGGACTTGAATCTGGTCTTCAAGGCTCTAAAGCTGGCTCCCCAACCAATGTTTCTCAATACTTAACTAAAACCTGCTATATTAAGGCACCATTTCCTTCTCTAGCAATGTAGAGATGGTATTCATCCCATGTGCAACAATGAGCTTGGACCTTCTTGAGATGGGAGATTTAATCAGGGAGGGTCCTGTGGAGCTCTTGAGAAGAGGCTCTTGATGAAGACTTGATGGTTAAATTTTCAGTGTGAGCATTTACAAATCAGAAATCAGTAAATGCTACAAATCAGGGGTTGATCTATTGTTTTGTAGATTGTTTAGACAAGTGTTGAAGAAAATGTTAATAATGCAAATTCAATTGAAAAGCCTGTTGTATATATTCCCCCTCCTTCCCCCAGAGCCAGTGGTTCAATACTTACCTGTATACATTTGGATTTAATTCTATACTAAAGTTAGGAAGAGAATGCAGAATTTCTCCTGTCTAAAAGGATAATTAAGAAATTGTCCTCACTGTGACAATTATTTGTCCCTTTTCTCTGGTTCAAGTTCAGTAGACTTTAAGTTTTTAAAATGTAAAAGGATCTTTTACACGTAAAAATTTCATAAATTTTTCATAGGTTCAGCTAATATCCCAGTACCACCTGAGTAACTTCTGAGAAAAATCTCCAAAATAGCTATTTCTTTATTAAGATTCTTAACTCTATCCCAGCCTTGCATTAATCTAAAGGAATGTACCTTCCTTCATATTGTTATTTAAGTACCTTGTAAGAAATCCAAAGATAATAGAACACATTATTGAGAAACTGAAATATATTTTTGATGCTCAGGAAGCAAAATGCATTTTATCTATTTTATTTTTATTATATTTATTTATTTATTTATTTAATTTTTGGCTAGGCAATGGGGTTGAGTGACTTGCCCAGGGTCACACGGCTAGTGAGTGTTATATGTCTGAGGCCGAATTTGAACTCAGGTCCTCTTGAATCCAGAGCCGGTGTTCTATCCACTGAGCCACCGAGCTAGCTGCCCCATTCACTGTGCCACCTAGCTGCTTCATGCAAAATACATTAAAAAAAAATAAAAGCTACAGCATTAAATGGTCAAGTTCACATAACTAATTCTTCCCAAGGGAATTGCCAACGTTGAGACTCCTCTCAAAGGAATCATCTCTCCTGAAAGTCACTGGTAAAGGAAAACAATCATATATAAAGGGCAAGGGATGATCTCACCAAGTGGCATCTCTTGCTTCTCTGATTCTTGGGAATAGAACTGAGGATGGGCCTCTTTCCAGGTGATTCTGTAGACCTCTGCAGAGTCCACCACAGCAGCCCTGCTTTACGTCATGCTGTGTTCAACTTTCCTCCCAGTTTTCTGGGTGGTTGTGGATCCAATTCCTCTTTTGCTTGAGAGAGAGAGGGAGAGACAGAGAAAGAGAGGGAGAGGTAGAGAGAGTCAGCCACTATTCAAGGTGACCACCTTCTCTTGGCTTGCTATGTGGCAGTTGGGTATGTCTCTCTCTCTGTTTTATTTATTTTATTTTTAATCATTATTTTTTCCCAATGAATAAGAATTGCTTTTTTTCTCCTTCTTACCTTCTCCTTCACCCTATTGAAAAGGAATAAAGAAAAACAAAATGCCTTGTAACAATATGCATTATCAAGAAAAATAATGTCCCACGTTGGCCATGAACAATAATGTATTTCTCATTTTGCATTTTAAATCCATGTCCTTTTTCTCAGGCTGTGAATAGCACCTTGTATCATCTGTCATCTGGAATCATGGTTGGTTATTCTGGCTGACTCTTTGGGCCACCTGGCTATTATCTCTGTCCTATGCATTTCTAACAACAGATTCAGCTGCATAATCTGGCATGTCCTTTGAGAAAAGTCCCCATTTAACATAATGTTTTACTATTGCCTCCACTCTTCTAAAGGCAAGCAAGGGAAGGGAGATACTACCTTCATAAGAAGGCTTATACTTAGGATCTAACCAAAATGGACTACTACCCTGAACTCAGAGTTTCCTTGCTTCCCTCAGTGCATTTACACAATTTGTCCTCAGACCTGAAATGTATTACTTGCACATCTCCACCTTTCAGAAACATTATCTTATTTCAAGTCTCAGTTTAGGGGTAACATGCAACCTAATGGGATAGAGTGCTGCATTTAGAGTTAAGAAGAGCTGGGTTTGAATTCTGCCTCAGATATTTAACTAGCTGTGTGACATTGGGCATTGGGCAAGTCACTTAAGCTTTCCAAGTCTCAGTTTCCTCATCTGTAAAGAAGAGATAATAATAGCATCTGCCTTACAGTGTTGTGCCAAGGAATAAGTAAGAAAATATATATTAAAGTACTTCATAGACCTCAAAGTAATATATAAACGTTAACTGTTAGTAATATTCTTTTTACTCCATGAAGTCTTCCCAGATCTGCCCTTCCTCAAATTGCTTTGAATGAATTATACTTATTTATGTACATTTTAGATGTCTGTAGTAGAAGATAGGCTCCTGGAGGGCATGGAGCCTTCTACTACTAAAAGATAGGAAGAAGTCCCCCCCTCTTTATACCATTCGATGACATTTACATTAACTTGGTTAGCTTTTAGCTCTGTTTAGAGAAAATGTTAGGAAATAGGCCTTCGATTCCTTGAGTATGTGATGTAGGAGACCATTTAGTGGTATTTGGAATAATTATTAGTATTGTTTAATATTCTGTTTTAAGGACATTATCTTAAAGATAAATAAAAGATACACAGTCTTCCTCTGGTTGAATGGAGAGTGGCAGCAGTGACCTATCAACAAAGTCAGCAAGCATTTCTTAAATGCTTACACTGAGGAGGTAATAACTGTAGAAAAGACCAGGGCTATTCAGACTGATGTATATAGTCTTTTTCAGGCAGAAAGAACATTTGCCATAGTTTATAGCCATGTTGGTTCAATAAAGTACTTAGATAAATCTAAGTTTCCATTATGCTACTCTGGGTAGCTAGGGCCAAATGGAATTTCTATAGACCAGGAATGTGGAACCTGTGACCTCAAGGCCACATGTGGCCCTCTAGGTCCTAAAGCGTGGCCCTTTGACTGAATCCAAACTTCACAGAACAAATCCTTTTATTAAGGGAGGCCACATGTTCCCCACTCCTGGTATTGACTATGACTATAAATGAATTAATGAATCACTAAAGCATTTATAAAATTCTTACTATGTGCAAAGCACTGAGCAAAATGCTGGGGATAGAAATAGAAAAGTTAATAGTCCTTATTGATGCAGTTTAGGGGTTCAGGGGTGCTGGGACCCCAAAATAACAACATGTGGGTCCTGCCCGAAAGAATTTGACCCAAACCTTCTTTTAGCCAAAGACAAGGTTTATTAGAACATCTATCATTTTGGGCAGATCTTAAGGAGTCTGAACATGGGTAAGCAGTGGTTAGATTATAAGAATCTAAGCAGTGGCTAGATTTTAAGAATCTGAGCATCTTAATGGAGACAAGATGGACCTTATATACAGAAAGACTGTGGGAGGGATCTAGGAGTGGCCAGGTAGTTTGGGGTGACAGGTGGAACGGCCTAAGGAGATCTGGATGGGAGTGGCTAGTAAGCTGGGGTGAACAGAACTCCTGGGACCTGTGGCCAAGGGAGAAAGAAGCCTAGCTAGGATTAAGGGTGGGAAATGGCTGGGGGCCATAGGGAGGTAAGACAATGGAGGAGAGATTGGGTGTCCAAGAGGTAATAGAATTCCCAAGGGTGGGAAATGGAGCCTAGGTGGGACCAAGGGTGGGAAGTGGCCTGGAGCCATAGGGAGGCAAGACTATGGAGGAGAGATTGGGTGTAGCCACAATGAAAGGCCAGTTGAAGGGATTATAGCCTCGGGGGAAAGCCAGAGATTTGGCCATGTGGGAAAGTCCAGGGTTTTTCCTTTCTGGAGTCCAGATCCCAACCCCATCACTTATTCTGAAGGAACTCATATTCCAGTGGGGGAGATAACATATATGGGATGTTTTAGCTACAAATCAGAAATAAAAGTCCCATGGTCCTTACAGTACAGCAGCAAAACAGGTGGCAATACCTCTTCAGTAATGCCATTTCCACTGATAAAATGATTTCCATTTCTGATGTTGAGTGATTTGATAGTGACAAAGACTTCGGTGTCAGGAACTTTCTTTTGTGAGTTTTCAATAGCTAGCTATGACTATACTACCTGCAGGAAAGTTGCCAGGCAGCATCTTCACTGGGATTGCTTCCCAGGATGATGGCTATGAAGAATGCTAACAGTTTGGTTCCCACAGAACTGATAAGAAAACAGGACAAGGGGAGATTAGGTTATTGATTAATTGATTTCTTGGTTTATTGGTTTACACAAATATGTAAACAAGATAAGGGAGTGAATGGGATAATATAGGGTGAAGCCCCCTCAGGGGAATGAACTAACCCAGACCTCAGTTACTTTTCATACTTATGACTGTTGCAAGACTGCACCCAGATGCCTTGCAGCACATTCTGGCTAAACGGGATGTTCCATGTGGCTAAATAGGATGTTCCACGTGGTTGTGCAAAGAGACCACTCCCCTCTAACTTGTTTCGAACTTCCTTCAGTAGAAGTTAGAATTCCGCAAATAGATTGTGCCCCTAATATACCCAGCCAATGGGTTGAGGGAAAGGGGGTTAGGGTGGGGACATTGCAGATAGGGTCTATATATTCTGCTTTACAAGACACTCAGAAGCACACCCTGGCGGGAGCCATCTTGAGGGAATGCTGGGTGTGTCCTTTCTCATGAGAAAGCAATAAAACTCCTTTTTGCTTTTCTTAAGAAAAAGTCTCTGATTTGATTATTTTGGGGGTCACAAACACCCCACACATGGCTGAGGACACTGGCCTAGAAGCCTTGCTATTCCCAAAGGTTCTTGAGTTCAGTATCCTGGGCTTGCTCTTTCAGAGTTTGAGGGTGTTAAGAATGATTTCTCTTGGTAATCTGTATCCTGGAGACTCAGAGCTCCTTCCTACCAGCCTTCTGCTTTAAAGTTCCTCAGGAGGACATCTCTGATAATGAGCTTGCATTGAATCTTCTTATCTTGGTCAAACTCCAACCCCGGCCTGAATTGATTTTATCTACTCAAGTTTGGGTGGAGACAGACTTCTGAGATTGGGGATGGCATTTCTTTTGATGGCAGGCAATATCTTCCCCTGTAGACTGAGTGATCTAAGGAATCCACCCACCTCCTAGTATGTCAATCAATCATGTTTGATTGGCACCCCTTTCAGAACACCTACTCTTCAAAGGGCATATAAGGCCGTACCCCAAAATCCCAAACCGAGACAATTCTGAACTGGCCCCTTTAGGGGGGATCTAGTTTTGGACTGAACTCCCCTGCAATGCATGTCAAGCCACTTTGAGAAATTAATCCATGACACATGTACCCCAATTTTGTTTGTCTCTTAGAGCAGATTCTGTTTCAGATTAGGGCTCATGGGGTTTATGAGGTTTGGGGTTTAGGGTTCATAAGGGGAGATGGTGGTCAAGGTGGTGATTTGACTTGCCTGACACTTGCAGACTCTTCAGGATACCCTGCTTCCAGTAGGCTGGCTTGCATGCCCTATTGGCACTGGTTAACAGTTGGTATGGATGGCTAGTCCCCACCTTTTCAAGAGTTGCTTCTCCACATGATGGCTATGAGGGCTGAACTGGAGGCAGAACTTATGGTTGAGGGGGCACTGCTATTCCCAGAGCCTATCAGATAGTTGGTGGCAGTTGGACAGCATTTGGTGGTGGTGGTGATGGAGAAGGCAAGCCTCTTCTCCACAATGGCTTCTATCCTAAATGGTGACTGTTACGACTGGGCTAGAAGCAGATGTGTTGGTTGGGGGAACACTTTTCAAAGCCTTGTTATTCTCAAGGCTTTTGGTGATGTGGTCAAGGTTTGACTTGCCTGGCATTTGTTGCCTCCTTTTTCTCTGGTGGGGTGCCATCCTACTAACAGTCTTTACCCAATATCAATTTCAATTTTGCCTTTCTTTGTATTCCTAGTACAGAGTAAGTGCTTAAAAAATATTTTTTGACTGATTTCAACTATTCTCTACTTTTCAGTAGCTTAATGATCTCCACTGGTTTCAAACCTTGAAAATACAGTAAGATGAATTTTCTTTCCCCACCATTTTCCTCTCTATGTTTTTAGTCACTTAGTAGGCATTGTTTTTTCCCCTAGGCCACTGGCTCATTTGTCTGTCATTGCCATTCCTCACCTTTCTCTTTCTGTGACTATTTACTAATACAATGATTTCTCTCAACTTACCTGCTGTCAGGGTGACAAAAAACATTTTTCTCTAATAGTATAAGGTATATATTAGAGGTAGTATGGTTCAAATGGCTGGGAGTCAGTAAGTGACCCTGGGCAAATTACTTAATTTCTTAGTGATCCGTGCAATTATCGAAAGGTTATTGATCTTCGTTCTTGAAGAGGACCAAAATGACACCACTATGTTAGAGTCAAGTTATAGTGCGTCTGACTGTGACTCATCAGAATGATATGAGCTTGGAATGCTCTCCCACAGGTTGGGCATGAATAGTTCATGTGAACATTTGGGGTGGATTCTCTAAATTTGTTTTCTTTTGAGCTACTTCAATTCTGCTTTGCTCATAGAGGACAGCACTTTCTGTGATAAAGGCATGCCATTCCTGATGGTCCTGTGCCAGTGTCTCCCATGTCACACAATCAATTCCAAAGTTCTTAAGAGAAACCTTGACAGTGTACTTGTATCACTTCTTCTAACCACCATGTGAACATTTGCCCTGTGTGAGTTCTTCATAAAATAGTCTTTTAGCAAGCATACGTTTGGCAATCAAACAATGTGGCCAGTCCATTGTAGATGCTCTTTCTGCAGTAGAATTTGAAGGTCCAAGGAATTGGCTAAAGACTTAAGTTGCAAAAGAATTGCTGATCTACTTGGAAAGAAGAGACTTTCCTCACTAGGAATTCCCTACAGCAAAGAAATCTTAGATTTCAATTCCCACAATATGCAGAAACTCCTTTTACTACGAAGTGCCTTGTAAGTTACTCTGTGTTAAATGGGACAGTTTTAAAATTCCATCCTACTTTTTCACAAATGAAAATTTATATATTTGTGTATATCTATCTATTTATCTATCTATCTATCTATCTATATCTATCTATCTATCTATCTATCTATAGTTATTTGTGTTTTAGGGAGAGCAATTCAGTCTACTTTAATATAATAGGCATTTATTAAGCTCCTACTACATTCCAGGCACAGTACAAGGTTCTGGAAATCAATTGTTCAGTACTTTTCAGTGATGTCTGACTCTTCATGACCCCATTTGCAGCTTTCTTGGCAAAGATACTGAAGTATTTTGCCATTTACTTCTCCAACTCATTTTACAAATGAGGAAACTGAGACAAACAGAGTTAAGTGACTTGCCCAGGTCACACAGCTAGTACATATCTAAGGCCAGTTTGACCTCAAGAAGATGAGTCTTACTGGTTCCGGGCTCAGCATTCTATTCACTGTGCCAAAGATAGAAATAAAAAGTCTCTGCCTTTGAAGTGCTCCTGCCCTAATGAGGTCAGAGTTGTCATCATACAGGCATTATGCAGTGGGAAAAGAAATTTCTTGACAGGAATTTTTGGGTAGTTTGGCATAGTGTTTCTCCTTGCCCCCGTCAACTCCCCACCAAAAACAAACAAACAAAATCCCTCTATTGTTTGAAGTTGTCTGTTAACAAAGTGAGAATTCCAGTCAAAATAGTCCATTTGGGAGTCTGTTGCTTTTCCTGTCTGCTTTTCTTAAATACCCTTTTAAGTTATCAATCAGGATGCAAAGAAACAACTCTGGCTTATCTGTAAGTGCCAAAAGATTCTTTGAGATCACTACATTAAGGCTGACCTTTTTTTTTCTTTAATCATGAAATTGGAAGTATCACTTTCCAGATATTCTTGTTCTCAAATTATTCCTTTATTCTGATCTCACAAGTCCTAAAATGATGGAATACTTCTTGAGAATTTAGAAAAGAAAAGGTTGTGTTGCATTCAACTGTCCCATATTTTTGCCAAAAGAAAAAAAAAAGGTATTGTAAATTAGACTCCAAATTCATTTTATAATGATAACTTTTAATTGGGGCTTATATGCATGAATTTTATTGATATTTCTTGTGATTTTTAAAATGTTGTTTGCCTAGCTCGGCTTTCTAACTGGTATTATATCAAACCTGAATTACAAAATTTAGTTCAGTTCTTCAGGAAAAGTATAAAACAAGTTGGAAGCCCAGTAATAGCACCTGCAGAAAAGTCCTTGTCAGATCTTTGATTTCTATTTCAGGATTTGCCAGTTCTTCATTCTGATAACTCTTTCCCCTTCACCAGTGATCCAAATCCTTCCCTGGTCACCATTCTCCCTTTTCCTTCCAGGGTAATTGTGCCACTAAGCATTAGCAAAAGCCAAGAAATAATTCACATCTTTTCATTTATGTAAATCCAATAGTCATGCAAATGCAAATCACTGAACAAAGTAGCAATGAAGAGAAATCGGGGAAAGAAAAAGAGTTATGTGTACACTGCAATGTCAACTGTGTATTGCAACGTCAGTTCTAGCTCAATCTGAGCATGCAAATCGAGTGTTCCAGATACCACACAGGGTTTGAGCAATATGCAAAAAAAAAATCTTTGTAAAATGTAAGTGGTCACTAATGACACACATCTACTTACACTTTATAGAAAGCTTGGAGGAAGTGAATGAATTCATTGCTTCTATGGCATTTAATGTAGGTCTGGCATTAACTAAATCTTGGCCTTGGAATAATATGATCTTGTTTGGACCATAGAAACTGGATTTGTCCACATGAAGCAATATAATTCTGCTCAGCATTGAATCCATTACCATTACTGTCATCATCACCAACCATTACCATCACTAAATTAGTTAAGTGTTCTTCAGTTCCAAGAACTATGTTGAATGCTCTGCTATTCATACTCATTCCTTTTTTTTTTTTTTTTTTACTTTCCTCAGTGGCACCACTGCTCTGGATAGGGGAAATGTAGAAAGTAATAAGAGCAGAATTAGGACTCTAATGAGGTGGGGAGAGGAAGTACAGGCTAATGCCAAATCTGGAATCATTTAGTAGATAAAACTCCAAAGACTTCCTGGAGCTCTTCTGCTTGGGCTGATGGGATCAAAAGCCAGAAGTTATTGGCTTAAATCCAAACTGGTCTCAGCCACAGCAACCACTTCTCATAATTCAAAGGTTGTAGAGGCCTTCTTATTCACCTCATTTCCCAATGACCTCGATCCATACTTGGACCAGAACCTAGAAATGCAGTTAGAGGGAAGCACTGAGCTCCCTCCCAGTGGTTTTGTTTAGTGGTTATGATGAGGAGTATTAATTATTATCTTCTTAGTCCGACAACAAAGTTGATATTGCCTTTCATAAGAAGGCTACCTTCCAAATACTCAGTATGCCTTTTGTAAAGACCTACTTACGTATACATTGTCTGCACCCTGAGAATAGAAGTTCCTTGAGACCAAGGACTATTTTTGTATTCAGGTGGCACAATGGATTGAGTTATGGGCCTGGAGTCAAGAAGAGCTGAATTCAAATGTAGCCTCAGATGCTTATTAACGGTATGACCCTGGGCAAGTCACTTAATCTCTGTCTGCCTCAGTTTACTGAACTAGAAAATGGGAAAAATAATAGCACTTATCTCAGAGATTTTATGAGGAGCAAATGTGACATTTGTAAAACACTTAGCACAATGTAAGCACATAGTATGCTGGCACATAGTAGGTTCCCTTTTCTCTATATCCCCAGTGCTTGGCAATATGCCCCATACATAGTAAGTGCTTAATAATACTTATTGTTTGTAGATTAATTGATAAAAATAGTTGCCATGAGAAGCAGGTGGCAGGTAGGTGGTATAGGGTATAGAGTGCTAGACTTGTATGTAGAGAGATCTGAGTTAGAATCCTATCTTAGACATTTACTGGCTGTTTGACCTTGGGCAGTCATTTAACGTGTTTTAACCTCAGTTTCCTCTTCTGTGAAATGGAGTGAATAATAGCACCAACCTTATAGGATTATTGTGAGGATCAAAAGGAATAATACTTAAAGCATTTTGCAAACCTTAAAGTGCTATATAAATGCTAGCTATCATCATCATCATCGTCACATACTGTCAACTTCTGCTTAAACCACACCTCTAACATTTTTAATTAATGGCTATGACCCTGGGAAAGTCACTGAGTGCCCCAGGCAAGTCCATAAGACTAAATTGCAGAGCATGTATAAGTCTTCATTAGTAGAGTAGATTTCCTCAATGGAGTTTCCTATGCCAATGGAATCACGAGTTAGTACTGTTATAATAAAATAAAAACAAAATATAGTATTTTATGTAATATAATAATAAAATAAAATATAAGAAAATATATAATAAAATAAAAACAAAACACCAAGACTGAGACTCATAATGTGCCTTAAACTTTTCTAAGAGTTTTACATACATTGTTTCATTTGAGATTTGTAATAACCCAATGGAATTGGTATTTTAGATATTATCAATACAATTTAACAGTTGAAGAAACTAAAGTTAATTGACTTGCCATGGTCACATTCCTAATAAGTGTTAGTCAAGACTTGTATCTGGTCTCTCTGATTTCTAAGCCAGCACTCTGACTGCTATGGTGTTTCTCTGACTTTCAAATGTTTTTCATTGCATAGATTATTTTAGCAGGCTCAAAAATTCTCCATGGACCATTGAGATACCATCTGCTCCCACTTGCCAATATAGAGAAAGGTCGTCAGCATGAATGAGAAGAACAATACTTTGTTCTATAAGAAATAATGATGTAATATCTTACTAATTATGTAATATCTTAGTCTTATTAAATGCCGTAAGTATTAATTCATTACAGAAATAAAACTACAACTACAAGCCCATAGACATACCCTGTTCTCCCTTGAAGACTCTTCAAATACATATTTTGAAAGTCACTGTTTTTTAAAATATTCATCTCATGATCTCTCCTATAAGAGATGTGTTTTCTTAAATGTGTATATGCATATGAGTATGTCTTCTTTATTTAGGAGGCTTGTCTTTGTGTTACGAGGATGCTCTAAACTATATACTCCAAAGCAGGGGATCTTAACTTTTTTTGTGTCATGGACCGCTTTGACAGTCTAGTGAGACCTATGGACACCTCTTAGAAAAAAAAAAATCTGTTTTTAAATGCATAGAATAAAATATTGATTACAAAGGGAATCATTTATATTGAAAGAAAGATGCAGTTGTTTTTCTTCATTCAAGCTCATGGACCCTTAGTAATCAATCTATAGACCCCATAGGCCTTAGGTTAAGAACTCCTGACTAAAGCTTGAAAGTAATCAGACAACACATTTGAAAGGCCCCAATTAGGGAGGTTCCTGTTGATTATTCTGAACTATTTCAATGCTACTCTGGGGATCAGAATAGTCTAGTATGTACCATGGAAGAGGCTGAAGGGAACTATTTGGCACATCCCACACCTTCATATGTGCTTCTCTGGGCCACCCTATAAATTCTGATGGACTTAAGGGAAGTTCTGAGGGACTTAGATGTAATTGGGCTTTGGTAGAGATTTTGGTTCTAACATATGATACAGCCAAAGGGAAAGTACATTAAAATAGTCTACACAGATTAAACTGTATTTGTTTAGATATGGCAGCTGGCATTAAGCATTTGAAAGGCTATCATGTGGAAGTTGTAGTAGACTTGTTCTATTTGGCTGCAGAGGCTAGGAAAAGGAACAATGGATGGAAACTGCAAAGAGATAAATGTAAGTTTAATAGGATATTTTTAAAAAATCTTCCTAATAATTAATAATTCAAGCATGGGTGGGGAACCTAGGTGGTGCAGTGGTCCTGGAGTCAGGAGGACCTGAATTCAAATTTGCCCTCAGACACATAATGCTTTCTATCTGTGTGACTCTGGGCAAGTCACTTAACCCCAATTGCCTCACCAAAAAAAATAAATAAATAAATAATGGCCTTCTAGGTCCTTGAGTGTGGCCTTTTGACTGAGTCCAAGTTTTATAGAACAGATCTTTTTATTAAGGGGATTTGTTCTGTGAAGTTTGTATTCAAAGGGCTGCACTTGAGGACCTTGAGGGCCGCATGTGGTCTCGAGGCTGCAAGTTCCCCAATCCTGAATTAGAGCTTTACAAAAGTGAAATAGGCTACCTAAGGAGATTTTTGGGCTGCTCTGCCCCCGCCCACATCATGATGGCATTAGAGGCCTTCAGTCTAAGGTGGATGACCAGCTCTGCATTAGACTGACATCTGTCTTGTCCAGACTGGTGAGTGCTTTGTGTGTCCTGCAATATCTCAGAGAACTCCAGACGTGCTTCACTTTAGTCTCCACCATCTTTGTGCCAGCTGCCTTGCTTTGTCTCATGTCAATACATTACTCAATGTCTTCACTAACCATCTCTATAAATTTCCAGACCAAAATATAGTCACTACTCCTGTAATGGGAAAAATATCTAAATTCCTTCTTTCATGCATTTTTTGTCCCCAAAATGTGACAAAGCTGTCATGGCAGATGATTGGCTCAACTGGCAAAGGTTTAAGTTGCATTTCCCTTAACACATCTTTCTGGTAGCCTCTGGCCATGCAGAAGTATCTTCCTGATCACCGAATGGGATACAAAGACCCACCCATGTGGAGGTGGTGCCCTTCAGACTTGGTGGAGACATTCCAGTCCCAAGACTTCACAGGTCAAATGGTCTGCTGAGCTGACCAGAAATCTAGAATCCCTTCTAAACTTGCTTTGTGACTTGACTGATTCTTTCAGTGAAGGACACAAACAGATTTTATATGTAAAACTTCAGCGATGCTTCTAGATGGTTCAAGAAGATTCAGGGACAAGTGAATGATTTGCTGCGTTTACCTCCTTTTTTTTCCAAAGCAAATCCAAGCATTCCCCCTATACTTACAAGAGTAGGGAACCATCTGTCCAGTCTCTCTCGTCATGTCAATCATTCATCTGGAGTTTGTGGTACTTGGAAAACACAAGTTCTTTGGCAGCTAAAAGTCTCTCAGGAGACTTTTAATATACACAGGAATACAAACTTCACTCTGAGCAAATGTTCAAGCCTATAAGGCTCTATAACAGTTTCACAGAAAAAGGACTTACTTTGGAATCAAGAGATAAGACCTAGGGTCACATCCTGTCTCTTTCCCCTAGATTATGGATATAGAGCTAGAAGGGCGCTTGGAGGCTTTTGGTCCAATTTGATTTTATAAAAGAGGAAACTGAGGCCCAGGGAGTTAATTCCTTGTCTGAGTCACATAATATCAGAGGCAGGTAGAAGCTTAATGTTACCATTTACTGTATGTGAGATTTTAGTCAGGACACAATGCCTCTGGATCTATAAAATGGGATTGTAGGACATGTCCATTAAGGTCCCTTCCAGCTCCAAATCTATGTATTGCTTCTTACATTTCTCTTGGATATGCTACCACACTCAAACTGAGGCTCAAAGGATGATCAATTCCCTTTTATATAAAGCTCATTTACTAGAGTAGTTATTTCATATGCATTACCTCCAGGGGCCCAAATATTAGTCAGAAGACTCTAATCATCTGCATCTTGATAGCACACTGATTCCCAGAATGATTCTGCTGATACTGCTTCTAAATGTCTTCATCAACAATACTGTGCAAAATGACTATCTTTTTCTTTAGCCCTTGCTAGAATGCAGAGAAAAGGGAAGTTTCTTCAGTGTTAAGGAGCCTGCATGTTCCACCCCCACTTGCTTCCTAACCACACATTTACCTTCTTAAATCAGAGAGCCCAAAAAAAAAATCTATGTAGATGTGAAGTGTTTGAAAATGAGTAATTTCATCTCTACAATAATTGATATTGTTGACTATACAAGGTAATTTCTTTGAGTCGGGTAATGAAGTGACGTGTGAACTGTATCTTCTCAGGAAGTGGTTTCATTTAAAGGCAAGTGTTGTTTTTTTTTTTTTCTACTGCCCTAAAATTAAGAAGTATTGACAGAGGCCTCCCTCTTTCAACATGTGACTTGACTCTTTTCCGTTTTTGTTGAAAGAGTTATTAACTGTTACAAGTTGATGGCAGTTTCAAGGAGTCATTTGTGTGAAGGTAAGAAAGTTTTGGCTTTATGTTGCTCTGAAAAATCTTATCACTTGAAGACAAATAGCAAATTATGATAGCTGCAATTATATATCTTTGTATAAAGTGCTCTAACCTGTGATTATACTAGCACATTTTCTTCTGTGTGGAAAAGTATATCCTGTAATATTTGTTTCTATCAAATTTCGTGTAGTAATACTCATCAGTGGAGATCAGAATACCTTAATTTTTTATGAGATAAGATCTAATTGGTTTTTAAAATATATACATGTATATGTATATACACACATTCTTATAAAAACTTGAATAATAGCATGTTTAATTGTTTCATTGAAAACATGTATTTCTCAGTCTAGATAAAGGCATGGGGGGAAATTATATTGTAGGAAAAATTACATTGAGTGAATGGCATCTAGTATATAACATACTATCAAGGCCAGCATTAGAAGCCTTAAAAATCATTAAGAAAACTTTTTGCTCTTCAAATGGGGAAAAAATCCTTCATCATATAAAACAACAAAGGAGAACAATTTGTTAAAAAATATCAAAGTATGATTTTCCATTCAATAGTTGGTCTTGTATATTTTTAAGATAAAGAGGGGAAATGTATAGGTTTCTAGTTTATATGCAAACTTTTCAGTGAAAAATGTTAGTGAGAGCAGAATTCACAATAAATAGATGAATTAAGAGGAGCTAAGGGGACAAAGAGCAAATTATAGACACACTTTAACTATATCACAAAGTTGACTTACTTAACCTTAAAAAAACCCTTTTTAAACCTTAAAGTACAACATAAATGTTATCTCTGTATATTCTGTAATTTGACTCTAAGTTGTTTTTTTTTCTTCTGATGCTCAGACCATAGATGCTAAGGGTGATTGTTAAAGTATAAACTGACTTGAAAAAAATATATTTGAATAAGGCTTCTTTTTTAAAGGAAGTGTTTCAAGTGGTAAAATAATGTGTGGAAGTTGTAATGTACATTGGCATAGTGTTAGAGGCAAGCTCAGAATTAAAACAACAACAAAACATGGACCAAGCTTAAAATTATGAGTAGGTCAGAATTTTCATAAAAATCTAAAATCTGATTCTATTATGGTTATTGAGATGAAATTTAATAGAAACAAATAGAGATTTGATAGAGATAAATAAAAACTTACCCATGGGTTCAAAAAAATGAACTTCACACATACAAGAAGGAAAGACAAAGTTAATTTGTCTGAAGATGATCAGTGGATTTTGGTGGACTTCATGCAACCTCAATACGAGTCCATAGTGTGAAATGGAAGATAAAAAAGTATAATGAAATACTGGGGTAAAGAAAGAAAACTTTCAGGAATAAGTAAGTTGTGGTTCCATCTGACTTGATTAGCTCATAGCTAGAGTGTTATGTTCAGTTCTTGGCACATTTTAGGAAGGATGTTTATAAGTTGAAAAACACCAAAAGATGATAACTAGGAATGTGTTGAGTCCATGCCTAATGAAGATTATATCTATATCCCCTTTCATGTGGTCACATGGCTCGGAGGTTCCTTCCAGAGATAATTCAAGCAAAGGCTTTATGACTTCCTGGGTATGATGTATCTTTTTCAGGGACTGGTTGGATGAGATAGCCAGCAAATTCCTTTTTGGCTCTGAAATATGACACTCACTGAAATCATCATTATATTTGTTTATGTGGTTATCCCTGGGGGAAGGCCCACAGAGAAATTGTTTTTGTAGACTATACAAAACATGTATATGGCCTATATAGAACAATCATTTTCCTTTCCCTTAATCTCAGATTGGTTAGTACTGTATGAATACTTTCTGACATTGTTCACTTTGAGGAAAAGTCAGAAATGATAGTTCATGCGCTGTGGTAGAATACCATGCTATCAATATCCAAGTTAGCCACTTGTTAAGTAAAATAATTGTGAAAAAATATAGATTAGGCACTGCTCTATTCTTGCCTCAAGAAAATCTGTTATCCTTGAAAGATGCAGGTTGATGCCAAGGAATCTGGTCTGTTATCTGATCCACTATCACTAGTATCCTTAGGGGTGAACTCAGACAATGAATATTTCTTAGTGACAGGATGGAAGGAGGGGTTGCTACTAGCCCCTCATTCCCAATTTTCAGCTAATCATATTGTTCCATGTTTACAAGTTTTGTAACCAATTATTCTGTTTTCTCCCTATTTGAACCTGCCTTCCATCCTGTATGCTCCTCCTTTTGTCTCTAAAAGAAAGTTGTCCCCCTCATTCAGGTTCTCAGTTGTTTTTTTTTTGAGGGGACTCAGACCCTGTTTATTTGCAAATTCATACTTCGTCAATAAATTGATCATTCTTGGAAAATTTTTTTTAAAATATAGATTAGGTCTTAATGCACTAGGCATTTCACATTGTTAGTTAGACAAGTGTCAGAAGGCATTGACAACACATTCATTTTGTATTTTGGTACTCTCTCTCAACTTAATTATATTCCTGCCTTTTGAAAAACAATTCAATTGTATCTTTAATATTTCATTTTCATAACTACAAAGATCAAAGGGAATACAAGTCTAAAAAAGGTATAATCCCAATAATTATATTTGTTTTGCTAATACATTTGCTTTGTGTTGTTTTTGTTGTTGTTGTTGTTGTTTTTCATGACATAATAAAATACAGAGGTAGTAGAAAAAGTAGTAGATAAAGACTGACCTAAGAGCTAGAAAGACCTGCCTCTGATACCTCTTGGCCGTGTGATCCTGGATAACTCACTTTAGTATCCCAGGTAATGCTCCAAGAGTTTAAGTTGTAGAACAGGAGCTGATTTTCATTGACAGAAGGAGTTTCCTCCCTGATGGTACAGTTTCCTATAGCACTGAAATCATAAATATAGTTTAAATAAAATAAACTTAAATTAAATTAAATTAAATGAATAAATATTCACACAAACATTATCATCAATAGTTTTCTGGGCATGTCTTGGAAATTAAGGATATAAATCTAACAGAAGTTTTTGAGGTATATGACTTTATGCCTCCCCTAGTGATTGTTCAATGCCTCATGGTGCTGTGTATACGATCTTGCGTTGCCAGTACAATGAAGTACCAACCGAGAGTTCTACCAAATTAGAAGACTTCTAATACATAATCAACATACATTTCATACAAAAGGCTAGCCTAGAGAAGTTTGGAGATACTCATCATTAGAAACTTGACCATCAGGTGATGATTTTTAGACAGCCATAGGAACACAATAAGGAGACAGCATATGTAGTAGAAGAGCCCTGAATCTGCAGTCAGACAACAGGTTCAAATTCTATTCTTGGTTCTTACTAGCTGGGTGACTTTGGGCAAGTGACTTAACTTCCCTGGACCTGACTTTTCTCGTCTGTAAAATGAGGGAGTTGGACTCAATGGCCTCTTACATCCCTTCTGTTGTTAGAGCTATAATCCACTGACATAGAGAAGTTCCAATTCTATGTCAATGGATGGCACATCCAAGAGTATGATATCGTGCATCACTTCAAATTATTATATGATTTTTTTAATATTGGACTTTTATGGAGGTGGGGGATGATGTTACTTAGGGAAAGCAACTTTTGAAATGAACATAAATAATTTGTGTTGAATGCATTAGATTGAAAATATGTAAAATAATGTGAATGAATTGAGGACAACCAGTAGAAATTTAAGGCTGCCTTGATCCCTTTTCTCAGTGTAATTATGTTAAGTTGGTCTGGGTTTCCAGGATAATATATTGATTTTACTTAGATTATAGGAAGGGAAAAGCATAGGGTTAGAACTGGCAGGAATCTCAGAAGCCATTTATTGTAATGCCTTATTTTACAGATGACGAAAGTGAGGCCCATTGAGATTAAGTGATGTGTCCAAGGTCATACAGGTACATCAGAGGTGGAATTTTAAAATAGGTCCTTTGACTCAAGAGCCAGTTCTCCAGAGGATCAAATAAGTTAACCTATGAAAAACACTTTACAAACCTTTAAGTATTTAGCTATTATTCTTAGTACTATCATTCCTGGTATTCCAATGTTGTTGTTATTGTTGATGTTGAATTGTTTCCAGTTATGTCCAACTCTTCCTGACCCCTTTTTGGAGTTTTCTTGGCAAGGATACTGGAGTGGTTTGACATATCCTTCTCCAGCTCACTTTACAGAGAAACTGAGGAAAGGAGGGTTAAATGACTTGTCCAGGGTTACATAGCTCATAAGTATCTGAGGCTGAATTTGAACTCATATCTTCCTGACTCCAGGCCTGGCCCTCTATCCACTGCATCACTTAGCTGCCTGTTCCCATTAGAATGAATTATTGGGATATCTGGACTAATAAGAAAATGAAGATAAGTGTTCAAAAACTTTGATTAATACAACAAAGAACCATATACAAATGTAATTACAGAATCTCATATTTAGAATGGACCTTTCAGGCCATTTAATAAACTTTCAACCAAAACCCTGACAAAAGGCTGTCCAATTCTTCTTGAACATGTAGAGGCAGCGAGTTGGCACAGTGGATAGAGCACTGGACCTGGAGTCAGGAAGACTTGAGCTCTCATTTGGCCTCACACATTTGTTGTATGACCCTGAAGTCACTTAGTCTGTTTGCCTCTGTTTCCTCAACTATAACATGGGGGAAATAATAACACCTACCTCTCACTATTGTTGTGAAGATAAAATAAGATATTTGTAAAAGAACTTTGCGCAGAGCCTAACATATAGTAGACACTTAAGAAATGCTTATTTCCTTCCTTCCAGTGACAAGAAACTGATGTTGTATGAGCCAACCCATTCCATTTTGGAACAGGTCTAATAGTTAGAATGATCTTGGACCAAAATTAGCTTTTGTCTAATTTTCACCACTTGGTCCTACTTCTTCCTTCTTAAGCCAAGCAGATTAAGCACACGATATCTGATGAATGTTATCATGGCCTCCTCCCACACCTCTCTGCCAATCAGTACCAACCAAAGCTTTCTCTTCTCTAGATGAAAAAAGATTCAGTTACTTTAAGTATTCCTCATTTGACATAGTTTTGTGTTCCCTCACCAACCTGGCCATGCTCTTTTAGATAAAAAACAGTTTTTCAGTATTCCTTCTAAAATGTGATGCCCAGAACTGAACAAAATATTCCAGATGTAGTCTGACTAGTATATAATGTATATTAAAAGATTGCGTTAGCTTTTTCAGCAACTATGTCACATTCATTTTGATTCATATTAAGCTTGAGGCCAACTAAAATCCTTAAAATATTCAGATAAACTGCTGTCAAGCCTTATTTCCTCTACCTTCTATTTGTGCAGTGAAGTATTTTAACCTAAGTATAAGGCGATATATTTGTACCTTTTACATTTCATCTTTCTACTTTTGGTCAGTTGTTACCGTGGATTTCAATCTTCTTTGGATCCTGATTCTTCCATCTCTACCATTGCTTATCTATTCTTATTTTATATTATCTGAAAATTTGCTGTGTCTATCTCTATGTCTTCATCCAAGTCTGATCAAAATACCAAGTATTAACAGGGTCAAGGATATCAGATTTTTAAAAGACCACTTGAATAAAAAGACTTTGGGGAAGTTAAATATGGCACCCAGCTAATACCTTGCAGAATTTATACATAATAAATATGTTTCCCAGTGTGAGGAACAGTGTGGGGTATTTAAAAAATGTAGTGGATCCAGTCAGGTGACCTGAATTCTAGTCCTAGCATTGCTGTGAACTACATACTTAAATGTCTCTGTGCCTCATTTTCTTCATCTGTAAACTGAAGGCATTATATTTCTAAGGTTCTTTCAAGCTCTGAAATTCTATGATTTGGGGTCATATATTGATGGAAAAATACCACTACTACTAAATCTTATTTATGAATTCAGGTCAAGTTCTAAGCTGAAATCTGAGATGAGAGTATTTTTGTTTTGTTCTGTTTTGTTTTGCTTATTTCCCTAAGAAACTCCTGTGTCTGTGCCCCATCATTAGGTCTAGAGTAGACCTTCCTGGCTTAGAGTTCCAGAATATATGCTGGATACCTAGTTAAGTATGTCAATACCAAGTTTTTCCCATCTTTCTCCCACCTTTTAGGAACTTACTTATATATTTTATTAACTTAGACTCTTTGTGCCTTTCTGTACTTTCTAGGTAACAACTTTATATTCTAAGAAATCAATCCATGCTTATGAGCTAATGGCAGGGAGCTTAAAGAAAAATTTCCTCTTCCCTCAGCACACTCCTTCCTTAGCCCCTACACCCCCAAAACAAAAAAAACAACAACAAAAAACCCAATAGGGTTTTTTCCCCTGAGGCAGCATTTTAATAATAGCTTTCTGAAGATAATACCTTTGTTGTCTAATAAAAAGAAGTGATAATAATAGTGAGGATCTCTGGAAAATCAGGAAGAGAGACTGGTGTCATGGCAGGTCAGGAGGGGTAAATATTTTGTGACAATTTTGTCTGTGTGGTACCCTCAGTTGCGCAGGTACCTACAAGTGTAACCAGGAAGTTCAATGAATAGAGTGCTGGGCATGGAATCAGGAATACCTTTGTTCAAATTCGGCTTCAGTTATTTACTAGCTGTGTGACCCTGGTCAAGTCAGTTAACCCTGTTTGCCTCAGTTTCCTCATCTGTAAAACGAGCTAGAAAAGGAAATGGCAAACTAGTGTCTTTGCAAAGAAAATCCCAAATGGAGTCACAAAGAGTCATACACTATTGAAATGACTGAACAAGGACCACAAATATGACCCTGGGCACTTAACCCCCTGTCTGTTTCCTCATCTGTAAAATAAGGACAATAATAGCACCTACCTCCCATGGTAGTTGTGAGTATCAAATTAGATAATATTTGTAAAGTACTTCGCAGACCTTAATGTGCTATGTAAATGCTAGCTTGCTACTTCTACTACTGCCACTACCAATGACAACTACTACAATGACCACTATCCTTACTACAACTACCACTACTACTGCAACTACAATTGCTGTAATTGCTGCTGCTGCTGCTGCTACTACTACTACCATTACTTGTCAGGTACTATGCTAAGGGATACAAAAAAAGACAAAAGAAAATCTCTGCCCTCAAGGAGCTTCTAATCTAATGGGGGGGGACAATGCATAAAAATATATACAAAACAAGCTGTAGACAGGATAAATAGGAAATAATTATAAGAGTGAAAATCCTAGAATTGTGAGGTTAGCTAAGGCTTCTTGTATAAGGTGGGATTTTAGTTGAAACTTAAAGGAAACCAGGGAGGTCAGTAGCTGGAGTTAAGGAGGGAGAGCATTCCAGGTATGAGGGACAGCCAGAGAAAATTCCCAGAACTGAATCTTGTTTATGTAATAGCCAGGAGTCCAGTATTACTGGACTGAAGAATAGATATATATTAAGGGACTCAGGTGTAAGAAAACTGGAAAGATAGGAGGGAGGTAGGTTATAAAAAGCTTTGAATGCCAAATAGAGCATTTTGTTTTTTGTTTTTTTCCTAGAGACATTAGGAAGCCATTGGAATTTATTAGGAAACGTATGGGGGAAATGTGATCAGACTTGTGTTTCAGGAAAATCACTTTGGCGGTTTAATGTGGATTGGAATAGGGAGAGATTTGAGGCAGGCAGACCACCAGTAGGTTAATACAATAATCCAGGAGTTAGGTAATGAGGGCCTACCCTAGGGTGGTAGTGGTGTTAGGGGAGAAAAAGAGGCCCAAGTATGAGAGTTGTTGAAACAGGTGAAATCAAAAGGCCTTGGAAACAGCTTGGACATGGAGAGTGAGAGATAGCGAGGAATTCAAGATGACTCTTAGGTTGTAAATTCAAGTGGCTGGGAGGATGGTGTTACTTTTTTATAATAATAGGGAGGGGAGGAGGGTTTAGGGGGAAAGATAATGAGTTCTCTTTAGGATGTGTTGAGTTTAAGATGTCTACCTGACATACAGTTGGAGATGTCTGAAACACAGTTGGAGATGTGAGATGGAGGTCAGCAGAGAGACTGAGGCAGGAAAGGTAGATTTGAGAATCATCAGCATAGAGATGATAATTAAATCTGTAGGAGTTGATGAGATCCAAGTGAAACAGTATAGAGGGAGGAGTGGGACAAAACCCTGAAGGACATCTCTGCTTAGAATGTGTGATCTGGAGGTAGATCCAACAATAGAGACAAAGAAGGAGCAGACAGATAGGTAGGAGAAAAAAAACAAGAGAGAGTGGTGTCCTGAAAACCTAGAAGGAAGAGAGTATGAAGAAGGAAAGCTTGCTCAATAGCATGAAAGGATGCAAGGAGAAAGAAGATTGAGAAAAAGCCATTAGATTTGGCAACTAACAGATCACTGGTAACTTTGGAGAAAGCAATTTTGGTGGAGTGCTAAAGTCAGAAGCTAGCTTTTAAGGGGTTAAGAAGAAGAGAGGAAAGAAAGCAGAAGCACATATTATAGATGATTTTTTCAAGGAGTTTAGCTACAAAGAGCAGAAGAGATATAAGAAGATGATTAGCAGAGGGGAAGGATGAAATGAGGGTTTTTTGAGGATAAGGGAGATATGGACATGTCTGTAGGAAGCAGGAAAATGACCAGTAGAGAGGGAGAGATTGAAGATAAATGAAAGAGTGGGGATGACAGAGAGAGCAATCTGTTGGAGGAGATGGGATGGAATGGGATCTCTTGAAAAAGTGGAAAGTTTTCCCCTTAGTAAGGAGTAAGGCCACTTCATCATGTGAGACAAGAGTGAAAGAAAAGAATGTCAGAAGGCATATGAGGGATGACTACTATTACTATTACAGATCTTCTTCCTCCTCTTCTTCCTCTTCCTCATTAACCTCTTTGTCCTGCTCCTCTGTCTGGTTGCATTTGCTCTCCTCATATGAGCTTTTTGAGTATTCTTTGACCTGATGACTCCATAGGAGACATCTTAGCAGAGCTATCATAACATTCTTGAGGGAGAAAATTTCACATAACTCCACCTCCTGCCTGACACACTCCAGCTAAACCTGCCTAATTATTTTCTGGGAATATCACATTTTACCTCCTGTCTTCACACTTTTGCACAGTCTGCATCCCATACGTAGAATGTATTCCCTCCTTACCACCTCCCCATTCTCAGCTTATGTTAAGGTTCAGTTCAGGGACTACCTTCTACTGGGACTCTTTCTTGACTGTCACAGTTAGTATTCTCTTCTTTTTCACCTCATTTTGTATTTACTCATTCTTTTATGTGCTATTTCATCCCCAAGAGACTATAAGCTCCTTGAGAGCAGGGAATATTTCTTCTCTTCTGTCTTTTCTGCCTTCAGCTGCCTCAACATAGTGAATTCTTACTAAATGTTTGTTAGATTGAATTGCACTGATTGTTCACCTAGCTCTTTGTAAGACTATCTCTCTTCTGTTTCTCTTTCCCACCTTCCCAGCACTATTCTCTTGTACTCATTCCCTCTCTAAGTGGATATTCACAGAGTCACCTCACAATCCACTGAAGATTGTCTTTTTTCTATGGAGAAAAATTAATTACTCTGTATGCACTTTATTCCTTTACTTCGTGCTCTTTCCTTAAATGCCACAAGAATGAATTACATTGTTGCAGGCCTCCAGAGAGAATGTGAATATTCTCTATAGCAATGTTTGTAAACATAGTAGATGCTCAATAAATATGTATTTTTTAAATTAAATGTTATTAATATCTTGTTTGCACATCACAGGCATTTCTGGATAAAACCCTAACTCGACATGAACCCTAACAAGAAAAAAACAAAAACTATGCCAAACCAACTAACACAATAAATACATCTGATGGTGCATACATTTCTGTCCCTTTCTTTCTACCAGAAGTAAGCCAATATTTCTTTAATTCTTCTTCAGAGCCAAGAGTGGTCATTGCAATTGCTTGGCATTTGTGTTCCTTTTATCATTCTTTATGTTTATGTTATTGGGATCATTATACATTTTGTTCACAAGAGGCTTCTACTGCTTCACTCATTTCCTCATATTCACCATTTTTATGATGCAATAAGATTCTATTACATTAATCTACCACAATGACTGGCACATTCTTTGCTTCTGGTTCTTTTCAACCACAATGATATTTTGGGATCTATTGAACCTTTCTTTTTGTTTTTGACCTTTTCTGCCTTTTGAGTGGTGGAATCTCTGTAACAAAGGGTATAAACAGTATAGTGACATTTCTTACAAAATTAAAAAATAATTTTTCAGGTTGGTTGGATCAATTTGTATCTCTACAAATAGAATATTAGTCGGCTTTTCTTCCTGTAAGTCCTCCAGGGTTGAACATTTCCATCTTTCAACATCTTTGACAAGTACGATATGAAACCTCAAAAGTATTTTAATTTGCATCTTTTATTATTAGTGATTGAAGAAACCTTTCATAAACTTCTTGGTAGTTTGAAATTCTTCTGGAAGCTATTTATATCTTTAGATCCTTGTATTAAATGGGGGAAATAGCTCTTACTTATGACTTAATCATTTTCCCCCTTGAGATTGAATTATTGAAGATCTTTATCTCTTATTTTCTTGGTTTGAGTATTTTTTGTAGACACTTATCAATTTCCTTTATACTCTCCATTTTATTAGAATATAATTCTGTAGTCATTTCTGATGGTTCTAATGATTTTTTCATCTTTTATGAATTCACCTTGCTCATTTTTCATTTTTGGCAATTTGATTTTCATCTTCCTTTTTCTTGATCAGATTAATTAATGGCTAATCAGTGTTATTAATCATTGTTGATCAAAAATTCTACAGTCTTTTTATTTCTAAGTTTTTCTATTCTCCCTTAGTTATTATTTCTCCTTTTGTACTTATTTGTAGGGTCACTTTTTTTTCTATTATTTAAGTTATATGGTCAGTTCATTGATCCTTTCTCTTTTTATTTTGTCATTATACAGTTTGAATCTTTTAAGGCTGTGCCTTTTGTGCATATTACTTTTCTTACTATTTTTATTGCATTATATTTTGCAAGGGCCTTGGCATGCAATAGTGTGTAGACAAATGACTTCATATCCAGGAAGACCTGTGGTCAAGATCCTCTTCTGACAAGAATTGTTTGTGTTATTATGGACAAAATACTTAACCTCTCAAGCTTTAGGCAATTCTCTAATACTATAAACTTCAGAGGAGCCAACTTGCATTGGTAGGGAGATGTTCCTCACTTGGGTCTTCCCTAAACCAATGACATTACAAGTCTAGTCCTTTTCAGGTTCTGTGGTTTGTAAAGGATGCATTTGTTATTCTACTTTTTTAATATTTATGATTGATATTCATATAATCAATTCTTCCAAAAATATTGTATGATATTGAATAATGTGAGCATTCTTTTAACATATTCAGAATTTGCCATAGATCAGTCAAATCTAATTTTCTAGTAATTGTTTCACCTCAATATTTTTCCTCATTTGTGTTTTTGTTGGACTAATCAAACTCTGAGAGAATATCAAAGTCTCCTAAATAATGGTGTTATTATCTGTAACTTTTAAAAAATTCATCTAACTTTTCTTTATTGAAGTTGCTATGCGATTTATGCAAATATGTTTAATATTGTTATATTTTCATTGTCTATGACGACTTTAAGCATAATGTGCTTTCCCTATCTGTATGAATTTTAATTATTGTCTTATCTCAGATAATAATTGCCACTCATTTATTTAAATTCTATGAATTAAGACAGATTTTGTTGTATCTCCTAATTCTTTTTTATCCCCTAATTTTTTAACTTATTTGTTTTTGTTGAGTCATTTTGTTCATGTCTGACTCGTTGTGACCCCATTTTGTTTTTGGTTTTTTTGGGAAAGATACCAGGGTGGTTTGCAGTTTCTTTCTCTAGCTAATTTTACAAATGAGCAATGGAGGCAACCAGGATTGAGTGATTTGCCCAGGGTCACACAGCTAGCAAGTGTCTGAGACTAGATTTGGACTTATGAAGATGAGTCTTCCTGATTCCAAGAGCAGTGCTCTATCCACTGCCCTAGCTAGCTTCCCCTTTTAATCTATGCATGTCTATATTTTAAATGTTTCTTATGCATAATAATTTGTTAGACTTTTTACTAATTTTCTTTCTTTATAATGGGAAAGGGAATGTATTCATATTTAGAGTTATGATTCTATACTTGTTTTCTAGAGTTCTAGTGTGTTCTAATCACTTAAAAAAGATATTTCCATTAAATTTTATAATGACTATTTTATGTTCTAATTTTGTTGTTCTCTTTTCCAGAGCTTCTACTATTATGGAAAGCATCTTTCTTTGCTGTCCTAAATTTTCTACTCTCTTGTTAGAATTATTACTATGTTCTTCAAGATTACTAGCATTTGTATCTCTGATTCTCTGATTTTTTTCTCCCTTACTTGATTGTTCTTCTTTCACTGCATTGCTTTTCCAGTCATTTAGACATTCTTGAAATTGTTTCACTGCAATTTCAGGAGGTCTCATAGAATTTGTTGCAACTTCTTCAATTTCCTTAAGGAATTTTGACTTGTGTCCTTTGTTGTCAAGTGCTTGTCCAATGAGATGGCTTATGTTTGACTATTTCTCCTGCTCAGCCTTCCTCTGTCTTTATTGATTACTCTACTGATTTCTCCATCCTGTCCTTGCTACAAATATGCTTTTTTTATTATCAATGCTTTCTCTTCTGTAGATTCTATGCTCTGATACCCCTTCCTCTCTCCCCTGATGCCTGTCCTTTTTTTCTCTCTAACTAATGAGGTAGGCTGAGATATGTCTGTCACCTTCAAGGGGATAATGTTGGCTGGCTGGAATGTTGCTATAAGAAGATTCTGAGAGTCTGTTACAGTAGAGACTATTTTCTTTTCCTATTCCTATTTTTCTGGGTTCTACCTTTCTCTCTCAGATTGACTTGAACATGAGTCAGGGCAAGGTGGAGGGTAGATAAGTTGGTAGATAAGGATGGACAAAGTCTCCTGAGATATTGCTAGGACTTGAAAGGGCATTTACCATTGCATTTTCTTGACTTTTCTCTTACTCCTTCTGCTGGTTTACTATATCATCCTGAAGTATAATAAATACTTGTAACCAATGATGCAAATTTGGACCACCCCCTTCCTCTTCGTTTTTGTCACCAGAGTTCCACTCTCATACACAACCTCTCCCTTTCCTTATTTTTGTTTGTTTTAAAATATTTTATTTTTTCTAAATACATGTAAAAGCATTTTTAATATTTTCTTTTAAAAATGTTGACTTCCAAATTCTCTCCCTCCTTTTCCTAACCCCTCATTGAAAAGGCAAACAATTTGATACAGGTTATATATGTGTAGTCATGCAAAACATATTTCCATATTAGTCACCCTTTCCTCATTCTTGAGCCTTGAAGTTAGTCTGATTAATAAACCTCAATCTCCCCTTAGAGAGGGATCCTCTCTTGGATGCTGCCAAGGGGTTAATTCTTAAAATCAGTGCCAAAAATAAGGTCGTGGTCCTGTCATGGCATATGCTGGTCAAAGATATTGGGAAAGGTGGGCAAAGAAGAGGCGGCAGCACCACAGCTACAAGCTGTGGAAATGGTCTTGAATTGTTTTTATCTCTAAGAATTACATTTGTGCTGGATTCTTTCAATTTTCCCTTTCCTGCATTAGAGTAATTTTTTTTTTGCTACATTTTAGAGGCCTTTACTTTTTTATTTGAAGAGAGAAAGAGTGCGTGAGGAGAGTTGTACTCCAGGTTACTTATTTTACCACCTTCTCAGGATTTTCTCCAAGCGTTTCTCAAGCCATTAATATTTGGTTGTTATTTCCAGTTTAGTGCTGCAGAGAATAGAAGCATATATAGGTTACAGGAATTCAATCACCATCCTTGGGTGTGGCCTTTTGACTCAGTCCAAGTTTTGCTGAACAAATCCTTTTACTAAGGGGGTTTGTTCTGTGAAGTTTGGATTCAGTTAAAGGGCCGCACTTGAAGACCTAAAGGGCCATGTGTGGCCTCTAGGCCGCAGGTTCCCCACCCCCTCCTTAGTTTATCTTTTCATCACCTTTCCAACATTCATTTTTCCTTTAAGAATAAGTTTATCTAAGCAGGTTCCATTATTTGGCATAAAATATTTTTTCTTCCATACTTCATTCAATTGCCTATCTTCTTTGCACCAAAGTGGGACAGAAAACATTTGGGGCCTAATATGGAACATTTTTCAGAGTCAGATGATGTGAAAAGTGAGCTCTAGGGGTACAAAATGACAGTATTATAGAGACTGTTGAAACTGAACTAATTTAGACACCAAGGGGGGAAAAAAATATCACAGTGCTACAGAGAAGAGAGTACCTAGTGTTGGAGGTCTTTAGGTCAGCATCTGTTAGGGAGTTATAACTGTTACCTATGCACATGCCCTTTTGATGTTCCCCACCCACTTTCCAAAATAAACTTTACTCTTGTGGAGATTTCAGAGAACACAGAAACTTCCCTTTCAGGCATACTGTTTAATATACAGCATGACTACTCTGCTTATCACAGTTCCTTAATACTGGTATCAATAGATTGAATGGGAGGGACACCAATATATATAGAGAGAGCTCAGTTACATTCTGGTCACATTCGTATTTGCGAAAGTCCCCATATACTCTCTGGTTCTGCAGAACCTACACGTAACACACAATCACCCTCTCTAATTCCATTTAAGCTCCTAACACTCTTTTACTACACCAATCATTTTTCTACTGACTCCTGCTCTCTCTTGCACAGGCTCATTCCTCTTACTCTACGCACTCTTCTATCTCTTTCCTCTTATGAACACATTCTGACCCTTTCCCTTGAATCCCAGGACACATTGTCCTATTAGCAGTTCACCCAGTGTGGAGGGTATACCCTGATAGTTCTTAAGTAGGTTCAGGAAATAGCTTGTTTTTTGCAAGCCACTGAATGTCCCTGAAGCATCTGGTACAGATCCACCTCTGTCTTAAGCATTATTTGTCTTGACCAAGTCTTGAGCCCTAGGTGATGATTTAGCTGCTGCTGTTAATGAATTTAAGCACGTGCACAGCCCATAGTCATGGAGACCAGGAACTGGCATGGACTAAATGCCTTTTTGGGGGCATTTTATATAAGCTGGCATCATGAAGGAAGGGTAGTTTTTTAGCTTTAACAAACTATTTCTATGCAGCCTATTGTTGTTATTGACCTAGACGTATCATTATAGACTGATATAGCCATAACACCTGTATATTTTTACTGAGTTTTTGGACTTTAGTAGAAAGTGTTGGTTAAAAAATTTCCTGTCTCTTTGAATCAATGTCTCTTGATTGTGAACATGTATTTGGGACCAGCACGTGTCTGTCCTCAGATAACCTCCTTTGCTGATATCCTTAACATCCTATAGTGCCCAAAATACTGGCTTGGAGTACCATAGAGTACTCTTAGGGGATACTTTTTCATTTAGAGAAATAAACAAGATGAAAGTTACTAGATTGCAAACTCCTTGAAGTCAGGCCCTATGTCTTATCTAAACTTTTATTTCCTAGAGCTTAATAAGTATCTGTTATGTTGACTTCAACCAATAAGCATTTCAAAATGTTCTGAAGTTAAATGTGTTATTTATTAATAAATCAGGTTATATTCCTCACTCTTCAAGACTCTCTACAATGCCCTAGAAACCTCTTCGCCCTGGAAATTCACTTTACCCTTGGATGTTACACACTGGAAATAGCCTCTACCCTCTGCAGCTTCTCCCTCTAGTTGGCTGGTTCTTTCCAGAACTTCCATTTTAAGAAGGATGCCTCCAAAAGTCACCTCTCCATTTGTTTCCAGGCTATCCTTTAGATTCTCCTAAACTTTCTCTACAATGACCCAGTGCTGGGCACCTTCATCTCTTCCCCCTACCCACCTTTTCAATTTCCTTTTATATGTTTCCCCCATTAGAATGTATGCTCTTTAAAGGTAGAGACTGTGTTTCTTTCTACTTGTATTTGAATTCCCAGCATTTAGCACAGTGTCTGGCACAAAGTAGTGTGTAATAAATTCTTATTGACTTATTAAGTATCTGCTATGTGGTAAAGCACTATGCTAAATTTTGTCTTGCCTTGTCTTCTCTTACAGGAAGATGGGTTACTCTATACTATAGCCATCATAGTTTATGATGTCTTTCTCAGATGTCTGATATCAGATATCTGATAAATGATATCTCAAATGAATAAGTTTAGCTGGAAATATTGGATTGATGTAGAGTGGACAGCAGGTGGTGGTGCAGTTATTTAATTATGTAAAAACAGATAACTACCTGGCTAAATTTTTAACAGTTATTGTACAGACCACTACTCTTGATCATTCTGCTTAGATAATAACCCTCCTTTAGTGTATGTTAAAGATTAATAACTAATGTAAATTGAAAAACTTATAAAACTGAAAAAGTTCTATAAGTACAAATACAACTATATTTATTGAATGACAAAAGTCAAAGCAGATGCTCTATCCTGATAATATGCCTTTGGGACAGGAAGTAAACAGAAACAGCTAACAGTCTTTTAAAATTGTTTTTCTTGAGCATTGACTTAATTCAATTGAATTCCATTTCACAATTTATTTTTTGAGCACCAGTGGTATGCACAACACTATGCTAGATTTGGTTAGGCATACAAATAAGGATAAAACATAATTACTGTCCTACAAGAGTTTATAGTCTAGCCCAATGCAACAAGTATGTATTAAGCACTATGATTAATACAGTAGGAAAAAATACTCAAATATAAAGACAAACTGAGAAATAGTCTCTGCCTTCAAGGAGCTTACATTCATGTAAAGAGAATGAATAAAGAAAATGGCCAATGGTAGCCATAGGTCTACATCAAGGAGAAAAGAATAATAAAGAAGATGGCATAGAGATTATGGAGTAATTTTAGACATAAGATGACTTTAACCTATTCTACATTTGTTAACATGAGCTCACTGAGATATAAAAATAGGTATATAAAACAAATAGAAAAAAGGATAAAATGAAATTTATTTATGAATTATAGCCAGATGAGGCCAGCAGCTACACCACATATAAAGTTCAAAACTCCCATAGTGTTTAGTACAATGCTCTGCACACAGTTAGTTCTTAATAAACATTAATCAACTTAAATTAGATAAGAATGTTTGGAAGAAAGGTTTCATGTAAATAGTAGAATTTGAGCGAGATCTTGAAAGCAGGTTAAGCATTGTAGAGAGAAGGAGTTCTTAATCTTAGATCCATAGACTCCCAAGTGATCAATGTATATAGATTTCTGGGGTCCATGAGCTTAGATGGGAAAAAGTAATATCTTCATTTTTACTAACTTGTTTAACTGAGATTTAGCATTTCCTTGATTTCAAATGGTAATTTGAGAATGGGTCCAAAAGAATCCCTAACACAAAAGAGGTTAAGAACCCTTGGTAAGGAGAGAAAGAAGCTGGAAGCACCTGCTGGGAGGCAGTGGCACAAAGGCAGGAATGGGCAGGATTTATTTGAGGAACAAATAGTAGCTCAGTCTAGCAGAAATTAAATATATATAGTAGAGAACAGGGAGAGAGAATATTTGAAGGATGCTGCATCTGGACTGGACAGGGCTTTCAGATTCAGGTTGAGAAATTTGGACTTCATCTTGTAGGCATTTGGAAGCTATTGAAAGCTTTAGAAGAAATTAGTGACGTGATGGGAGCACTGTAGCTGGGAGAGAGGAATAGAGAAGAATCAAGGAAATAGAACATGGTTGACTTTCAATTTTTAGTTAGGGCGTATCAATATGTATGGACTCAAAACCTTTTCTTATGGCCATTGCAGAAGAGATGTGCCAGGGGTGTGCTGGAGCCAGCTTGACCCAGTTTGAAAGAATCAATTGTTAAATTTTCTATGTGAGCATTTACATCTTGAAAATTGGCAAATAGTACAAATCAGAGTTTGATTTGTTGTTTTGTTGGTTGTCTAGACTTAAGAACGTGATGGAGAAAATATTAATAATGCACATCAAATTTAAAAGTGTTTTCTTCATATCCTTTTTTTGGGGGGAGTGGTGGTAAACATTTACTAGGACACCATTGGGTGTGCCCTATTCATCTGGTTTGGTAGAAAACATTCTCAGTTGTTAATATGTGTCATTCCAATCATATATATAGCCAACTCCTATACCAGAGGAATGAATAAGTCCATTTACCAAAATAACAGACACTTATTAAGTACCTAATAAGTGAAGGAGACGCTGCTGATGAAACATCTGATGATGGCAAGACATTATTTTTGCAGTTCTTCCTCAGCCTCTGTGTAAGAAATTCACTTTTATAATGATTTTCCATTGCTTAAAGTTTCTTTATCACACCTGCTGTGTATTTGCAGATCCCTGGGCTACTTAGCATATCTTAAATCTTCCTGAACTATCTTTTTTAGGTATAAGTAAATACAAGGCAAACATCTTGCTGAAACATTTATTCCCAAAGATTCATTTTCATCATTAAGATAACACAAAGGTATTCGTTTATATCTTCATTTTCTCTTCAAATGGATAACAGAGCATAAATAGCTAAGGGCAGCTAGGTAAGGCAGTAGATAGAATGCTGGGCCTGGAGTCAGGAAGATTTATCATTGTAAGTTCAAATCTGAGCTCAGACACTTACTAGCTGAGTGACTCAACCCTGTTTGCCTCAGTTTCCTCATGTGTAAAATAAGCTGGAGAAGAGAATGGCAAACCACTCCAGTATCTTTGCCAAGAAAACCTCAAATGGGGGTCATGAAGAGTCAGACGTGACTGAAATAATTGTACAAAAATAAATAGCCATAGAATAGTGACATACCTCATCCATGACTGTAAGATGTAAACTAAACACATATTTGAGGAAATAGAAATATTCCTTACTAAAGTGAGAATGTATGAACAGTGAGATGGCACAGTGGATAGAATGCCTGGAGTCAGAAAGACTCAAGTTCAAATTCGACCCCAGACACTTCTCAGGCCCTTCTGACTCCAGGCTTGGGGTACCATCCTTTGTACCCACTAGCTGCCTAGTGAGAAGTAATGAGGCATAGTAGGTAGAAAGCTAATCAAGTTCCAAATGTCTAGGTTCAAATCCCACCTCCAGGATATACTGGCTATGTGACTCTTAGGTAAGTCACAACTCTTAACTTTGATGCTCCAGATACCTCTCTAAGATTGTACATTATATCTACAGTGGTGGAAGGTTTTTGATTTTGTTTTAAAACTGGGAGTTTCTTATACTAATAAATCAAGTCAAAGGTTTGAACTAAAAATACAATGCAAAAACTATTAATATTTTTATGTCCATTTGAATAATGTGCCATTTTATGTGAGAATTTTATGCAAATATTTTGGCATTTTGTTTTGAGTTCTGTTATAAGAACATCAGATATCTGCATTTTAAAGTTCTCCTCCAATGCCTCATTATCCAGAGGGTATCTTGGCTTTTCAGAGAATCATGAATTCTGAGAGACCCTAGCAAATTATTTAGGTTTAGTGAGAGTCTGAGCACTGGACTGTTGTCTGTTGCCCATTCCATCTAAGTCCATCTAAAACTGTTTTTCAAAGTCAAATATTTACTTAATATCAATTTCTCAAATATTTTTTAATAAAGACATACTTAATCTGCAATTTCCAAAAGGCATCTGTGAATTTGATAGCATGCATCCAACCCAGACAAACTATACTAAAACAGAATAATTTTTTTTAAATTGACATATGCTACTATCATGGTCACACATATTTCCCCATAGCATTTGACAGAAAGTGTAAAATCATTTCAGTATTTGCACACAAGCACATATAAAGTGGCCATTGCCACAGTAAGAACCATAGGAGGAAAGGTGGTGTTATCAAAGAATAACCCTAAGGACGGGCATTAGACATTCCTAAGGCAGAAATGACTTCAAAAAACTACTGAAGACTTATAGAAAGGCTTTAAAAAGGACATCAAAAACTAGCTGTATTGTGCAGTAAAAAATTTGAATGTCACATTACCCAATTAAAAACAACAACCAAAAAAAATGTTTTATGGATTCAAGAGGGAAAAGTATACTAGAAAATCAAGATTCCCTTAACCGGCAATTGAAAGCAAAAATCACATGATTAAGTTAATACAAGGAATCAAAGCATTACCAAGAACAAAATAAGCAATTCAATATTAATCAAAACCTCTACTACAGTAGCTTGAAAAAAAAAGAAATCAGAAGAGAAAGAGAATTCTTGCAGAAGGTGGATATGGAATATTTCTAGTTGTCTCTGTGGTTGTAAGAGATCCAACGCAACAAAAACACAAGTTAGATCAAACAAAAATCAGAGAGTGTGTGTATTTCTAGTAAAATGAACAAAGAAACAGTTAACTTACATCAAGAGAGGTGATTGAAACTCTAGAGTCTTTACAAAAGGGGAAAGAGCCAGGGCCAAACCAGATCCACAATTGGCTTAAGTGCTTCATAGCAACACATGAATTACTGAAGAACTTTCCCAGCTTTGTTTCAGATACAAGTCTGATCCTAGTAGCTTAATTACCAAATATTGAGAACACCACTGAGCCCTCCTACTAGAGACCAGTTTTGTGTTTTATACTTTATGCAAAACACTTTAAAAAAAAAAATCTGAGCACTTAGGAAAAACAAACAAACAAACCTGGATTTGTTGGCTCTGCAGATATAAATGGATGTGCCCTAAAGTCTGAAGGATATACAATTCTCCCTTTCACATCACCAGGGTTAGGGGTGTGGTGCCCCGGTGATCTGGAAAATCTGCATAAAATTGTTTGGCCCTCCCTTTGTACCAAAGAAGTCTGAATTATTATGGTATTAAAAGATAAAATATGTTGATATTATATAATACTATACATATATTTTACACATTTCTGAAATTCTAAATTTTTTTATGTCATCTGCTGGCCATTGCTTGCTGTCTGTAGCTTCCACAAACTCCCCTAAAGTTCCCATTGAATTTCTTATGCTGACCTGAGATATATATTGAAACTATGATGGGATAAGTTGTGACAAAATGGCAGCCAAATATTGATTTGGTAATATTTGAACAAGCATCTGAAAGTTTTGTAACTTTCACACTTCCTTTAAAGATTATCACAAAGCCTTTCACTAAATTCCACACTCATGGCTTGATCATGTTCTACACATATTTAAAATAGACCAAAAAGATTAGAGTATTTGATATACACATGGAAAACTGTTCTTTACTTAAATATGCCACCACATAACGATATTGAGGGGGAAAAATGATGTAGAGTCACCAAAAAAATCTGCTTAATCACTTGCTATACATAAATGATACCAAATTACATATGTCCACTAAAAATACATTTAAGTATTTTCTCTATCTTTTAGAATCTTTCTTTAGTGATATTAAATGTAATTTGGATTTAAAAAGAATAAAATTCTTAACGTGCAATATGAAAATATAAAGACTGAAGACTTCTAGCTTGAGTCTAGAAATCAAAATGAACCAATGGATGAAAGTATACTTATAGATACCATGGCCCCCTCCAAGGCAAGAAATGTTCAATATAAATCTATTAAGGATGAAAGAGGATATGGATTGCTGAAATACAAGTTCACTAGGAAGAATATATTTAAAGCAATTAACACCTACATAATGTCAGTTTTAAAGAACACTTTTCAGAATTATAAAATGGAACCTAATAGATTTGGAATTTAGCTAACAAAAACCCATGTAATATTAATGAAACACAGATCCCATTGCTATATTGCAGTTTTGGAAATATTAGAACTTCATCATAAAAATGGAAAGAAGATTGGCAGAAATTCTCAGTTCACATGACAAACAGATGAAAAACTTATAGAAATTCTTTGCAAACTAACAAATATCCCTTAAGCTAGCAACAGTAAAAGCTGATAATAGATGTACATCATTGAATTTGTTTAATGTAATAAAAAAAAATTAACTACAGATGGGTCCTAAGAAATGGCTGAGTTTGAAGAATAGTATCAAAAGGCCCTCTATCAGTGACATTCACATGAAGTCATCCAATAACATGAAGTCAAAGAAGTGATAAAAAAAAATGGCCAGATCACATGATTTTGTTTATGAAATTAAAGGCTTGTGAGGGCAATTTAGGACCAAGTATCATTACTACACATTATAGTCAGAGCCTGGATTTATTACTCAATGCAGATTTGTACAAAGAAATAATAGAAACTATGGAACACATCACTGAAGGGTGCAAAACTGTAGCACCTATAAAATATCTAACAAGACACACTTGGTGGCTAGAATTATACATCAGAAGGTTGATGTTTTTCTTGAAGCAAAAGACAACAAATTCCTATGCTACAACTTTAAACCTCACAGTAACCTTAAGAATTCACTAAAGGAACCACACTGAACCTAGGCCATTAGATAGATCAGCTGCCCAGAAAAAACATTGATCTAAAAAAAAATTAAGAATTTTTTTAAAAGAATATTTTTCATAGATATTCCCATATCAAGTGCTCATAATCTCTAAGCTATAAGGAATGAAAACTTTCCAAATATACAGATGACCCTGAGGAAGAAATAAGAACCATGTTGGAAGATATCCTTTGTCCTGTCTGCTACTAAAATCATCACAAAAATACTTTTAGTGACCCTGACAGAGATGAACTTATATTCCAATATTTGTATTCAATTACAAAAAAGCTTGTATTTTATCTACCTCTGCAGTAATCCACAGACCAGTGATACTACTAGCCTCTAATGAAAGTTGCTTTCTAGAATGAGTGGACTAATTAAGTTTTAATATTCCTGTCATTGCACATATCCCCCAACAATTGCAATTTTCCTTCTTTATTGTGGTTGTGAAATTGGATAGGTGTGAGGTGCCACATCGTAGTAATTTTGATTTGCATTTTTTCTAATGTTAGTAATTTGAATCATTTTTTTTCACATGGTGGTTAATAGTTTGGATGACTGATTTTGTGAACTGACTGTTCATATCCTTCAACTAGTCATCTATTGAGATGAACAGACCTTTAAAACAATCACTGTGTATATATATGTATGTTATGTGTAAGAACAAGGAATCCTTTGAAATGAAGTGAGCCAAGGTCAGGTTGACATGACTTCTGCACTTGATCAGAATGATTATCATGTTCCATAGCGGACTGGGTAGAAGAAAGAACCAATGAAAGAAAGGTTGGGGGCGTAATACTCCAGATCTGACGTGAGGAGACTGGCCAAAAGTGAGTACTAGGTATCTTTGGTAAGGTTGCAATATAGAATGTAGGGAAATAGGGCCAAAGTGGGAGGTGAAGGGAACTAGAGATAAATTGTACATACATCAATTCAACAAGCAATTAATAAGTACCTACTATGTGCAAGATGCTGTGAAGCACTTAAAAAAAGGATATTTTGTAAATTGTTTATATCTTTCAACTGTTTTATTCTCTGGTGAATACAGCTAGGTGGCACAGTGGATAGAGAGTCAGGCCTGGAGTCAGGAAGCCTTATCTTTATAAGTTCAAATCTGGCCTCAGATGCTTACTAGCTGTGTGACCCTGACCAAATCACTTTACCCTGTTGCCTCAGTTTCCTCATCTGTAAAACAAACTGGAGAAGGAAATGGCAAACCACTCCAGCCTATTTGCCAAGAAAACTCCAAATGGGGTCACGAAGAGTTGGACACAATGGAAACGAATGAATGACAATTCTCTGTATAAAAATGAAGCCATCTTGTATCCTGTATCCTGTATTTCATCTTATTAGGGAATACAAACAAGCGAACAGATGCTTACAAATACAAGGTAGCTAGAACACCAAGAACCACAAAGAAGAGGAAACCAGGGATTCTAAGAGGGAGATGTGAGGGAGAAGAACACTCCAGACATTCTGTGAAAAGGCTGGAAGCAGGAATAGATTCCATACTTCACAATTTTGTTCAGGGTCAAACCTGCTTATATAATTTACATAACTTGTTCCCATTTTCTTTCCTTAAGTTGTCTCCATCTATTGGAAATAACAGTGGCAGACCTCACCATAAACCTGTCTTGCTGGTCTTAGGTAACTACAAAGCTCAAAGGGTCCCTCCTCCCCCCACAATGTGCTGCATACATGAGAAGCCTTATTATCTTATTTCCTATATGTAACACCTGTACAGCCCAGACAATGGCACCCAAAGGGGTGGCTATGGTCAAATTTCTTTACCGTGATCTTCCTTTCTCATTATGTTTGACATTTCTGAAACTGAGTTTTATTGTTTTCTCTCAGCTTATGGAAGTGGTCTGGGGAAATTAGACTTAATAGAGATGTAGAAACCATAGGGAGAAAAAGAAAAGGAAAGTGAACTGGAAGGAAAGTCGAATTAAAATGTTATTTTGGTAAACGGCTGCAAGAGTGGAGACAACAAACAATTGTAATGTGAGTTAATTATTGACCTGTCAGGAGAATAGAGCACAGAGGTTATGCCACACATTACTATAGCTACCACAGTCAGGAATCATTTTGGCAGGGGAGGGGAAGGTAGGAGAAGAAAGAAAATGACACCCTACTACATATGATCATGAAATCTTTCCAGGCAATAGGAATGGATTTTCTAAAAAACCGTATTTGTGTATTGGGTTGCCTGGTACCTGCAATATATATTTAGATACAGATACTTCCTGTCTAGAGCAAGAACAGGTTGCCCTAACATCTGCGAGACACACCCTCAGTATATGCTTTCCTGTCACTTATCTGCATACGTGTAGTTCCTTAGTAGAAGTTAACTTCACTGAGGGCAGAACTTTTTTTTTTCAATTTATCCCCACATCTTCAGGGCCTTGCACATAGTAATTACATAATAGATATTTGTTGAATTAGATTGAATTTGATTCCACAAGTTTCAGTGACAGGAACACTTCCTTAAAGAGAGGTCTGTTTCACAGAAACACTAAATAAAATCCTAGCCAAACATGGTGGAAAAAAAGATGTCTCAGGGTCATGCAAAAAGTCCAGATCATAGGTTAAAGAGCTGGAGGGAACCTTAGGGCTCATCTAGTTCAACCCCCTCATTTTTCAGATAAGGAAACTGAGGCTCCAAAGAGGTCCTTACTTGCCCAGTTCAAATCATGCTACTTAGTATCTTTGGGATCCTTGTTGATCAAGTCACTGCATAGCTCTGGGCCTCAGTTTCCTCATCTGTAAAAGATGGAGTTGGACAAGATGATCTCTAAGGTCCCTTTAGGCTCTAGAGCTATTATTCTATAAAGCAGCAAAGCCAGGAATTTGAACTCAAGTTTTCCAACCCCAAATATAGAGTAATTTCTGCTATGGGACAACGACTCATGGTACATAAGGTGGTTTTTCTTCTTAATATTATAACATATGCCCTGTCTAAACAGAGCTGGTCTTTCTACCAGTAAATGTTATTTTTTTTTAAAAAGAGAATTAAAAAAAAATTCCTTTCCCAATACTTCTGAATTCTCTTATAAAGAGAAGGGTAATAATCAATCTTTTTAAAGTCAGGAACTGACTATTTACTGAAGGAAATATATTTTATAAGTTTTACAATTAATATTCTTTGCATTTATAATATAGCTTGGTCAGGATCACTACCTATAATTCTATTCCCTTCAGCCAATGAAAAACAAATTATTGAATCTTTGAATTTTTATTGAAACTCCTTTAACTCAGTACTTTTCCTCTAGTGATCTTGGAGAAAGAAGATTGAAAAAATTTCCTTCTCACCTAAGATTAGGCTTTAACTTATAACACTTTAACAAGTGTTACATCATGCTGCCTTCACCATAGGAAGTACAAGAGAAGCTATTGTTCGGGAAGATACAGTATATCCCTATTTAACACTAGGGCAATTGAATCCGTTTTGCTTGTGTTCATACCATTTCCTTCAGCACTCAGTTTTCAATCTAGCTTCTTCCTTAGGTTACGTTTTAATTTTTGGTTTTGGTTGGTCAGGAAATACTTACTGAGTGTCTTATATGTGCTTATCCTGGTACCAGTACTAGTGCATGGTACTAGTGTGTGTGTGTGTGTGTGTGTGTATGCATGCATGTGCCTGATGTCTTAAATACGAGCTGTATTAATAAAGGCAAAATAGTGGAGTTTAGATTGAGGAGACCAATATTCATTTCACAGTACTGATACTTACTAATAGGCCATGTGACTTTGAGCAAATCTTGGGAGCATAGGATCATGGATTTAGACCTGGATGGAACCTCCAGTGTATCTCATTCTGATTAGAAAATTGTGGCCTATATAAGAGGAATCTGTACCCAAAAAGTGGGCCAAAATTAGAGGTGAAGAGCATTCACAAAAATCTGTACAAACTTCAGTTCAACAATTCAACAAACATTTATTTATTTTTTATTTATTTATTTATTTTTTAGGCAATTGGGGTTAAGTGACTTGCCCAGGGTCACACAGCTAGTAAGTGTCAAGTGTTTGGTCTGAGGCCAGATTTGAACTCAGGTCCTCCTGACTGCAGGGCTGGTGCACCTAGCTGCCCCAACAAGCATTTATTAAACACCTATTGTGTACTTACTTGAAGTGTGCCATTCTTTCCTATATGCTACCCTGTAATGTAATAGAAAGAGCACTGGATTGTATGTCATAGCAGCTGGGTTTGAAGCCTTACCTTATTACTCACAACATATGTGATATTAGTCAAATCCTATTACCTTCCCTGGGCCTTGGTTTCCTTATCTCTAAAATTAAGGGTTTGGCCATGATTTACAAAGTACTCTTTCATTGCAAATCCTATGATCCAATCAATCAATATTTATTAAGCACCTACTATGTGCCAGGCACTCTGCTAACACTTGGTTTGCTTTACAGGCTCTGAAGAGATCAGTGATGTCTGGGAAACAGTATGGTGGAGAGGGAGCCCCATTGGGCTGGTATTTGGGAGACTTGACTTCTCCCCTGTTATAAACTACTGACTAGCTATGTGACCTTGAGCAGATCATTCATCCACTGAGTGTCAATTCCTTCTTCTGTGAAATGAGGGGATTGAATAGGATGATCTCTAAGATCCCTCCCAAATCCACAAATTCTATGCTATTCATTCCCTTAAAGTATTTATTTAAATCTCTTTTAGGGGAAAGAGTATCTAAAAAGGCCCCTTCCCCCCTGAAGATGGCATGCAGCCAAGTTCCAGCATAATTAACATAGTTCAACCAATTATCGGAGGAGCAATGTTTTAAATTTGTAAACAGATAAAGCATCACATTCACTCCCATTACTTGTGTTGTGAGTGGGAAAATCAGCCCCAAATTACAAGGTGATAAAATTTGTTGTGGGGAACAAAAGTTTGTCTGGTTTCTTTCAAGTGTCTTTTAGTTCCTGCTTCCTGTTTTTAAGAGAGTGTTGAAAGTGGAAGTATCACAAACTATTCTTGTCCTCCTGGCATGTATAAAATCAGGAAGCCCAGAAAAACTGAGAAATCAATCTTAGGAGATTTATATTTCAATTTACAGTTCAGAGGGATTCATTTGGATGAATGGATTTTCAGGGGGTAAAGGAACTGGACCAGGGTGGAACATATGAAAAGCAAACTAAGCTTTCAGATGTTTTGTTCATTTCCTCAACCTACATTTCTGTAATCTCTATGATATGCATAGTTCCCACTGTAGACAAAGACCTATTTAAGTATGGGCTTTCTCCTTGACTGTGATAAGTTATGAGTAGAACATGATCATGCTTTAAAACTATGTTCATATTGTGAGCCACAGACTGTGAAGCTGACTAACTTTAATGTTATAATCAGATGAAATTTACAACAAAGTTAATCTGACATATTTAATAAAATGCATGATTGATGTTTGTGTTACATGGTAGTTAGGCTTAAATTGGACAACTTGTAAACTTCTTCAGGCTGCAGACAGGTTACACTAGAGACAGACTGAGGATGGTTGGTTGCCACAGGCCACATAACAAACAGGAGAGTGGGCAGTGGCAACTCTGCGTTTTTCTTGGGCTGCCTAAAATCCTTTGGCGGGCCCCATATTGTAAAGGCTTGGCTTAAATGGAAAGTAGTTCTTCTAAATGGATGTAATTAGTATTACTCTTACACACCAAAGGAAGCATTTCCAGGGTCAGCTGGAGGGCAAAAGGAGGAGGCAGGATATCTATGAAAAAGGAAATTATTAGTACCTTTCTAGACCCCTGGGATCTCTGATCCAGAGGCACTCAGACAGTGGAGTCTCCCTTTTCCCCTGGCAGCTAGTTCTCGCAACTCTTGGATTTACAGGTGCACAGAATGGCACAGTGGAAAGAGTATTGGATTAGAGCCAGATGATCCATGTTCAGTCTTGTGTCTGCTACTTACTACTTGTGTGACCTTGGCTGAGTCACTTAACTTTAAGGGTCTTAAGTTTTTTATTTGTAAAATGAGGGGAGTGGACTAGATGGCTTCTAAGGTCCCTTCTACCTTTAAATCTAGGATCCTATAATCCAAAAGAACATAGAGTCCAAAGACATATTAGATTAAGAGTGGGGTAACCTTGTCTTCTGTGTATTTATTGAGAAACAGCATGATACATTCAAAAGAAGGTTGGATTTGAAGACAGAGGACCTGGGTTCAAATTCTGGCTAAACCATTTGTTATTAGTGTGACCTTGGGTAAGTTGCTTCTACTCTATGGGCCTTAGTTTCTTCACTTGTAAAATGAGTGGATAGACTAGGTTCATTTTTCAGTCATGTCTGTCTCTCTGTGACCCCATTTGGGGTATTCTTGGGAAAGATACTGGAGTGGTTTGTCATTTCCTTCTCCAGCTCATTTTACAGATGAAGAACTGAGGCAAAAGGGGTTAAGTGACTTCTCCAGGGTCACTCAGAATAGTAAGTATCTGAGGCTAGATTTGCACTTACAATGATAAACCTTCCTAACTCTAGGCCTGGCACACTATCCACTGTGCCACCTAGCTGCCCTCTTGCTTATAAATCTGTGGCTCCCCCCCTTGCTCTGTGGCATCTTCTGCTTCCCCATTGTGTAGAATGTTGGGATTTTTGCTCCATGGTGGAGGAATGGCAAATAGAAGTGACTGGATGTAGGAACAAGGGGTGAGATGCTGTAACGAGCATCACTGAACTTAGACAGACAGAAGAGATGTGATATATATGTAGCCCAGCCACCAGAAACAGGAATAAAAAACTTGAGGTGAGAGATGCCAGGATGGAATGGCAGGAGCCATAAACATTAGCTGGCAATGGAGAAAAGCAGAGGTCTGTCTTAGTAAAAAGCACCAGCCTTCAGGAGTTCTACTTTGCACCAGATTGTGAGCCCATGCTGAGGGATGTTTCAATTTCCACATTTCCTGAGTCTTCATCTATAACTCAGCCCTTTTGAATGCATGAGTTGATTGTTAGTTGTGAATTGTGTTGTTATCACACTGGATGAAGTTCTGTGGGGCCTAAGCAAACTGAGCTGTGTATTTCTTAGCTCTCTTGGGTTCAGAACAGCCCATCTGGAAATTGCCTGGATCTGAGAGTATTGGATGTGAAACTGAATGGTTAATGTTCTATTATGGATTGTTTCACTTTTCCTGTCCCATGCTAAGGGAAAAGCCCTGTATACAAGTGATCACGTTCTGTCTGTTTTTATGAAGAGTGAATCCAAATGTCTAATCTGCTTTGGGTAAATCCACAATAAATATGTCTCCATTTCAACAAGTTGGCTCAGCAACCCAGAGAGAGGTGAAGTTGGAAGATAGAAAGCCTTCCACTCTCTGAGAACCACTGAGAACTTAGTACTTCTCTAGCACTTCAATTATGCTAGGTGAAACATCATAACATCCAGGGTGAACATGGTAATCTAGATCACAGGTTCTTAACCTTGTTTATATCATTGATCCCTTTTATACTCTGGTGAGTGACTATAGACCCCTTCTTGAAATATTTAAATTCATAAAAATAAAATTTTCATAAAAGAAAATAATTATTTTAATTAAGTTATTAAAATACTAAAAAAAATTCATTCCTAGATCCCAGGTTAAGACACTTTACCTAGATCCTGATCTCTTTTGTTGAACAGAATAAGGCTAGTAGCTAATAGTGGCACCTGATAGTTAACGATTTTATGTTATATCCAATATAATTGGACACTTAGCTAGCTTAAGAAAACAAGGTGATTAATCACACTGAAATTCACAATGGCAAAGGTCATTTGACCACTGCAAGTCAGAGAGGACTGGATCAGGAGATAGTTCTGGAGCATGAGGCACTGCTGGGAAGGGCAAGATTGGATCAGGTGCTGAAATTGTGGGGCATAGGGAAGCCAAAAGACAATCTGTGGGCATGTGGAATCTACAGGTGGAGATGAGAACTCCAAGAATGAAAACTGTCAATTTCTTCTTATTCTCCCACTTTCCTATGAAGGAGAAAAATACAAGGCAATTTCCCTAGAATAGAAATATCTCACTACGCTCCTAGCCTTCTTCTTCTGTAATATTAAATTCCCACTAAACAGGACAGCCAGACAGATTTATTCCCTGACACCACTTGGGAGGTTCCCATCTCCTCTCCTCTAGTTTACCTGCTGTAGTAAGCTAACTACCTGGAGAAATGTCAAGAAAACTGGGGATGTTTCACAGGGACAACCAAAGAGACAGTGCTCAGGGGTTTTTTATATACATAAAGTACAGTGAGAAATGTGTTAAGCACTAAAATGATGGAGAGTAGAAGAAAGAAGAGGCAGTTACTGTCCCCGGGCAGCTTAGAGTAAAGTTGGAAATAAGATATCCTCTACACATAAGAGTGTGAGAGGAAAATAAAAGAACACACACACACACACACACACACACACACAGTTAAACAAACTGTGAAAAGCTGAGAGAATACAAATGAAGGAAGTGATCAGAATGGTGTGGATTAGTCAGGGAAGACTCAAGGCTTAGAAAATATGAATATAGGATATGATCTAAAAAAAAAAAACTGTTGTCACAGTAATGCATGGGAGGAGGAATTCCTACTAGTGAACAGCCTATGCACAGAAATGATAGGGGCAAAGTATAAGAGGCCTGGAAGGAGATCTGTCTATCTGAAGTAGAAGGGTCTGAGTTGGAGAAGAGCAAGAAACAAAGTGGGATAAGTCAAGTAAACAAGCACCTACTATGAACAAGACATTATGCTAAGCACTAAGGGAATGAAGGCAAAGGCAAAAGCTCTCAGGAAGCTGACAGTCTAACGGGGGAGATGATATGTTAATTAGTATGTTCAAACAAGATACATCTCTATATATGCACACACATATTAATTGAAGATAAATCATAGACAAGGCATTGATATTAAAGAGTCTTCTTGCAGAAGATGAGAATTCAGGTGAGACTTCTGGGAAGCCAGGAAAGAATAGCTAGGGGTAAAGTGACTCCTATGGGAACCAGGTTTTTCTAAAGGTCAGGCAATGGAAGTAGTTCAAAAGGAAGATAGCTGAGATAAAGTGAACGTTTTTATGATAGAATGCGATTCTTGAAGGCCCAATGAATGGGAAAGGAAGATACTCAATATTATGTTCTTTCCTCTGCAACACTGCTGAATGACAACACAATTAGAATCACTACAAATGTAATAATCATTATTTAAATTTAATTTGTATATATATTTACATATATATATATACACACACATACGTGCATATGTATATACATGCACATATACATATACATACATTGCCTGGTGACCTATAAATATTACCATGTTATAAAAATTTTATTTGCTTTATATACACAGTTACAAGGCATTAATGGATCTAAATCCAGCCATGCTGAACTTCCTCCTCCCTTCTCTCCTCCCACCTTTCCAAAAAAAGAGTAATACTTAAGACTTGAATCTAACCTGTCATTCTTAATGTGGTCCAAGACCATTTAAAACCAGGTCAGAGTTGTGACCTGGATCTTCAGTGACTATTCATTACTTCACTCTCAAAGATATGCTATGGTGTAATTTTATTCTTATTGTAGCAGGTACCTTCATAAATATCATCAGATTCATTGCTTTTTTTTTTCATTTGAGGTGATTAGTTATTGGGTTATTTATGGAGAGAAACTGATTTGTAATTTGTAAATCATAAGCAGAAAAAAATCATAATATGCAAACAAAAGCTTTCTTTCTGGCATGCACTTTACCGGTAGATAAAGGATATTAAAGAAATGATCATTTATCTTTCTACATATGATTAAATTTAGCTTGCCTTTTTTCTTTGACCATTTTTCTCATATCAGTTATAAAGGAGTCTTGAATATAGTCCCTTTAGACCAAGGGATAAGATCTTATGCATGCTGTAGTGACTATAAATAATAAATTGCCCAACTATATATGTATATGTGTGGGTACATATATATACATACATTCATATATGTGTATGTGTGTGTGTGTGTGTGTGTGTGTGTATAAATAAATTACCCATGCATGTGTGTAATACAAGGAATAATGTTACTTTGGACTGCTTAAGTCCTGCTTTGGTTTCATTATTCAATTGGTCCACTCTCCTTATTTGTTAATTCAGTTGCAATTTTCTGGTGTATAACATTTCCAAACCTTCACTTATACCTAGGATTCTTCACTTCCTTTTGTTTTCCTAATACAACCATAACAGCTACCATTTGTGTAGTACTTCAAGGTTTGCAAAATTATTTACAGAGACTATATCATTTGATCCTTACAACAATCCTGTGAGGTAGGTGCTAGTATTATTCCCATTTTTCAGTTGAGGAAAACTGAGGCTAAGAGGTTAAATGACATGCCTGAAGTTACACAGTTAGTAAGTGTCCAGAGAGAGTATGTGTCTTCCTGACTCTGAGTCCACCACTCTGTTTTTTGTGTAATGGCAGGGATAAGAACTGGACCTGTGATTTCACTGATACAGTGAACTCCCAGATCAGGAAATGCCTTTCACTAATGGAGACACTGTCTCTGCAATTCGTAGTCTTATAGAAATGCCTACAGCCCTGAGAGATGAATCAGAGGCTGGAAATGAACTCTAGTTTTTTTGACTTTGAGGCCAATATACTGTCTACTAAACCATACTTTTCTTTTTATTCATTTTACTTTTATTAACAATCTTAACTTCATCTTTATCTGCTTCCTTTATTTCTTATATTGCACTGGTTACAATTATGTACTGATTATTCTTAAAGTATTTCTCACACTTTGCCTTCATCCTAAATGTTGTGGTTTCCCATGAGATTGTCATGTTAATAAAACTTCAGATATTGGTAGTATGATTGGGCTTAGCCTGTTCTTAAATATTCTGTGTCCAAAACCAGTCCATTCACTTGAAAGCTGGTGGGGCTAGAGATCAAATAACTGAGTCCATTGAGCATAATTCATATCTTGAGGGCCTCCCAATTCCTTTTCCAATCATAGGAAGGTAACTAATGAAGAAAAATCTTGAAGCAATAAAGATGGGAAGGTTTTTAATAGAGTTGGGGCACTAGTGCTTCCTACTATCTTGGAAGGAGATGAAAATTCCCAGAAAATGAAAAGAAATCATCATAGTTGGCTTCTATTTTTTTTTTTTAGCTTCCTTTTCTTGTTACTTCTCTCTGCAGAATCTATCAACTATGGCATGGTAATAACTTGAAGAACTGAGGGTAAAGATGTGAAGGATAGGGCCTGATATCCATGCTTAGGCCATGATAACAACTTAGCTTTTTGCTTAATTCTTATTTAAAATTGCCTCATGGTTGGGGAGGTAAGGTGAAAAGGAGGAATCTGTTTCTGTTGACCACTGGTTTATTTATTAATTTTTTATGCCCTTAAAGCTTGCTTAGACAGCGTCACTGGACAAAATACAAACTTTCTTTCTTCCTGCAACATTTATGTTGCTCTCCCCTAAGCATCCAATTTATGTCTATAGCTTGGTTCATCCCACTGGGAACATATAATCATGATTCGTCTCTTTTGCCATTTTCTGTATTGTTATTCTTGCACCATTAAATTCTTCCAAACTGATCTTTTATATCTAGGTTCATAAAAAAAATAACCATCTCTCTTTTCTCCAAATTTTACATTAGGCCTATGTCCAGTAAAGTCAGTGATATTGGCAGATGCTAACTGGTCAGGGAATAACAATTTAATCATCTCCATTGCTCCATTTCTTTGTCGTGGGTGGATAAAAAAGCATGATGATGAGGCCAAGGTCATGAGTTTGATACTCATGTGAACCAGTTAGCTTTGCGTTTTTCCATGACCAAAGACTTTTGCCTAAACTCTGATGACTGTCTTATGCTTGTATGCTTGTTTATGGCATATGATGGGCTAAGCAAAAGAGTGAGAATCTTTCAGTGTTTTTCTAGAAAACAAAACAAAACAATACCAGCATACATCACCAACAATACAGACTCCACCACCACCAACAATGTGTACCTGGAAGGTGATGTAGTTGGCTGTTTAGTCTCCACAAAGCAGTCTGTCCTCTATGCATTTCCTTGTGGATGTTGTGTTTTGGGGCTGACACTGTCCTGTGTGCTTGTTTTATTTGAGTAATGATATCTGTCTATTTTTGAAGTGCTTTAACCTTGTATAATTTTTTCACATGTTAGAGGCTCCTTAATTGATAAAAACAACTACATAGTAATTACTCTGGTCTTTAGTACTCAGAAGCTGTCTTTTACAGTTGTTTTATCTTTTTACCCTAATGATTAACAGGCAATGTTATATTCTGCTAAGAGAATATATATACTTAGTAAAATAATTTTTTTTTCAATTTTTCAGGATAGCACTCTAACATGCAGAGTTCTACCAATTCTGATACCTCTGCAGAAAAACTGAATTCTTCCCACCAAAGCACAGGAGCTGTACAAATGAGGATCAAAAATGCCAACAGCCACCATGACAGATTGAGCCAAAGTAAATCCATGATCCTTACCGATATTGGGAAGGTCACTGAACCTGTAAGTAAAATACCCTGAGTTTACTACCATACAGATTTTTACTGCTAAAATTCTTTAAAGCTAATTACTATTTCCATATCTGTTCTTGTAATGTGTGTAAGAAAACTGCTTCTGTAATGTGTTTTATCTTTCCTACTTATAGTCATAATAACCTCCTTCCCTGCCCACCCCCCCCCACCCTTCCTCCCCATCCTGCGCCCTAGTGTGAGAGGAAGAGCTGGGCTTAATCCAGAGTTATAAAATGGATTTGGTGGTAGACTGAAGAGCACCTTTGACTCATTTTAAGGGCCTCCACTATCATGCTTCAGTGTCATAAAAATAATGAGGCTACGCTAGCATGTGGTGTTTGTGCTTCCAAATACAGTACATCACTTCCCAAAGCCAGGGGCTAAAATTAGCTGGGAACAAACTGAAAATTAAAAAAATCTTCCCCCAAAGAGAGTCCCCTTCTCAAAATTGTCAAATTGTATGAGGGAAAAATTATTGGACATTGGGATATGATGATGTTGTAAAGGACCAAGGGAGCACGGCTACTTAAGGTTTGGCAAGTTAGTTGCTTTGTCGAGATTCTTTTTATCAGAAAGATTTGAAATACAATAGTTGGAGATGAACTCTATTGCCAATTGTGTCTCTGCCCCTGCACTCATCCTGAGCTACTAAACGAACTGATTGCTATGAGTCTCCTCTGGTTAATTTTCTTCCATAATGGTGGTAACTTGCAGCTGAGGCCATATGATGTTACAAAATTATTGATGCAATGTTAGCCACTCTTTTGGATTCCATATCTATTTTGTTCTCACAGCAAGATCAAGAGCGAGAAATGGGTTAGCTAGGGACAGGCTCTGAATCCCAGTCACCCTTCTGAACCATGTGAGCTATTAATTGGGTGTTCTGTTAATATAGTAGGTGCCCATGAAATATTCAGATCCCTAACTGAGTTATTAAATGGAATAAACTTGCTGGGTAGCCTGTTACCAATTGTATTTATTCTGCATTTTTCATTCCAAGTTCAATTGCAAAATTAACCCATAGCTATTTCTTCTCGGGAGCTGGAGAAATATATGATTTTAATCATCCTTTCTTCAGTCGACTTAGACATATTTGGCATTGGGAAGGCAATGATTATATTTCTGGAGTGAGAAATATCTCTTTAGATCAAGGTAACTAATGAGAGATTCATTTCCCTTTATTTACTTTCTCATCTGAAAGTATCATCATCAGCTGGAAAGGCATTGTGAAACTGACTTAGTTTTTCTACCAACTACAATGTTCCTCAACCCTGAACTCCAGACAGTGTTTACAGTAAATTATTGGAAATGCTATAATGTATTATCAGTAAGAACTGTACCTTTGAAAAAGTTTAAAAGTTAAGTATATTTAATGATGCCTAACATATTTTATTGGCTGTGTTTAACAAAAGGCACTAGGCTGCAGTTGTTTTTGACAAGCATGAAAACATCACAGCATGAGACTGCAGAAGGAATTATGTAGAGAAATTACAAGTGATCCATCTCTCAATGAATTATCCACCTCAATAGCCTGCAGAACTCAGCTACCAATTAACACCTACTTTATTACATGTTGGGATGTACTTAATAACTTTCATGTGTTTATGCACTATTACCTTGACTGATGCCTCTTGTACAATTAGGCATAATTGGCATATCAATATGCAAAAGTTAAAAGGATTAACCCTCTTAAAACTAATGAGCATTTCTGTATCCAGCTGCTAAATGAGACAAAATTAGCATTTTTCACTTTTGGGCAGGATTTTATCATGCAGTTTCTCATTGTTGATATTACCTTGTTACATAACTTTAGTTTAGGGGGTTGTATGCTGGACTGTTAGAGAGTGAGAGTTTGGCAAAGTTAAATGTGATATAATTATCCTAGCTTCCATTTCTGAATTCTTAGTGTGGACCATGTATATTTCTGAGTAAGGAATGAAAAAAGTTACTTTGGATTATGTCTACTCAGTGCATAATCACATAAAAGGGGTATTTTCGCTAGGATATGTCATTTCACCAAGAAAACTTGGCTCAGATGTGCGATATTGAAAGCTTGCCATGGCACTAATTTCCTTTCTGTCTCAGTTCTTTTCATCTCTTTTTGCCATGCACAATTTTCTGACTAGATATTGACAGAATGAAAAGTATTTTGGCATATTTATTCAAACAAGTCTGTTAAAGTTATCTGCTCAAGCCAAACTAAAAGCTCAATTGGGGCGAGGGTAGTGGTGGTGGTGGTGATGATGATGATGGCAGTGGTGGGATCGGTGGTAAAGGTAGAAGATTGAGGCAAGGAGATCATTGAATCATAGAGTTAGAGCTAAAAGGAACTTTAAAGGTCATCAAATCCAACAATTTTTTTTACAGATAAGGAAACTGAGGTACAAAAAGGTTAATTTACTTGCCCAATGGGCATAAGTACTAAGTGGCAGATGTCACAATGAATCCATGTAGGTACTCAATTAAAACATGATTTCTCTGTAAAGTGAACTGAAAGCCTTGTTTGAACCAGGCAGTGATAGATTTGATCTCATCCAGACCAAACTTTGAAATACTTTGATAACATCTTGGGGACAGTCATGATTATGTGAGGCTTTATGAGGCATATAAGTGGAGTAATGAATCGAGTACAGGGACTTGGAGTAAAGAAGACCTGAATTTGCATCTCCCTCTTTGTCACTTACTAGCTATGTGACTCTAGACAAGTCACTTACCTTCTCTAGACTACAATTTCCTCATCTCTAAAACAGGGATAATAATAATACCTACCTTACAAGATTGTGATGAGGATTGAATGAGTTACGATATGTGAAACACTTGGCAAAATTTAAAGTGCTACATAAATGTATATTCATCATGTATTTGGTGATAGTAATGTTGATTATCACTTCAAAAAAGTGAAAGATACTTAAATATTCAAATAAACTATGATCTCATTAGAATGGGTGTTTCCTACAATTTTAGGGATTGAAACCTAACCTTTTCTGCCCAGTATGAGACTTGCATATTTTCATATTTTATATTTTTACTGATTATATATATATATATATACATATATATTGATTAATAAGAAAAGCACTTTGTGACTTACTTTGGGATGTGGAACACAATTTAGAGCATAATGTATCATTGTCATATCAGTATATATTCTGTGTCCTGATGCACAGCTTCAAGTAGGTAAATGTATTAAAGTGTTTAGTACCCATACTAATTTGCACCTAAAATATGTACATGCGTATGTGCATCTATTAAGCTTATTCTATTTTTCTCTCCTTAACTTCCTCTAGGCAATTTAGATGGAGAAAATCAGTTATCAATGTCCCTGTTATTATTGTATTGCTAATCTTTTAGAAATATATTAAATATGTCTCCTGTTTTCTTTAGATACCAAGTAATCATTTTTCACTTGATCGATAGAGTAAAGCCTTTGCAAAATTAAAATAGCAGTCTGAGCATTGCTACCTGGGAAATGGTGTGGAGCATGAGAGTATATCAATGAAAGCGATCTGGTAACCTGTATCGACAGGGAAGAGCTCACTGGTCTAAGTAATCAGTAATCACTTCCACAACACCCAGAATTTATCTATCTCAAGGTGGACTGATTCTTCTATTCCATAGTGTGACAAGATAGGCAAAATATTCAGCTTGTATAAATGTAGAGGCAAGTGAATTGTGCCCCTTTAAAGGCTAAAAATGCTAATATGCAATATAGCAACTAGCTCATTTGAAAGGCTTAATGCAGTTTCTCATGCTTTCTAGTGGGTCTTATTTATAATAGGAATGTGCTAGCATACTAGACAGTTTAGAATAGATATTAATGAAGAGTTTAAATAGAGGAAATCGTGAAACTGCAAACACTGGCTTTAGCAAGCAAGAGCAGTTTCTACATCTAATGCTGGTGTCTCCTCCGCAGAGCTGTATGAATATTCACTATTTTCATCTCTTAAACCAAACTGAAGTTCACTGCTTCATTCATAACTAATGCAAATAATTCCATATCTTTTTATTGGTATTCTTATTGAGACTTAGGGGTCTCATCATTAAAAAATGTTAACATAGCAGAGCCCTCTTTTCTGCTAACAAACAGCCTGTGTTGTTTTATTTCTTCTTCTTTTTTTAAAAATATGTTATTGGGAAGACAGGAAACACTTTTCTTTTGTTCCTTATTCCTGTGATCATAGAATACTTGCCAAAGTTGTGGCTAGCCAAAAAGGCAGACATAAAAATTGCTAAAAATATAAGCCTTCTGTTTAGCAGAGTTTTGGAGAAATATTATGAGATTGCCGAGCTTGTCCGTGTTTACTTCAAATCAAGCTTATAGTCAAGTATGAGGCTTTGTTTGTATAAATTGTCCTGAAGTGGATCCTGATATTTAATTAAAATGACACTAAATCACATTGAATTGATAAGACTTGGCATCTCCAACAAAGGTAATTGCCCGTATTGGTTTTGTACAAAAATAGAGCTGCTTGGAAAATGTGCAGCCAACACAGACTGTCAACTCCATTTATAGATCGATATGTGAAAACCATTGATCAGGCAGGCATGTGTAACAGTAACACTTTGCATTTATTTGTTTTTTTTTTTATACCACATTAAGGCTTACAGGATTATAGGCTTCCTAAATATTTTGACTTCCTCATAAATATATTATCTGTTGCATGTTAATTAAATGAGAGTCTGCAGCCATTTCTAAAATTGTTTTTAGTTTGATGATTTCCTTTTATTGCTGTGGATCGTCTGATCTGAAAATGGATTAGTTTCCTTTTGCATAAAGATTATTAAAGCTTATTTTAATGTGCCCTATTTAATGTAAGATGTTGATGTGTTCCTGCTTTGAAAAATATAGATACTGACAATTATTTTCTCTTAGCAAGTGGCTGATCATCTTTATTAACTGGGCATTCTCAGCAACCAGCATAAAATTATTTCCTGGCACCAGAGCACAATATTATTTTGTCGGGTGATTCAGAAAACTCATCTTGTTGATTTCTTCTGATAGACTTGTCTCTGTCTTTCCTTGATACATATTCATATGTCCATCATATCTGACTTTTCAGTACAGAGATCTAATCAAACACTCCATACGAAAGAAGTACATTAGGTGAGGTAAAGGAGAGTCCTAAACAAAGATGATTTGTGTCCTGTTTCTCTCATTTGAGGCTACTTTCTATGGGCTCACTATATAGGCTGCTGTCCACAGTTAACTCTTTCTTATCTCATCATTGTAAGGACAATGTTTTGTTCCTAATCTCTATTGGACCGTGGAGGATAGCACACGTAAGCCATTTTACTTTTCAAGGAGAAACTAGAGCCTGGTGGAATGAGGCTCAAGCAAGATCTAAGCTACAGATAGGACTTTGCAATAATGTTCCTTCTAATGGCATTTTCTTTGGTGTGGAGAGGTCAATTTTGTTGTGAATATCTTTTAATCCTGACTATCTACATTTGCAAGTGTAGCTTTCAAGATAATAATACTCCTGCTCTTGAATTCCTACACAATATTACCAGTATAATAAAGGAGTCAGAATGTCAGAAATAGTAAAAGTCCAGGCAACATCAGGCTCAGGCATTACCAAAGCTAACTGGTTCAGTGTATTCCATACAGACAAAAAGCTTTAATAACCGGACTTTTGACCTTTCCACAATTTGCTGCTGGATTGGGGGAAAAAGATTAAAAAACCTTCAGTGCTTTTTATTTCCTTTTGCTCTTGCAATCCCACATCATCTCATGCTGTGAAAATCTTTACTCTGTTTACTAAGCACAAATTAGGCTTGCCAAAGGTTGAAAAAGTTTATTAGCTCAGTTTAGAGGCCGACACTTCAAAGAGCTAGCTCTGGTCTTCCAAAGGAGTGTCAGTCTATGCAGGGCCTGGGACTATTGAAACTTCGGCATAGCTAAATTTGTTTGTGATGGCCTACTGATTGAACATGGCTATGAATGTACATGAGATACATTTTTTAAAGTTAGTCCTCTGATTACTAATTTGAATCCCAAACTCTAACCTTGTTAGCATCTGGACTTATTTCCATAATAACAACCCCTTCAGAACCTACAAAGTAATGAATAATTGACAACAAATGAAATGTTTTGATAGTTGTCGGCACAAAGCATGTTTAATGTTTTGTGTTGCTTCCTAGCTAATTATGTAGATGACACATTTGTCAGACCTTGACTGCCATTAGAAACGTGTTTCCAGAGGGGAGAAAAACAGGCTATTCATAGAGTAATTAACTAGAATGCTCAATGACCTGTGAGAGATTCAAATAGCTGCCAGTTCAGACATTGTTTTGTTACAGAAGCAGAGGGGTAATTAAAATTCCAAATTACAGTGCTATGATGAAGCATTTGTTTGTTGACAGTATACTCTTACTCTAGTTTGTTAATTCTTTTTTAAATTGCTTCTAATCCATTTTATAGCTTTAGGAGTTCCGTCTTTGAATTTACTGACAACTAATATTATGGTAAATTGTTCTTCAGTGGAGTACCGCATGCTTGGCAGTTCCATGGGAGCACAAGGTGGGTGGGATGGAATAGCTATTCTTTCCCTAAACTGGCATACCTTATGCTCTCATTGCAACACACGGACCACTAACAGGGAACATCTTGTTAAATATTATGTTCCTAATTGTGCATTAGGAAAGATGAGAAGGTAGGGAGTAAAGGATTTTTTTTTAAGGAAGAGGGTATTCTGGAGAATAATATTTAAGTGAAAAATATCCACAGCTCCAGCAAATGATCTTGAGGGGTATGTTGGGATAGTAAGATTGACTTGACTGCAGAAGATGCAACAGTCTGCAGGAAAAGCCTGACCAAATCACACAAAGCATGGCACAGTTCACATTAGTGGCTTCCATCTAATGCCAGTGCCGATATGAGGAACCACGGTTATCATAAGCTAGAATGTCTTTTCAGTGAGCTGATGGGGATAAAGAGTAGTGGAGATTGTTTCCAAATCCAGAGTTTTCGAGTTGTCCAAGCTATAAATGATATTCAAGCTCATTTTTTTTTTTAAAAAAAAGCTATTTGCTAAAAGTGGGAATAGAGTTTTATTAAATAGATCTGACAGAAGTAACATGGTGTTTGATGCCGGGGAGCTGACAGCGGCATCGAGTGAGCTCTGATTATCCTGAAGACACTGTCAGCTAGGATTGATTTCCACTTTCTCCGTTTATGTAACGGTTCCTGTAATACAGCTGACCCCGCATCATGTTACCTTGTCATTTCTCTGCATGGATCAAGACTAGATGAGCTGAAAATAGCTAGACACTGACCTTGAACTTGCCAGAAAAGTGAAAAGTGACAGTGGTGTGGTTTCCTTTTTTTTTTTTTTTTTTTTTTGAGTTCATGTACAAAGATGAAGGCGAACTCTGATTCTGTTGAGTTCACTATCATAGCACAAGGGGGCAGAGCAGTACTAGAGATTCCAGGTGAAACAGATTCCACAGGCGCATGTGATAGCTCTGAGATCTGAGAATCAGAGCCAGAGGTCTCATTTTTAAATCTTAGTATAGACATAAAGGAGAATTACTGATGAATCAAAATCTTAGGTCCCCTAATGTTCATAATCAGTAATTTGAAAGTATATATGCTAATTAAAATGGTTACCTAATACCCCGTATGGCATCAACCACACTTCTCCCATCCTCCAAATTAGGTTGTTTTTTTCCCCTCATTCCTGCTTCTAATACCTTTCAATCTTAAAATAATTTGGAAATCTAATTAAAAGCACTCGGAAACATACTACATATGAGGTTTGATGAAACTTTAATTTAAAACATGCTTTTGTGTGGGGAAGCAGGGAAGAATATTTTTTTTAAAATGTATTAAATATAAAAAGTTAAAGAATGGTCTTGTGAAGATTCAAATATTTATCAAGTGTTAGAGGAGAGGACCGTAGAGAACATTTAGTTTGAATGAGACAGTTCCTCATCTTAATTTACAGATAAGAAAGTTGAAGATCAAAGACATTGTTCCTCTCATTGTTGTTCCTCCCATTGTTCCTCCCTGTCCATCTCTAAGCATCTGTAAATAGCAAAAAATAGATTGGGGAATTCTGATTCACAGTTTTTTCCTATATCTATGTCAAATAAGCTTCCCCTACCTAACAAAAACCATTTAGCTACTACTTTTTTTTTTTGGAGATTATCACTGTCAAATACTATTTATTAAAAACATGTACATCATGATGTGTATGCAAAATATTTGACTAAATACCTGTCTCTAAATTCTTATGATCATGGCATTAGAGATGTAAGGGACTTTATAGGTTATTTAGGTCATTTTACATAAAAGTGAACTGAGGCCTGAGACAATAAATGTCTTGTTCAAGTTCATACAGCTATTAAGTGCAGAGATGAGATTCACACCTGGGTCCTCTTGCATAGGATATCATTTGTGTCTTATAATTAGCACTATTTCTATACACACAGTTTCAAAATGAACCAGAGAATGGAATGTTAGGGAAAAAGTTCAAGGGAACATACTTGGATATTGATCAGAATCTTTATCATGCATTTATCTTTCTATCCTCCCAAATGTCTAGAAAATTGTTCATGTCCATACTTCACCTCTGTAGATATAACTTGGGATATGTCGACGCTCCTGAGACATGCAGAATAAGTTGGAGTATTTTGATGAGATTCTGGTGGATAACTAGAGTTTAAGGGGTGAAAAAAAAGAGTGAACACAGCATTGAGGGGATCTATTTATAGCTATTGTCTTCATGTGATAAAAATTCTATTGACAGCGAGACTAGAAAGAGCAAAGAAACTTTCTTCTTTCCCCTAACTCAAGGCTGTCATCTAAACCCTTAAGTCTTTCTGTTTGATTAGGATGCCCAGACTTTGGTCTAAAAGCATATATTGCCTGAGTTACAGTTCCTGATGATATAGACTGCATCAATATAAATTTAGGCTACTAAATGCAAAAGTTAAACATGAAATCCATTCTGATTGCCTTCCAAGAACAGTTTGTACTCTACTCACACTCACTCCATTTGTACTCTACTCAGATTTACGGAGCTGGGGGTGGGTAGACCCCATCTCTCTTGCGGGATGGTGAAGGGTTTGAAATGGCTTTCTAAATGGGCTATTAGCCCCTATTCCTGAGGTACAGGCTGGCTCAAAGGTGTTAGCTGTTGAAACCCTTCCCCAGAGTTTTTCTTCCCTTCAGTGTTTGCATACTTTTAATAAGGGACTCTAGTCCCTGATGTTTTGAGATTCGGTTTATTGTTACCATCTGTTTAATTACCCTCTCAGGTTTGTGTTGGAAGCATGAAAGTATTTTATCCAGCCTCTGAATCCCTGTGTTCCTAAAGAGATGTGGCTAAAGTACACGTCAGTTTTCAAAGAGCAAATTAAAAACTGATAAACAGAACCATCTCCAAATAATAAAATGTAAGGAAATGGCATTATTTTTGACATTAATGTGTATTGCTCATAATTAGCAAATGTACGGTGATACGCCACTGTCCCAGAAATAACACCATTTTTTTACATATAATCTTGTATACTTCCTTCCCCTTTTGAGATAAATTGATTTTTATGATTCTTATTCACTTACAGTGCATACATACTATTTTTATTAGAGGAGTGGTATGGAATTTAAGCAAGAGCAGAAGATAGGAATGGAATATATCAAAGAGGTTTAGGGGCGAGCTAAAGTTTTAAATGGAGAAGCAATGTAACAAAGACAGGGCAAAGAGCTTCTGGGCTGAAATGACACAGGGTTGAAGCACAGAGATACATTATCCTTATTGTTCTTTTTGTTTTGTTTTCTTTTTTTCCCAAGCAACTAAGGAATTTTCAGAGGTGGAAACCCACGGAGTCACACTACCATTGCACTTGCCTTTTCACCTGATATTTTATTTTGGTTTCACATACTTGTGCCTACAATCTAGCAGGTGAAATCACAAATCAAATAAATCAATCTTGGCTATCTGTATCATTTTACATAGGAGCATGAGGGTACAATAAAAATACGTATTAAATTGTGTTGGGGCTTGGCATGGAGTTAGGGAATGATTATCAACCTTAGATATTTTAGAGGACTATTTCCTCAATCAAATATGGAATGTGAAATATTTGCTTTTTTTTATTTGCTCCAGCTAAATTTATTGAATAATAAATAAAACCAATTCAATGGTGCTCTTTGAAATGAACATCTTGTCTGGGGTTTCATGATTACATTAAGACTTTTTAGAGTGCATTTGAAAACATCCCGAAATTATAATCTGATTTTTATAATCAATGTAATGAACAGAAATTTTGATGTTTTTCACTCCATTGAAGAATCACTGTTGATTTCAAAATGCTACTGCATCAAAAAACATGCAGTATGTAGCATAGAGATAATCGCAAACTTCCTTCAGCTACTTTTGGGCACCTGACATGCTTTGCTTCCCACAGGGAAAAGAAAAACAAAAACAAACAAACAAAAAAACTCAACTGTTTCTTTAAATTTCCAATGAGAAGAGACATGTGTCTCCTTGCATTGAGTTACATTATATCATATCATGGCACAAAGTGACCCAATATAGTGTGACAGGAGAGAAAAGCAACTCTTTTTGTGTGTGTGTTGTATTTGCTGTAATTTAAACTGCAAAATGCAAGGCAGAAACAAATTATTAAGGTCTACTTTTAGACCAAATACTTTGGATAACAGATTTTTTGTTCTTTTCAAGGTTATTTAACCCTTCATAAACTTGATGTAAAAATACTTTTGATCACTATATTTCAACATAATTAATCCTTTGTAATCCTATACAGTTTAATTTAGTCTTTTAATAACACGATTCTAAGAAGGTTTTTAGGTTTCACCAGACTGGTAAAGGGGTCCAGGACACAAAAAAGGTTAAGAGCCCCTGCTTTAAATAGATCTGTTAGAAGCAAACTGCATATTCAAGAATGGAAGTATGGCTGGTAATTCAGGTTAATCTATATAACTCAGTCTCAAACTGGGAAAACAAATAATTAATAAGATCTGTATTGAAGTTCATGATCAAGTGTTATCTGGCTGTATCTAATGATCCATCATTTACAGTGGTCCTATGTATTGATTACACACTGGCTATGACTTACCTTTTTTATGGAGACTTCCTCTTTTACCATGAATTATTGACACTGTTAATGCCAATAACACATCAATAAATATTCAGGAAAGAATTCCTGGATGTGCTCTCCTTAGCCTCCATGTTCCTGACATCACAGTCCTAAAATGGAAACCTTGGCATTCTCCTCTTGGTAAAAACACCACATGACAAAGACTCAGCTTTCATTATGAGGAGAACAGGTATTGTGGGTCCTGTTTTTATACATCTATGCCCTCCCGTTCTTTCTCAGTTTTGGTACCAGATTGGAGACAAAGGCCTATGAATGCTTTCTGTGTTCTGTTTCTACATGTAGAGATACATTAGTGTATATTTGTGCTCTGTGTCATCCTTTGTATTCAGTGTGCATCATATTTGGACATGTAAGCATATAAAAGTATTGCCAGGAACTCATAATCCTGATGAAATCCTTTTCCTTTAAATCTACCCCCCAAAATAATGGTAAAAATAGCATGTTTCTGTAACACTTTATAAAATGCTTTCCGTTAGACTGTGAGTTCCTGGAGAGCCAAAACTGTCTTTTGCTTTTCTTTATATTCCTAGCATTTAGCTCAGTGCCTGGCACAGGGTAGGTGCTAGTTGATTGCCTGGCTGATAACATTGTAAAGGTGATAGCAAAAGTTTTATTATTGTTATACTAACAAATCTCATTGCTGACCCAGGGGAGTTCATGTCCTTGCTTTCTTTCTCTGAGTGGCCACCTTGGCTCTGGGCTCATGCTCTCAGACCTGGATTCTTTTTCTTTGTACTCTCTTGGTTCTGTATGGCCACCTCGCAGCCCTGGGGAAAACTGTATCAGGCTTAGGTTTGGCTCATACTTAGGTTTTCCTGCAGGGGAATATAATCCACAATAATGAGAGATCTCACCTAAAAACTGTTCCTCTACTTCCCTCTCCCACTGATTAGCCTAATTGATTGGCCCTGGTTTCTCTAAAGTGGCTTCTTTCCCTCCCCTCCTCTCCCACTTTTCACAACCAATATGTGGGAGTTCTAGGACAAAGCTGCCCCTGGAATTAATTGGCTCCAGTGTCTGTGACATCCAAAGTCCCAGCCAAATGGAATATAGAACCTTGGACTTGATGAATTTCAGTTAAGTGCCATTATGTCCTTGCTGCATATCCTTGCTGTGTTAGAGCCAAGTAAACCTCCCTGTGTTCAATGACCAGTGAATGCCTCATTTTATCCCTTTACACCCAACAGTCACTACACTCAGCGAAGAAACACAAAGCAAAAGTGGTCAAAGGCCTAAGGCCCAGGCTTAAGCTTTCCTAGGCAACATCTGTACTTGTTGCTATTGGCATCACTGCCAGGGAGGAGATGGGGCCTTCCCTCTCTGCAGCTCTTCTCTCCATGCATAGGAGATCTTTAAAATAAGGCACCGACCACCTGTGTGTGGGGGGGAATTATTTCTTCTTTTAAAGTTTTCTGAGTGAGTGGTGTTTTAGCTCTGTGGCCAGTCTTTCTGATGCTTCTCCCTCCCCCTGCTATCATCACAGAACCCACTGCTCCATCCCAAAGTACCAAGTCCTTAATCACTAAGCCCAACAGAATCGCCCCAGGGTCCTGCAAATTGGGGGAGGGGAAAGTGGAGTTGATTAAACCCATTACATTCCCACTCTACCTAAGAGGAGACTGAGGCTCAGAGATGAAGTGACTTGACTAGTAATATATTTTGTGTATATATGTCAGTGGAGGGACTTGAACATGGGTCCCATCTGAAGCACTAATATAATTTCTTCTACACCACAATGCTTCCAGTTTGAAATCCTACGAGATTCCCAATAACTTCTCATGATGTTTGTCATTTACAGAATAGCACATTCTTCGAATTCTGGAAATGTCCCTTATTCACACCAATGTCCTTCTAAACACATGGTGATTTGTGTAGTAAAGAACACAGATAAAGAGATTATGGCAGGCTTATGTCTATTCCAAATGAAATCTTGAAGCACGAGAGGTTTACATTTTAGGAGATGCGGTGAAAAACAAAGTAATATCCAAACATTGGAATGAGCTAGCCAATTAATTATTTAAAATGTAAAATTTCAATGCAATTTAAAAATCTATTTATGATCTACATTACTTAAATTTTATAACAGCCAACTTTTAACTTCAACTATATGAACATGGTTACTTTTATAGATTCTTTTTCAAAGTCTGGTTTTTGTATTAGAAACTTGCTTTCCCCCAGCATTTTTAGAGACACAAACTCTATCTATTCATCTCTACTATCATCCTACATTTCCCCTTTCTGTCTCATCTAATCTTTGAGAATGCTATCTAAACTCCATTCTTCTACTTCCTTTCCTCTCACTCCCTCTTAAATAACATGCGTTCTGGCTTCCGGCCTAATCATTCCACTGAAACTGCCTTCCATACAGTTACTAATGATCTCTTAACTACCAAATCTAATGGCCTTTGCTTAGTCTTCATCCTTTTTGACCTCTATGAGATCTTTGACATTGTAGATCACCATCACCTCCTGTACACTCTCTCCTGTCTAGGTTTTTGTGTTACTGCTCTCTCCTGGTTTTCCTCCTACCTATCTGACCACTACTTTTCAGGTTTTTTTGTTTTGTCTTGTTTTGCTGAATCTTCATGTCATAATGACTAACTGTAGGTATTCCCCAAGGCTTTGCCTAGGGTCACACAGCTAGTGTCAAGTGTCTGGTCTGAGACCGAATTTGAACTCAGGTCTCCCTGACTCCAAGGCCAGAGCTCTATCCACTGTGCCACCTAGCTGCCCCACCCCAAGGCTTTTTCCCATGCCACCTTCTCTTCTCCTTCTGTATTTATCAGCTCCCATGGCTCCAATTACCTTCTCTATGCAAATGATTCCCAGATTTTTATGTCTGAATCTAATCTTCCTTATGTGCACCAGTCCCACATCACTAACTGTCTTTGGAACACCTCAAATTGGATGTCCCAGAGTCAACTCAAACTCAACATGCACAAAACAGAACTGATTATCTTTCCTCCCATAAGCTTCCCTTCTTCTCATCTTTCCTGTAACTGTTGAGGACACCATCATTCTCTTAGTCATCTAGCTTCCCAACCAGTCATCTTCGACTCCACTCATTCCATATGTCCAATTTGTTGTCAGATTTGGTCATTTCTACCTTCATTTCTTATGTGTGTATGTGTGTATAAGTATAAATATATAGGTATTATATATACACACACATATATACACATATAGGCATGTATGCATATATATGGCAGCTAGTGGATAGAGTTCCAGGCCTAGAATTAGGAAGACCAAGTTCAAATCTGACCTCAGACATTTACTAGCTGTGTGACCCTGAGTAAGTCCCTTAAGCTTGTTTCCTTACCTGTAAAATGGGGATAAAAATAGTACCTGCTTCCCATAGTTATGAGAAATAAATGAAATGACACATACATAGTACTTTGCAAACCTTAAAATGCTATATAAATGATGATGATGATGATGATGATGATGATGATGATGATGATGGTGATGGTAGTGGTGGTGGTGGTGGTGGTAGTGGTCTTCGTTATTAAAATGGGAGCTGTGGAGGACAGGGACCATGTTTGCAACCCCATTTAGCACTGTGTCTGGCGCCTAGTGAACACTTAATAAATGCTTTTTGTTGACTGATTATATATAGATTTAATCACCAGATGAAATTGCTGGCCATATACCTGATCTTATCCTACATATGAAACAGTGGGGGAAGGTTCATGCTCAATACACTTGATTTCACACCAGAGGGAGCTCTGGGGAAATGCCAACCTTACTGCACTGAGAACCAATGCCCTTCTCTCTCACAGTTTCAACTCTCTCTGGATAGCCACATTCTTTTGTAGGTCCATGGATGTGGTCAGTGTGAATCTATCTAATCAGAATAGTTTAAAGACTCCATTTCATAGGAATTCCTCTGGCTAATCCCTGAAGCTGTTTTATTTGACTAAATCCCAGTTATGCAACCGTGTCAGAGTGATACTGGCCAGATAAACAGACATGCTTAACTATATACAGCATCATTCATTCATGTATTATTCATTCATTTATATTTGTTTGTTTACTTATTTATTTATAAGCATAGAATCACCAAAAGGAATAAATTAGAGCTACATTTAAATGATTACAATTCAGGCTGTGGACCTGCAGCTTTCCCCAGGGATTGTTTCATTTTTGACTTTCTATCTCTTGAGTCAGGGTGACATAGGAGATAGCTGATCTCGGAAACAGGAAGACCTAGATTTCCTGTCACATACTGATTGTGTGACCCTGATCAAGTCACTTAGCTTCAGTGTCCCAGCATCTCTCTAAGACTCTAAGTTGCACAGAAGTTTCTGAGATAACATTGGTAGAGAAGTGTTTCCTCAACAAGATATTACCTATATTAGTGAAATAAATCACTTGTCCAATCTGTAGCCTCTCTCTCCAACCGCTGGCATATAGTAGATACTCAAATGTCTATTGATTGATTAAAACATAGTTTCCAAATGCCAAGCCACTCACAGATTTGTTTTTGGTAAGTTGTTGGGTGGGTGGGAGATAAGCACATCCCAGATCCCAATACTGTCTCTTTTTTTGCCCACAGTTCTGTTTATAGGAAGCAACCTCCAATTCTCTCTGACTACCTCCAAGTACACGGTTCTTCAGCTGGGCTAAATAGACTTTGATCTTACTGCCTGGTTTGCTCATTGCCTGTGGATCTGTGGGATATAGTTAAGGGCAGGCCAGACACAAAAGAACATTCTCTGGCCTGATTGCTTTCTTATGTTCTGTTTCCTTCTGTGCCCTTCTGGCGGAGATCTGTGTCATTTCCGTCTAAATGTCTTCTGATCTGCCCTTGCTTCCTCCTTCTCTGCACCCACAGTCATCTACAGAGGGGGAGGAGACAGCTAGGGCACTACAAGTGTGCACAATTTTTTATTGAAACCCCAAACATTCTTGTTGAAAAGGCCAAGGATCTTTTCCTACGAGAGATGGCTTCCTAAGGACTTCAAGTCCCAGATTTCCTTACCTCCTGTGTTAGACGCTACTCTGCTTGCAAAGTTGTCGCAAATGGTACCTGTTGAATAGATATAATCTCACTAGGTTAGTATCCACTGGACCTTGATTCAAGGCCTAGCTCTACAAAATAACTAGCTATGTGACTTTTAGCAAGTTATTGTGCCTTTTAAAAATTTTCCTCCCTGTAAAATGGAGTTCATAAGACCTGGTCAGCCTTCCCACAGGTTTGTGCTTAGGCTTAGGTGAAATAACGTATATAACGTATTATTTGCCAGATGTTATAGTCGATTTCCTTCTTGTGGTTGAGGCCGGTCAATAGAATGAAATGGAAGAGCATGTAGTACATTTAAAGATATTTGGTAACAGGCCACATTTTTTCCCCCTGTGTTCAAACCTTATGAAGACTTGAAGAAATGGAAATTTCCAGGACAGAAAATCTTTGTCATCAAACTCTGAAATCAATACTGACATCTACCTATCCTATCCTATGGCACCTTTGAAATATGCACTATTAAGTCGAAATTGTCCCAACCTCGACTAGTTGCAGTCTGGTTAAAAAGACAAAAGAATTGACTCTTGCTTAAGATGAAATGCCTCTCACCTCCTCCAGTTTGTTTCATCAAGTACTCTGGAGTGTATACTGAAAAAATCATTATTTTGAGGCTCTGGTCTTTTTGTATTTCTATTCTTTCTTGGTAGCTGGGGGAAAATCCCAATGTGAATAAAGACAATAGAAAACTTTGAGGCAGGATACACTCTTGAGGCTAGATTCTGATCTCCGTTATACCCCTTAGTAGCTGTGTGATCTTGGGCAAGTCCTTTAACTCTTGTGGCTTCAGTCTCCTCATCTGTATAATGAAAAGGTTGGGCTTTGATAACTTCCGCTGTCTATTCCAGTCCTATTTCTATGATTCTATGACTGCTCAGGGCACAGAGTACTGCTAGAGAGAAAAACAAACACCAAGTATGACTGGGAAAAATGGTGATGCTCTTTCCACTAGTTAGACCCCCTCCTGTATCCTTTATCTTCTTGCTAGTTAGGTGATTAAACAGACTCTGAGAGAAGGAAGTTTTTTTTTTTTAAATGAGGCAATCGGGGTTAAGCGACTTGCCCAGAGTCACACATCTAATGAATATTATGTGTCTGAGGCTGAATTTGATCTCAGGTCCTCCTGACTCCACAGCCAGCACTCTACCCACCGCACCATCTAGCTGCCCCAAAGAAGCAAAGTTTTTCAAGATCACCTTTGCCTTCCTCGTTGTCATCCTTGCCCAAGTCCCCGTTCCACATAAGGGAAGGCTGTTGCTTTTCATATACGAAGCACTGAATTGTTTGATGATTTTAACTTTACTGAATTGAATTGAGACTGTATTTGCTTGCTGTTAAATTCTTTCATCTGCTTATTTAGTATGCTTTTTTAAAAAAAAAAAAAAGCCCTGAGTCTTAGTTTTGTAAGACAAGAGAGTAAAGTTGTTGGCTAAAAATCTCGAAGTTAAGCTTTGTCTGAAATTTAATATGTTTAAACAGCATTTATTATATATCATACCTTGCTCCTCCAAACGAGTTTTCTCACTTGTCCAATTTTGATTGTTGGATATTTTCAATAGTTTAAAATTTAAATTCAGATGTATTTCCAACTTTTTTTTATATTTCTTTTGTAATGAAAATTGTAACAGAGGTTTTATGGGAAACATCTTTTATTTGTATTTGTATCTTTATTTTTTTTCTGGCATTTCTATTACTTGTTGACTTTAATAAAAAGTACTTCATATGAAAAGGTAATTTGTTCTGCTAAAAATCTTATTGAGCTGTTTCCAGGTAAAGCAGAGTAATTTCCAAGTAAATTAGGATGTTTTTAAAGCCATATGGGAAAGAAAGTCTCATCATATTAGAAAATGAAAAATGGAACTACTAGGTAATATATAGTATTTCACATACCCTTCATAAACTAAATTAAAAGATTTAATTAGCCAATGAGTTATTTTTCATTTTAGCTGATTAAAAGTTAAGATAAAGTAAGAATAGATACCTTTTTTAATAGGTTTATTAATCTTTTATTTTTACATAGATTTTTACCTCCAAAAAAACTCTTTGTAAAATCACTAAGATTTTCCTTCATATCCTACCCTCTTCCCTAACAACAACAAAAATTTTATAAGAGTAAGAAGAATAAATCAGTATATGAAAAAAAATCTCACAGCATAAATAAGTTAAACTCTACTAATTCCCCACCTCTACCTCATAGCTCTTTTTTGAGGCCAACCTTATTCTTTATAATCTTTCAACATTCTTTTTTTAAAAACTGTATTTGGTTATTATTCTTTGCCCTGCTCTATTGTTCTTGGTGTTGTCATTGTGTATATCGGGTTCTTAGCCCTGCTTATTTCACTTTATGGGTTTTCATGCTTTTCTACATTCTTCATATTCAATATTTCTTAAAGAACAGAAACGTTCTATTCTATCACAATTTATTTAGGCATTTCCTAAATGATGGGCCCCCCATTTTGTTTTCAGGTCTTTACTACCCCCAAAAAGTGCTGCTATACATAATTTGGTGTATATAGAACCTTTCTTTTTATCAGTGACCTCCTTGGAGTAAATGCTTAGCAAAGGAATCTGTGGGTTAAAAGCTATAGGCATTCTAGTCCCTTTTGCATAATTTCAAATTGCTTTCCGTAATGTTTGTACTAATTTACAACTCCATCAACAATGCATTAGGATGCCTATTTTTCCACACCCCCACTGACATTGATTATTCCTGGCTTTTGATATCTTTGCCAATTTGTTAGGTGTTAGGTGAAACCTCAAGGTTGTTTTGATTTACTCTTTTCTTATTATTATTGATGCAAAGCATTCTTTCACATAATTTTTTATAGTTTGCAATTCTTTTGAATACTTTTTGTTTATATTCTCTGACTACTTATTTAATGGGGTATGACTTTGGGTCTTACATATTTCTTATAAATTGTTTATATATCTTTGGACACCAAAGCCCTATCAGAGATATTTGAAACATTTTTTCCCCATTAGAGCATTTCTCTTCTTATCCTAGATGCATTAATTTTGCCTGTGCAAACATTTTAATTTGATTTAATCAAAATTATCTATTTTGTCTCTTGTAACTGTATTTGTTACCTAAGTATGTTGCTTTTCTGGTCATTCTGTTATATCTATGATGCCTTCTCATCTTGTTCTATTCTTGTGCATGTTTTGTTTTTAATTTTTCCTTCAAAAATCCTCAATAGTGGACCTTTTTCTTGTTCTTTATTATCTTAGGAACAGCAATCTACCTTCTGAGCTATTCAACTCATCTCTTTTTCTTGATACATAATGAGTTTATGGCCTTTTCCCATCCTAAAGTATGTTTAGTAACTGCCTACTATGTCTTTCCCTTTAGATCACTTATGATTTTAGATTTCATTGGTTCCATGATTCACTGTTACAAAGCACAAATAGGACAATGATAATTTTTTAAATTTTTTTCCCACTTCCTTTGAAATTTTTCAAAAATAATCAGTCCAATTCTCTTAGTTCTGTTCAACTACTGACCTGTCTTATTACCTGCCTGGAATACTTGTTCGTGATATTTGTTAATAAATCAATTATAGAGTCTTCCCTTACAGTTACATGTCATAATCTGGAAGAAATGCATTTTTCATGTACTTTGATAAAAGTGGACATGGGGAGTGGAAATCATAGATTTAAAGTTCAGGGGGACTTTATAGATCATCTAGTCCAATTATCTCATTTTTTCAGATAACGATATTCAGACTCAGAGAGTTTCAGTATCTTGTCCAACCCAATTTATACCAATGGTAGATGTTCAATGCTTTTTACCACGGTGCTTCTAAGTAGAAATTTTTTTTTTTAGGGGGGAGGCAGAGGGAAGAGGTGATAGGTATATAGAAGTGCCCATACATCACAGAACCTTGGGGAGTTAAGTCTATTTGCTATCAGTAATAGAGTGCTATTTCTCACCATGACTCTGTTCTCTGTGTTTTAAATCCTTGACTTTAGTTGTTGGTCTTGTTCCCTTTATAGATATTTGATTAAGGCTTTATATATTTTATATATATTATAAATTTCCAGTAAGGAGAGTCTTTTTCCTAAACTTCAATTATATATTCCTATGAAAGTTGTAGACATGCTTATTTGACCTTATTGACTCAATTTGGATCAACCAGAGATATGTTTGTTTGCTCATCCTTTTGGATTGGAGCCACGTCTTTGACTTTTATCTATAAAAAGGGACTCACATAAATGTTAAGAGCAGCTCTGGGTTCTAGTAGATTATAGCTCCATCTTCTGACTCTCAGCATTTTTGCTGGCTTTCCCTCATTCTTGGAATGCTCTTCCTCCTCACCCCAACCTCATGGTTACCTTGACTTCTTTTAAGTCCCAGCTGAATCCCACCTTCTATAGGAAGCCTCTATTGATCCTTCTCAATTCTAGTTCTAGAATTGATATTCTAGATATTCTTCCCTCTGTTGAGTATTTCCAAATTATCCTGTATATAGCTTGTTTGTACATAGTTGTTTTCATGTTGTCTCCTCTATTGGACCATGAGCTCCTTAAGATCAGCGGTTGCCTTTTGCCTGTCTTTGTATCCTCAGCACTTAGTGCAGTGCCTGGTACATGTGCCCACTATTGCGGATAACTAATAAATGTGTATTGATTGATAGACTGTTTTACTGTAGCTGCTAAAGCCTGCCTTTGGGCAGAAGCACATGGGAATTGTAGGTAGACTCAAGTCTGAGAAGAGATCTCCTGGACTCAGTGCCTGGATTCATCCTTGGAGAGGAAGTGGCAGAGGTACATGAGTCATTAACCATTTAATCTCTGAAGAAATGAATCACAGGGCAAAGTAATGGGATTTGCTTCACCCAACCTTCCAGAGAGAGGAAAATTTAGGTAGTGTTATCCTCTTGGGAAGAAGAAAATTGTGCATTTGGCTGTTGAATCTAGAAAATAAGAAAGGGTCTACAATTACAATACAGGGGACCCGAACTTTGTTCTCTCTTATTACCATAAGTTATTCAGACATCAAGGATTTAGTGGGAAAAAAAAAGATTAGTTGTCTGTATAGTTTCCTTACCAAGTAATAGTATAAGGCTGAATTCTTGTTTGAGTCTCTGTGATAAAGTAATATTCACCAAATGTTGAAATATTGTCTCCTTAGCAAACTCAAGTTTATTTCTCTTCCAATTCCAAACCAGAATGTAGTTCTGTGAGTCAACTGCATAAGCCATATGGAGAAGCCAGGACTCACTGAAGAGAGAAGGGGAATGATATTGACAATTTATGAGCTATCCTTTAGCTTGTTTTTGCTTTTTGGGAGTGTTGGTGGGTGGGAAGGATAGGGAGGGAGGAGAATGGCTCTCTTATACCCAATGTAAATCTTATGTAAATCTTTTACCTAGATATATGAAGACATCAACAAAACCAGCTCTACTTGACATATATGTTGAAATTTGCCAAAACTGCTTTTGGGGGAAAATGAGAAGGAGGGATTTAGGGGGAAAGACAGAGAGAGAGACAGAGACAGACAGACAGACAGACAGACAGATAGACAGACACACAGAGAGAGACACACACAAAGAGGAGGAGAATGGAGGGGGAAGAGTCAATGTAGTCTAATTCTTTTCAGATGATAAAACCAAAGCCCAAAGAGATTTAAATGATTTGTCCAAATTGTGTTCAATCGTTTCAGTCATGTCTGATTCTTTGAGAGCTCATTAGGGATTTTCTTGGCAAAGACACTGGAGTGGGTTGACCTTTCCTTCTCCAGCTCACTTTACAAATGAGGAAACTGAGGCAAACAGGGTTATGTGATTTATCCAGGGTCACACAACTAGTAAGTGTCTGAGGCCAGATTTGAACTCAGGAAGGTAAGTCTTCCTGACTCCATGCCTGGCACTCTATCTACTACACCACCTAGCTGCCCTTTGTCCAAGTACATACAGTTAAAAGCAATAGAAGGAGGATTTGAAGCCAGATCTACTGTCTACCCACAAGTTAGACATAACCTAGCTGCTAATGTCTTGTGACCTTTGGTCTTCCCCTCGTTATTTATTTTAAAATTTATTTTTACATCATCTGTGTCTCAAAATGTATTCCTCCCTCATCTTCCACCAGGAACCATCCCTTACAAAAAAGAATTTTAAAAAAGGAAAAAAAAAACAGTTAACCAAAATTAATCAATATATTGAAAACATCTGTCATTATATGCAATATTTCACACCCATATTCTCCCACCTCTTCAGAGAAATGTGGGGAAGTGCAATCTCCTTCTTCTTTGAGGCCAAGCTTGATCAGACATTTTAATTGTTCAACATTTAGTTACAATTGTTTTGAGGTTGTTGGTTTCCATTCATATTATTGTAGTTGTTGTGAATATTGTTTTTCTGTTTCCACTAATTTCATTTCCCATCATTTCACATAAATCTTCCCATGCTTTTCTGTATTCATCAAATTCATCATTGCTTACAGCATAGCAACATTCCATTTCATTCCTCTGCCACAAATTGGTTAGCCATTCCTCAATTTATTAACATTTGTTTGGTTTCCAATTATTCACCACTACAGAAAGTACTAACATAAGTATTTTGTTATATATGAGACCTTATTTTTGTCATTGACTTCTTTCTAGAAATCATAGCAACTCAAAAAGACAAGTTCAGGGGACCTCACAACAGCCCTTAACAGGGGTATAGGCCTAACACTGGAATGTATTGACTCAAAGGCTTTGGACATTTAAGAGTATACTTCTAAGGGGAATATAGAGGTATGTGATTGATTGACTCAGAGAAGAAACATTTACTTAGAATCATAGACTCAAAGCTGGAAGGATGGTATACAGACCATTTTAACTTGTTCCTTTTATGGATGAGTAAATTAGGTTACACAATGATTAAGTACTATAGCCATATATCCTGACAATAGCAGAACTCCATGCTTCTCTTTATGAACTAAACCATTCACCTAGTCTATCTTTAAATTTTTTTTTTAAATACTTGAGTGAGGATGGGATTCTAAAATCAAAATATATGGTCCTTGCTTTATGTAGTTAAATGTCTAAAGCACTGACTATTTGCATGAATGAAACTTTTGTAAACCTTATCCATCATTGATACTCAATGACACTAATTAGGACCCCTGTGGCACTCAAGCCTCCACTGAAAAATCAAAGAGCCAATCAGTAGGGAGACCCAGTAGTGTTCTGTCCCTACAGGTTCTCCCTCTGGGTTTAGTTTGAGATGTGTCAGTGGGCAGTGCTCTGAGGTAGCTAATGTTGCTTATCATTTGGTGGAGGCTTAGAATTTTTTGGTGCTGTCAATCTAGAATGTTTCATTCTTCTAATGAGCATTGAAATCCTGAGGTTTCTGATTTTATTGTTTCATTGCTTTTATTTTGTTTTTAATGGCAATTCATGTTTTCTTCTGAAAGCATATAAACAGCAATAAGGTGGCATCTCTCTTGTGTTTCTATTTCTCTGCTCACATGATTGCTACCAACCTTCATCTGCTATTCAGATGTTCATCACCACTCACCTGGATTACTACAATAAGTTTCTAATTGGCCTCCCAAATTGTGATTTTTCACTTCACTGACTGCCAGAATCGTCTCACTAAAGCACAGATGTGATCCCACCATGGGCCTCCTCAAAATTCCTGAGTATTTCCCTGTTGCCTGAAGAATAAAAGACAAGCTCTTCAGACTGGCATTTATTTGCTTACAACTTACATCTGGCAAGACAGCTTAGCTGAGGTACCAAGGTATATCGAAGGAGAGACAGGAGACAGCACATGCCAGGCATATCAGTCACCATCATCTCAAACACCACCTCTCTTTGGTTCTCTGTAGTGGCAGCCCAGGTCCTGGAATCCAAAAGCCTTAGGAGATGGAGGGCCAGACCATTCTGATGCAGCCCATGTAGCCATTATCTAGGGTAAAAACTCTAATGGAGTATGCAACCTGTTAACTGACTGGTGGTTTTGTAGCCCCTCCCTCCTTAATAGTCACAACTAATGAAGGTCTGGAAAAGTTCTTGCCCCCAAAGTCCTGGACACTTTCATATGGTTGAGATATGATTTTATCAACAGAAATGACATTAAAGAAGATGCATTACCATCTGACTTTCCACTACACCCTAAGGACAATTGAGCCTTGCCATTTCTCATGCAGCTTAAGTCCCCATCATGTGTTGGCCTGCCCTTATAGAATTTGAGCTCTTTGAGAGCAGGAATTGTCTTGCTTTTCTGTTTGTGTCTCCAGTGCTTTGCACACAGTCAACACTTAAAAATGCTTTTTCATTTATTTACTTATTCATTCATTCATATATGTTCTCATAGTAGAATATAAACTTTTTGAAGGTAGGAAAAAGAATGAACTTTTTTTTAATTCATATTTGTTTTTCCAGCTCTAATTCCTAGCATGGTGAGCCATATGTAGTAGGTGATGGGAAAAGTCAGGTTTTCACACATGGTAGACTATGGTAGACTGCATATTTATTGATGTATAATCATGTATATTCACATACAGAGGGCATTTGATACCAAAAATGTATTTGATTTGGTAGAGTACACAGTCTCAAAGAGCAGAGGTATCATGTTTCTCACATAATAAAATCTTATAAAGATTTCATGTTAGTCAACAAACATTTATTAAGTATTTACTGTGTATGAGACATTATACTAAGCACAGGGGATGCAAAGAGAGGGTAAATAAAACATAGTCTCCTTAAGTAGCTCACATTCTAAAGAGGGAGATAACATGCAAAAATTTGTACATATAAGATATATATAGTGTAGGTGGAAGGTAATTTCAACATTTGCAGTGAGGGTGGGGGGAGGGAAAGCCTCATGAAGAAGGTGGGATTAAAATTTAGTTAGGAATCCAGGAGCCAGAGGTGAGAAAGAACATTTTACACATGGGCTACAACCAGGGAAAAAATGTAGGAAGGAAATATAGTCATGTGTAAGCAAGAAAGCCAGTGTTGCTGAATCATGGACTACATGGAAGGGGTAAAATTTATGAAGACTGGAAAGGCCAGAAGGAGCAAGACTGGAAAGGCTTAAAAGGCCAAACAACTGATTTTATATTTAATATTGGAGGCCAGAGGGAGCCATTGGAGTTTAATGAGTAGGATGGGGGTAGGAGGGTATAAAAAGTTCAGAACTGCATTCTAGCCAGATCTCTTAGACCTTGAGTAGAGAATTTAGTAGAATTGACAGAGGCTTGAGGCAAGAAGACCAAAAAAGAAGGCTATTGCAGTAGTTCAAGAGTGAGGTGATGAGAGACTTCCCCAGGGTAGTAGTTGAATAAGTAGAGAAAAAGGAATATATAAGAGAGATGTCATGAAGTTAAAAATTTGATATGTGGGGTGAGAATGAGGAGGTGAGGATGACTGAGGTTGGAAAGCTGGGTGACTAAAAATGATGGTAATATCTTGGATAGTAATAGGAATGTTCAGAAGATGGAAGGGTATGGGGGAAAATATGAGTTCTGTTTGGAAATGTTGAGTTTGAGATTCCTGTGGGACATCTAGTTTGAAGTGTGAGATGATACGAGACTGGAGCTCAGGAGAGAAGGTTGGACATATAAATGTAGGAATCATCCGCATAGATGGAAGCCAATGAAATGACCAAGTGAGATAGTATACAGGGAAAAAGAGAAGAGGGTCAGAGATAAATCCTTGGTCTGACATAAACCCATGTTTAATGTGTATGACCTTGAGGAAGATCCAGGAAAGGAGAGAGAAAGAGGGGTCAGATAAGTAGGAGGAGAACCAGGAAAGAATCATGTCACCAAAAAACCCAGAGAGGAAAGAGTATCCAGACAAATGATGTAAAAGTCTGCAGACATTAAGAAGCATTAGGATTGAGAAGAGGTCATTAGATCTGACAATTAAGAAATCATTGGTAACTTTTGAGAGAGCACTTTGGAGTTGGACAATAAGTTCAAAAGCCAGATTGCAAAGGATTTAGAATTGAATAAGTAAAGAGGAAGTGGAGGCACTTTCTTCAAGGAGTTTAGTCATTAAAGGGAGAAGATATATAGGACAATGGCTAGCAGGGATAGGTAGATTAAGTGAGGAAGTGAGGGATTTTTTAAGGGTTAGGGAGACATGAGTGTGCTGGTAGACAACAGGGAAGCAGTCAGTAGACAGAAAGACATTGAAGATTAGTGAAAGTGTGAGGTCATGGATAATCTACTGGAGGAAATGGGATAGGATGGGATCAAAGATGCATGTAGAAGAGTTTTTCTTGGCAGGGAGAAGGGTCATCCCTTCATGTGAGACAGGAATGAAGGAGGTAATGATGAGGGCAGAAGTCTGATTGATGTGAGAAACAAAAAGATAAGAAAATGAGCTCAAATTTTTGGTGAAGTGTGTGGTAAAGTATTCATCTCAGAAGATAAAGTTGGGTAGTGGGAAGGTGATGCCATGGAAGACTTGAGGAGAAATGAAAGGTTGAAAACAGGAGTTCAGAAATCTTTTTGGGCTGGGACTCCTTTATACTCTTAATTATTGAGTACACCCAAATATCTTTTGTTATATGGGATATATCCATTGATATTTACTATATTAGAAATTAAAACTCATTAATTTATGAAATATTTATTCATTTAAAAAGGCAAAAATTAACCTATTACATGTTAACATAAAATATTTTTCTGCAAAAAAATTATATTTTCAGAGACAAAAAGTGGCATTTTAAAAATATATTTCTTTAATGTCTTACTTAATAGAAAGCAGTTGGATTCTCACATCTGCTTCTGCATTCAGTCTGTTGCCATATGTTGTTTTGGTTAAAGTATATGAAGAAAATTCAACCTCATGCAGATATATAGTAGGAAAAGGGAAGTATATTTTAATAGAAAAAATAAAGTCTTAGTATTATTGTGAAAATATTTTGACCTTTCCAACTCCCTGAAGTCTTGGGGACCTCCAGGGTTCTACAGACCACACTGAGAACCACTGGTTTAGATAAACCATTATAGTGAATGGGACAGATAATAGATAAGGGAGCTATAAAAGTGAAGCTACAGTGAAGGCCAGTTGAGATTATACAACATAAATTTATTTTGGACACAGCATACTTTCATTATTTTTTCCAACTCTTCTTCATTAATTCTTCAGTAAATGAATAGGAGTCAAGAAAGTAAATGTTGGAAGTAAAACAAGGTTGAGACTTGGTAAGATATGATCAGTGTTAGGATGAGAAGGGAAGGCACTTGAGTATAGAAGAAAGTATAAAGTTGAAGTGATTCATTTAGGGACAAAAAAATAGTGAAGGCAGGAGAGTAGAGATAAGGTGAGAGTGGTGGCCTAGGAAAGAAGTAAGAGATAAAGGGATTGGAGATCATATACAGAAAAAACAACAGGATTAGGGATTGTAAGGCAGAAGGAAAGATGAAATGATAAAAGATTATGATCAGATTTTAAAAATTGCAGTTCATTAGCATGACAATGGAACATTTGTAGGAGATGGCAAGATCAAGGGTATGACCATCTCTGTAGAAGATGTGGAATGTAGGAGTAAGTCATGGGAAATGAGTAGATTGAAGAATTGGGAGGTTGGGAGTATTTAAGGGAATATTAATATGTATGTTGAAGTCCCCTACATGGAGGACAGGAGTAGGGACTGAGAAAAGGACTGTGAGTCAAGCGCAAAACTCATTGACCAAAGAAGGATAATGCCCTGGGGGTCTGTAGATAGCTACTGAAATTGATTGGGCAATAAATTTGGATTGTATGAATGTCAAAGGAGGAAAGATTCCTGACTGATGTTAATAGCAGAAGAGGGAAAGTAGCAATAAGTATTAAGGAGTATTCAGATTTCTCTTTATCACAATCAGTGAATAAGAGATCTGAGAAAAAAGTATTACCAAAACAAGAAAGGGTAACCAGAGATGTTTTAATATCAGGAGGGAACCAGATCTCAGTGAGAATGGATGAAGAAGCTGGGGAGAGGGAGAAAGGAAAAAGATTTAAGATTAAAGCAAGCTTGTTCTTTAGGGAGCAAACATTCCAGAGAGTATGGTGAAAGGAGCAGGTAGATCAAAGGTGGACATTTTGGGAGTAGAGTTGAGGGGAATGGGAATAGGGAAGCATACAGTTGGGAAAGGAAGTAATATGGCACTGATTGTCCCTTTCTTAATAACATCAAGGGAGACATAAATTGAGTAATTTGTGAATACACCTGCCAAAAGTTATTGCCACAATTTTGTTGACCTCCAGCACAGTGTCTGCCTAGAAGACAGACTTTCTATAGATGGTGAAGTCCTCCAGATGCTCTTATTTGTAGATAACACTATACTGATTGCATCAAGCTCTGAAATACTAGGACCTTCTTAAATGATACATATAATCACTTAAAAGAGTTCAGCCTAACCATGGACACAATAAAAACCAAGTGGATGAAGAATGGCATCTATGTTATATGTAATTTGATGAATAGTCTACATACCTGGTCCATCAGTACATATTTGGACTTCAAATGGACAATGAGTTGTCTGCATAATTGAAAAAGAGGAAAGGGGAAGGTTGGATTTGAGAGGAGAAACTTGTGCATCACTTTACATGACTCCACACTTCTTCATTCATCAAAATCCCATATTGTTAATACCAGTCTTCTTTCAATGTTTCTATATGATTGCAAATTGTGGAATGCCACTATCTTTGGAGAATAAACATTGTGAGCCAAGTAAAGATGTATGGAGGGTTTAAATAGGCTGCAAAAAACTACCATTGATGAACAAGGTGCAAAGATTACACCTAGCATAATGCTTGGCACTTAGAAATAATAATGTTATGATTGTAGATTAAAAGATCTCTCCAAGAAATATAGAATCAGAAAAGCACTTGGTCCCATCATATTGTGATAACAATAACTAACATTTATGTAATGATTTAATGTTTTCTGATTGCTTTGCATACATTATTTGATTTGTACTCCCAGTAACCCACAGAACTAGAAGGGACCTTAGAAACCATTAGATCCAACACCCCCATTTTAGAGATGAGAAAACTGACACCCTGAGAACCTAAGTGATTTATCAAGACACAGCTAGTAAATGTTTGAGACAATATTTATATATAGATATCTGGGACTCCAAGTTCAATGTTCTTTTCACTGTGCTACCTTAGCTGCCCCTTTTACTGTAATTATTATTATTATTGTTGAGACATATTGAGATATATAGGCTCAAGATAATTCAGTATCTTCCTCATGGTTGTACTGTAATTTGAGGAAGGATTCAAATCAGCATGCTTTGCACTAAAACATTCCACTACCCTCTGCCCCATGAAGCATTGGTAACTACTCAACAAGCATTTATTTAGCTACTTACTATATGCCAGGCATTGTGCTAAGTGCTAGGGATACAAAGGAAGAGCAAAAACAGTCTCTTTCCTCCATGTGCTTGTATTCTAATAGGGAAGATAATGTGCAAAAATAAATGTCCATCTGAGATAAATAATGTATAGGTAAGGTAATCTTATCAGGAAGGCAATTTCTTAACTAGAAAGGTAATCTCAGAGGTGATGATACTTGTAGCTAGAGGTGGGTGGGAGTAGGAATCACCCTCCTAGAGAGGGTGGCACTTGAGCTGAATCTTATAGGAAGCCAGGGATTCTTATAAGAGATCTAGATGATTTCACCCTGAGCATTGGGTCAAAACCTTATGAAGGATTTAAGGGAAGACATAGACAAGAGGTACCCAATATGAGGTAACATGGATAGGCTATGATCTGCACTATTTGAAGGATTGCCCACATCAATGAATTCACAGATCTATTTGATGTTGTGGACTCTTGACAAATTAGAGTACATTCATAGGAGAGAAATTAAAATTTTTAAAGATTTTGAATCATATCATCTGAGGAATATTAGAAGGAGCTGGTGATGTTCAGCCTAAAGAAGACTTGTTGGATGCAAGCTAACTATTTTCAAATTTGTCAAGGGTTATCATTTACAAAAGGGATTAGACTTATTCTGTGTAATTCTAGGGGATAAAACTTAGACCAGAAAGTAGAAATTACAGAGGCAGATTTTGACTCAATATAAGTAAAAAAAAAAAAACTTTCCAGTAATTAAATGAAATAAAATGGGCAATCTTACTATGGTATTAGTTCTCCATCATTGGAAGTGTTTGTAATAGAGCCTGGCTAACCACTTTTTCCACTGGTATGTAAGGAATTTCTGCATATAATAGGATTTTGGACTCAGTACCCTCTGTAATCTCTGACAGTTCTAAGATCCGAGCTAGAATTTTCACCACTTTTCTAATTCTATTTCTGTGATTTTTTTCAAATAGCAAAATGGAACAAAGCTATGAACATTTACTAGCATTTTTTTAATAACCTCCAGGTAGGTATTGGCACAAAATCTTTCCTGTGATCAAGGTTTGACTTACAAAATTCAAAATTAACTAGCCTTTGAATATGCATTTATCTTGATCTATATAAATTAGTACCTGATTTAAGGAAAAAAACCAACAACACTAAATTGTCTATTATTGTTATGGTATTAGTGATTGCTAAAAAGAAACCAGTATATTTAGTAGTAATGTCTACTGTAGAGGCCTATATAGGTCCAAACTTTTTTTATTTAGTTTTTTAAACAGCATCCTTGTTTATTTGCCAATTTTGCAGCTAGGTGGTGCAGTGGACAGAGTGCTGGCCATGAAGTCAGGAAGACTCACCTTCCTGAGTTCAAATCTGTCCTCAGACACTTACTAGCTGTGTGATGCAGGGTAAGTCATTTAGCCCTGTTTTCCCTAGTTTCCTCATCTGTAAAATGAATTCGAGAAGTAAATGGCAAATCACTCCAGTATCTTTGCCAAGATAACCCCAAATGAGGTCATAAAGAGCTGGACACAACTGGAAACAACTGAACAAAAATTTCTCTCATTTGAAAACATTTAAAATTAACTGACATTTCCAAAGATAATTACTCTTTGAACAAAACTATTTTCTGTCCTTTATTTCTTTTTGCAAATCAAAGGAATTCTACAGAGCTGTTCAACAACTTGAGCCTTATGAGTGGTTATGTGGATGTGAGTACTGTTTATTTAGCAACAAGGATGTTGAGCATGTTGATTTACACACTTACTTTGAAACATATGCTTGTATCCAAGAGTGGCAAGTATGTTATAAGACAAATGTTTGACCTTGACTCACAGGGTACATTTAAAGCCTTTTATTTTTCTTCTTGTCACAATTAGAAAACAGTTTCCAAAGTAGACAGGAGTCCAGCAACCAACTTTTGAGTGACAAGCTCACAAATTGAAAATGAAAGCTTTCTCTCCTTTCCCCTCCCCTGTCCTCTCCTCTCCCTCTTCCTTTAAGACACATTTTAGTACCAGCCTCCATGGATGTATTGGCTTTGGGATTATTTCTGACCTATGACAGCACCATAGATTACAGGTGGGGATTAGGGGACAATTGTGGTTTTCAGCTTCCCAACAAAGATCTGCACTTCTTTTACCAATTACTGATTCAGGCAGCCTAGAAAATATGGTACTTAGTGGTAAAAGCAGCTGCTGGTTCATTCATCGGCTAAAAAGGGCAACTTCTCTTTAGACACTAATTTAGGAACATCAGAGTCATCAGGGAAAGACAGAATAAGGTTTAAAATAGGATAGGAAGACAGATTTATCCTTTACTTACTAGTTCAACTCTTGTAATTTTATGGATTTTGTGGGACCAAGGAAGGGCTCTTCTTATTGATTCCTATGCATTGACTTACTACTTAAAGTAACCCCGAAGTTAAATATATTTCCTTAAGCTGCTAGTGAAATTCATTAGACTGTGAGCTTTATGAGAGAGTAACTAAACCCAGTGCCTACTCACCCAGAAATATTCAGAATGTTCTTCATACAAGAATGAATAAACAATTATTGGTGCATAAACATTGTGACCCTTGGTACATATAGTCTGTATGACAAAATATTTTCCAAAGGATTAGGAACTGAGAAATAACCAGAAGATCAAAGTCTTGATCTCATATAAAGTAGAAGAATAAAATAATCTGATCTAGCATTGTTTACTCTGTTTTCAGATGGTTCAGCTATAATTTTAAGTTGTGGGTGAATATTGATTGTGCTTTCTATGAATCTATACATCAAATGTGCATATGAATCAATATTTGTATGTGTACTTGGGAAATATCTGAGTGTATCATGGATAGTGGAGAGTTTTTAATTTTAAAAGTTTTTCCCCTTTAGCAGAAGACAAAGTAAATTTGTTTTATACTTGTGATCTTCCAGTAAAACGTATAAGATTCTGGTTAGTGAAAGGAGCTCCCTCATGGCAATATCATAAAAAAAAGAAAAATGTCAAAAATGTCAGCAAAGTGATTATTACTTTCAACATGCAAAACAAATATACGAGAATCAAATCAAAGGGCATGGCACCAAGGCAAAGAGAGGAAACTATATGGGGCTAAGGAAGTACTATGTAAAAAAATTTTAAAGGAAAATAAACTTTTTTCCTCATTCCACAAAATAAACACATTATTTCCATGTAGTTTGCCCAGGGGAGAAAAAGATCTATTAATAAGTAAAGGCTAATGATATATCACTTCTTTAGGAGATAATAGTCTTTTACCAAGTTACTTTTAATTTCTATCAAAGTGTATCATGCTATTATACCTCAGGAAGAAGCAAATTACATCAAAACATCAACAATGTTTGACTTTACCCACTTAAAAAATCCCACAAAGAACATTCTAAGATAATAGAATGTTTAAAATTAGCCACTTGTTAAGGTTCTTTTCCCATTTTATTTTTCTTGGTTGAATTCCTTTCCCAATTTGGATCCTAGTTACATGATCTCTTATTTGAAGGTCTGTCCATAGTAACTGTAAGACAGCCCACCTCGAGTCTACTGTGCATTCATCATATAATTCCCTCTTACCTAAAAATTCCCAATATAGTCACTACGAGCAATTCTCCCTTATTTGTGCTCTCTATTTGTACCTGGTGAATTCTATATTACATTAATTCATTCAGAGCCAGCTCTGCCAGACTCCCTATGGTTACAATTATTAAGCTAGTAACTGAAATTATATCTCTCATATTGATCTTCAACCAGAAGCTCGTATCTAGAAGCTTTTGTTTCATATTAAAGACACTAATGATCATCTCCTCCCCACCCCCACCAAATGAGCAGCTTAATAGTCACAAAAAGTTAAATAGAAAGATTTTGATTGCAAGCCTTGATAAAGTTATAATTTAATCCCTTTCAGATTCAATATCAACAAATACTATATTTTATTTTAAAAATACAAAACAAAACAATAACCACAGTGACCTAAAAAAGAATTCAAGTATTTTTTTAAAGTCATTTTAGAAATATAAGCTGTATCTGTTTTTCAGGTAAGTCTGGTGCTATAGGCTGATTTTTTTCCCTTGATTTTGAAATATGTCCTTGTTTTCCTTTTCTAAGGCCTAAGGTAGGTTATAATTCCAGTGGAAGTGATAGAAATTCTGTAGTGATTTAAAGTGCCTTTATGATTTATTTGTTCAAAGAATTGGTCCAGATTAATCAGGGTAGTCTCCCTTATGTATACAGCAGCAATGGAAATACTCAGTGGTTCTATCATATTCACATATCCTCCTGGAAAAATGAGAATAATGACTCTATAATGATGTCCTTATACAAACACAATGTATTCTGGAAATATATTAATGATATTTTTGTAATTGATCAATTGGGAAAAATCTCTTTAGGTATTAATTAGACATATTAACATTATTCACTCGACTGCAAAATGTAACAACACTATGGAGACCTTTTGGATCCAAGTTTTAAATCAACTTCATATTGTAGACTATTAATTTTCCACTGGAAACCTGCAGATGCACAGTTTGAAAATGGATGCTCCACAGTCATAGACAGAGAACAAACTAGGAAGGGTTAAAAGCACCAAACCTGGTTTTATATGGATCATTAGAGCCTTAATGCATCTCCTGGGTTTTTGGAGACTGTGAGCTGGGAGCCTTGGGAAGCTTCTATCCTGACCCGAGTGGAAGGAATGAGGGTAGGCAGAGGTATTAGTTGTGCCCTAGGCTATTAAAATATTCACAGAAGACTAACTGGGAAATGTATTAACCACAGAGTAAGTTAAAGTCCTGTCACAGATCAAAAGCTGGGTTTGAGACAGGAAGCAATTGGTGGAAGTAATTGGTCAATGCTCAGGGAGAAAAGGCGAGATGAGAGAAGGATGAGACTCAGAATGGCCTGAAAGCTTTTTTAACCCCTTGTGGTTGACAAAGACCACAGTGATAAGTGTCTCCTTCCTCTAGTATATCTCCTTTGGAGAAGCAAATGCCTGGGAAATGGGGGTCTGTTTGCCTAGCTGAAGAAGAATCCATCTTCTTTGTAGACCAAGTGAAAAGAAATTGTCTATGTACCCATCCTCTTTGTTTTTCAACCGCAGGGTCTCAGTGTTCATTAAAGCCATCTTTAGAAACAACTGAAGGTCTTTGGTGCCTTTTTTTCCCTTAGATACCATGAGTATTATGTCAGGGATGCCTCTTTAACCTTTGGAAACCACTAATTTTACTAGTGCTACAAATGACCACAGGAATCACTCAAAATTCAACTTAATGGTGACTGACATTCCCCAGGAAAACAATAACAATACACATTTCAGATTCAAGCCCAAGCAATAGTTTCAGATTCAAGAGTATTATCTGAACAAACATCTTCTGTGACAATAACTTGATATCTGAAAAGATTGAGAGGGAAAAGATACTAAATGTATTTCATCTTTGGAAAAAAAGTGATTTTGTTTTTACCTTGACAACTCTCAGTAGAATCCTCTCACTTCTAGTAAGCTTGGAGAAAAAAGATTTCTCTACTTTGATTAATTACCCAAAGATGTTTCTACACACGAGCACATACACACACACACACACACACACACACACACACATACTCACACACTTTCACTCACTAATTGGTCATGTGTTAAGGAGAGAATTTCTTGACAACAGGGCAAGATACATCATGACACTGTTGTATCAATGTAGAAGAATAAAGATGCCTAGGCACTTGAGATTTATGAAAACTTTTCAAATTGATAATGGTATATAGAAACTTCTTGTATTGTTCACCTATATCAACCACTGTAATGTCCCCATTATTTATCACGATTTTAGTTGCAGGTTTCAGAAACAATTAAGGAAATTGCTCAACAAGAAAATAAATCTAATTATCTTGCTAATTGAGGTTATCTGCTTCACATTATTCAAAAAGAAAATTGAACTGACATTCATACCCAGAAAAAATCTATTAATAAACAAAGTCATGATATATCATAAACAAATCTAGGCTTTGGGTTGTTGGTTAAAATCATTCACTGGTTGCCACAGAAGATAAGTTATGAAGTTTAAGTAACAAAAACCAAACCACAACAAAACCTACAGAACTTAATTTTTTAAGTGCTATGTGCCATCTATAACTTTTATCCTTTATCCTTATATTATCTACTATTTTCCCATTTCCCTTTTCTAGGTTATTTTGCAGAAAATGAACAAAAAAATCAGTAAAATCTTTTTTTTAATGGGAAGGGGGAAAGAATATAATACTATTTTTCTATTTTACTTCATACTTCAACATCTGTGTTTTCTTTGTCATGATTATTCAAAAAAATTCTATGAGAGCAAGGGATTTTTCTTTCATAGAATCATAAATTTGGATCTGAAAGCATCTGATATACCATTTAGCTCAGTATCACCCCCCCTTCATTTTACAGATGAGAACAGTGAATCGCACAAAAGAGAACTAACTTGAACAAGGTCATTTAAGTAAGAACTACAAGAATACAAGAGCTGAGCTTCAAACTCGGGTTATTAGTGCCCTTTATCTCTGTCCTCCATCGGACGTTTTTTTAAAGGATAATTTTCACATTGAGATGCTTGAGGCATTTTGTTTATAGAAATGGACTAACTGAAATAGTGGTATGACAATGTTGCTGAGCTGTCCAAGGTTAGTGTGTCAGAAATGGGTGTTTGTTCCTTACCTCTGTCCCCTGTAACCCCTAGGTGCCCTCTCCATACTTCCCATTAGTATGATTTGTTTGCTTTTCCAAAAAGGAAAAAAAAAGAGTATGCTGACATTTCCCTAATTTGTTGCTAAAAACCAAACTGACCAAAAAAATAGGAGAAGTGGTTGTTCTAAATCTAAATTTACAACCTGGACCAGGGTAGATAGGCAAAACCATTAAAATAATTGAGAGTTAGGCTGGGATGGGGGAAGAGAAAGAAGAATAAAAGGGATTTGTAAGTAGGAAAACAAATGTGGTCATGAACTTCTCCCTTGCAATTTTTCTTCTTGCTTTTCCCCTGCTTAATACTGAGCTCAAGCTCTATCTTCTACTATTAGCCCATGGCAGTAGACTGAGGATGAGGAAGTCAGACATCACTACGGTGCAAGCTGCTCATGGAAAGAAAAGAAATACAAAACCTAAAGTGACATGGCAGCTGATGCAGCTTGTTGCTCTGTTTGGTTAAATCTTGAACTATAGCATGTGAGCTGAATTGCAAAGAATAACACTCGACAGGGTGAAGGGTTATCCTTGGTAAAGATGAAAAGAAATTTATTTGGTGAGGTGAAGGCCAAGAGCCTTCAGCATCAGATACGAGTCTCTCTGCATATTGTATTTATGATCTTATCATTGAATAATGTCACACACACAAAGAAATTTAGCAGTTTCTACTAAAAATGATTATTCAGTTATGCACTAACAAACTTGATTAATTTGGGGGTATATTTAATGATTTTTACTTACTGAAAGAAGAAATATTTTCATAAACTCATACAATGTTGAATCCATGAAGTTACATTTCACATAGTTTGGTCTATGTGGGAGATTTTAAAAACTGAGGATTTTAGAAAGTAAGTGACTTGCCTAAATTCCCATAATCAGTGGAATGCTAGGATTAGAACTAGGGATCTCTCCAGGAGCCATTGTACTAACACTTCATGTGCTATCTTTTACATGCTACTAATTGTTTTATGCTACAGTGTAAAAAAAAAAAAAACACAAATTCAGGAGTCCATTCTAATCCCAGTCTGTCACCTATGGTGCAACATTGGATTAATGACAAACTATGATTTGATTTCATGAAATGGGAGTAGGTGTTTGGGATGGGGGAGGTGAGTGATGATATTTACTCCAGAAGTAGTGTGGTATTGTGGAAACAACATTGGATCTGGAGTCAGAGGGTTTGGGTTGAAATCCTGTCTCTGTTATGTCTTTGTGACTTTGGGCAAATTATTTAACCTACTGAAAACTCTGTTTTCTCTTCTGCAAAATGAGAGGATTGGACTAAATATCCTCAAAGGTACTAGACTACAAAATTCTAGATCTATTCTATAATCTGTGAGATCAAATATGGTGACAGACATGAAACATCAGTGTTAAGAAACTGATTTTTTTTTTGGGTGGGTGATGGTGGTTGGGATTCTGCTTAGACTTAGGGGACTTGCTTGTATTCATCTTTCTAAAAAAAGGTGTCAGGCAAGATGTAGGATTTTGAACCCAGGTCTTCCTGATTCCAAAGCTACTTCTCTATCTACTGCTAAGATATTTCTCATTAAAGAGATGAAAAATGCAATGAAAAAAGTTTAAAACATTAAGCAGTTGTATTATGTTATCATCATTATCTATTTCTAAATGAGACTATATGAGCCCCTTTCTCATTTTTAAAAAATCATTACAAACTGAAAATGTTTCCCCACATGAGTTTGCTATTTAACCAGAACCACTGAAAAATAGTTTTAAATTAACATGGAAAGATGTGAGATAGATGATAGTACAATTATTAAATTCAATAAAAACTAGTTAAATGTCTGGACTCAAAGAATAGTTACTAATGATTCCATGCTGGCTTGGAAGGAGAACTCCAGTGGAGTGCTCTAGGGATATGGCTGAACCCATTATGATTCACTATTTTTTATAAGTGACATGGATGAAGATTTCCATGGTATCCATGACAAATTTGAGGATGGCACAAATCTGGGCAGAATAGAAACACTGGTTGATAGAGTGAGGATAAAAAAAATTTTTTGAGAGGTTAGAACATTATTCCAAATCTAATAATAGGAACACATGCACTTTGATATGGATAAATTGCTTTCAATGTAGAGGAGCCATGGTTAGGTAGAAGTTTTGTTGTTGTTGTTGTTGTTGTTGTTGTTGTTGTTTTTTCTGAAAAGTATCTAGGAGGATTTATCAGACTTTAAGCTCAGTATGAATCAAAAGTATGATGTAGCACCCAAATTGATTTATGTGATTTTGGGATGCCTTAATAGGGGCATAGTTTACAGTACCAAGAAGGCAGTAGTACCACTTTGTCCTGGTCAGACTATACTGGAATATTGGGTTCAGTGCTAAGTGCTATATTTTAGGAAAGGTATTGATAAACTGGAGAACATCCAAAAGAGAGCAACCAATATGGTGAAGGGCCTTGAGTCCATTTATTTGAGGATCAGTTGTATGAACTGGAGCTCTTTACTCTGGAAAAAAGAAAGCCTCAGCGGACATGATAGCTGACTTCAAGTGAGTGAAGGGGAGTTATGCAAAAGGAGGGATTAGACTTTCTGCCCCCAGAAGGCACTACTAAGACCAAGGGGTAGAAGAGACAAATTTAGTCTTCATGTCAGGAAAAGCTTATTAATAATTTGGACTCTCTCAAAGTAGAATGGACTGCCTTAGGAAGTCCCCTTCACTGGAGGGCTTTAATCAGACCTCTATAGTCATTTATCTGGTATGCTATAGTGAATATTCTTTTTTTTTGTGAGGTATAAGCTGAACTCAATGGCTTCTGGGGTCCCATACAACTTTAAGTCTGTGGTTTGGTGATTTCCTCCAACCTCTGCTTTTGGTTTGGTTAAGTATATCCAGTCCCAGTCTATTCCTCCATTTACCCATTAGACATTTTGAAGTGGATGTCCTGTAAGCATTTTATACTTTATACTACAGGTCTAAAATTGAACTGCTTTTCTCCCTCCCTCCCCCACCCAAATTCAGCCCTTTACTGAACTTCCCTATTTCTTTGAAGGGGATCACATCCTTCCAGTTACCCTGATTCATTTTGGTGTTGTTCTCTATTCCTCACTCTACATATCTAATCAGAAGTAAATTTTGTCTTTTCTGTCTCTACATTTCTTTCATATGCCTCATTCTATTCATTTACATAGCCACCATCCTAGGTCCTCATCACTTCTTGCATGTACTTTCTCCAGTTCTAATGAGGAACTGGTCTCTCTGCCTAAAGCTTCTCCCTTCTCTACTACACTACTCATGTAATAGCCAACTTCATTTTCCTAAAGTGTGGATCTGGTCATGTTACCCCTTCACCTGGAAAAATCCCTGTCACTCCCTATTACCTTTAGGATAAAACATAAACTCTTCTTTTGGGCATTTTAAGTGTTTCTCAATCTGGCCTCATTTTTACTTTTCAGTCCTCTTATACTTCCTCCCTTAGACACACTTTATGGTCAAGTCAAACAAGCTTGTTTTCCTATTCCTCACATACGGCACTTTCTCTCATGCCTAGAAGGAGCTCCCTTCTCATCTAATCCTGTTGGAATCACTGATTTCCTTTCAGACTCAGTTCAACATTAGCTCTACATCAGACTTTCCCTTTTCTCATCTCTCTCTCCTCCCACCTGGGTAGTACAGTAGATAGAGCTTTAGGTCTGAAGTTAAGGAAACCTGGCTTCAAATCTTGCCTCATATATTGACCAGATTTGTGACTCTGGGCAGTCACTTAACCTCTGTCTGCCTCAGTTTCCCCAACTGTAAAGTGAGGATCATAAGAGAACCTATCTCCTAGGATTATTTATATTTATAAAATGCTTAGCACAGCGCTTGACATGTAGAAAGCACTTAATAAGTCCTTTCTTTCCTTCCTTCCTTCCTTCCATCCATCTTTCTTTTTTCTAGTGCTGTCCCTTCTAATGTTACTTCGTATTTGTTTTGTATAAATCTATATGTGTATCTGTTTCCCTCATTAGAATGTAAGTTCCTTGAAAGTAAGGTCTGTTTCATTTTGTAACCTTAGTGCCTAGTACAGTGTTGGCACATAGTAGACATGTAATAAATGCTTGTTGTTTGATGGATCATGATTAGCCTCTCTATACCTCCTAACTTCTTATTAAATGTTGTCTCTATCATTAGTAACCTACCAATCCATTTTTGTTCAATATAATTCTATCAAATCAGTAATGTAAAATATTTGAAGATTTTCTCCTTAAATGGAAATTCCAAGTTATACTCTGTTAACTCTGAGAAAATACATTTTTATCCTCTCTCATTTCACTATGGCAGGAACGGAGGCAGTTTTAACATTCTCTGCCCCTAAAACTCACTTGCTTCCCAAAGTTTCCACTACCCCTCTCCCAATTATGTTTTCAGTACATCCCTTCTCTTCCTGTGACAAACATATAGTTTCCTACATGTTTCTCAGGTTGCAATCCGAACTATGTAGCTTCAGAAAGAATAACAATCGTGCTCCACTCCATGACATTCCTCCTAAGAACTTTGCCCTTGACTCAGTATTAAAGAATTGAACTGTGTTGAACTTTACTGCTAGAGATTCAAAAATAATATTCATATTTTTCATTTTTATTGCTTTTGAGATAAGCTAGTCTACTATAGGGCCTAAATGAGGAAAATCAAATCAATGGTAAGTCCAAAAGCTACACCCAAAACTTTAAACTATGGGATCATAAAACTTTTATTTCCTTTATTTATGACTGAAAATTAGGAATTCAAATGTCTTGGCATCAATTTAAGTCATAGAACTGCTCAAAAATAAGAACTAGACCTATTAGTTAGAGAAATGATAAACATCGCATAGAATGAAAAAAAACTTAAATGTTGAGTACCTACTGAGCTGAAACTTTTCATTGTTAAGTTTAGCCAAATAGCTTTCATAAACTATCAAAGTCTGAAGGGACATCAGAGGTTATCTAATCTAAGCTTCACCTGAAACAGGAATCCCTTTTACACTATCACCCATAATTTTTGTGGTTAAGCTGACCAAAGGCAGGGAATTCATGCTGTCCTGAAGCAGTCCATTGTCAATAGTTGACAATGGCAACTGTTAAGTTTTTCTTGTTTTAAATCTGTCTGTATGTCTGTAACTTCCACTCATTGATCTCTGGGGCCCAATAAAACAAGTTGATGTATTTTTTCATGAGATAGAACTTCACATATTAGATGACAGCTATCATGTCTATAATGCAGAGCCCTAGCTTCAAAGTCAAGAAGACCTGGGTTCAAATCCTGCCTCTGACTCATACTGGCTGTGTATAATACTGGGCAAGTCATCAAACCACTCAGTGTTCCAGGAAACTCTTTGAGAATAGATATTTTAGAGAATACTCTGACCTGGTTTCCTCTACCTGGGAGTTCTTATACACCCAAGAAATAACAAATCCAGTCTCTATTCTTATCCCTAACATGTCTAAATCTTCTCTTCTTAGACTAAATAGCTTTAGCTCCTTCAACCAATCCTGGCATTTTTTCAGTTCCCCTTACCAACCTGATCACAATCTGAACATTTTCCAATTTGTCGATGTCCTTCCCCAAATTTGGCACCCAGAACTGAGCACTATATTCTGAAGAGTCAATGTGGTATATAGGGTGCTGGTCATGAGGACAGAACAACCTGGGTTTTAATCCCATCTTGGGCAACTTACTTAACCACTTTGGGGCTCAGTTTCCTCATCTATCAAATGATTTAATTGACATCTTGGGTTCCTTCTAGCTCAATATCTATGACTCTATAATTAACGTGATCTGACTAAGACAGAGTGCAATGAGATGCTAACCTTCATCCTTTGAGACACTAAGCTTCTGTTAATTTAGTCTCATACAGTATCAGGATTTTTGTTTGCCATATCATTCCATTGACGCATACTGATCTTATATTATACTAAAATATGCAGATTAAATTGTTTTCATTTGTCTAGCCATGTTTTCTTCTTTCTCTATCTATAGAGTTTCTTTTTCACTAAGCCAAGCATAAGACTTTACATATTCCCATAAATTTCTAATCGTATTATTCCTATTGTTCTGACCCCCTAGTATCCTTTAGAATTATTATTCTTGTACCCAGGGAATTAGATCTTCTTTGTAGCTTTCTGTCATCTGTAAATTTATAAGTATGCCATCTACATCTGTCTCCATGCTACTGATAAAAATGTTCCATTTACTTTCAAATCCCTGTCAAACATTTTTATTCTAGACCTTTCAGTGTGAAGATGATTTTCCTTGGTAGAGGAAACAGGCAAAATAATAGTAGTCACTTCATCTCTTCTCTGTCATCTCATGATCAGTCTCTTCACTCCAGAGTTCTGATCATGTTTCTGATATTCCTCTTGCCTATGTATAAGCCTTCTTGACATTATTCTTACAGAAGCATGTTATTCTTTTGTATTCTTCCCCAGACACTTGACTTTGCTTTTAACTTTTGGACAAAAGTTTTTAAAAATCCAAATTATTCATGAGTTTCTTGTGCAGCTGCATTATTATATGTATATAGTATTCTCTTTAATACCTTCATGAAGTCATATATGGGTCAGATTTCAGAATTATCTTCTTCAGAGCCTCCCAAATCTCTTGATCCAAACATCTTTTTTTTAAATTTTAGGGGGCAGCTAGGTGGCGCAGTGGATAGAGCACCAGCCTTGAAGTCAGGAGGACCTGAGTTCAAATTGGCTTCAGACCAAACACTTGACACTTACTAGTTGTGTGACCCTGGGCAAGTCGCTTAACCCCAATTGCCTACAAAAGAAAAAAAAATTAGGACTTAGAACCCTTGTTATTCTGAGTTTTCTAAAATTGTCTCTCTCTGAATATAGGGGGAGTCTCAGAATAAGCCCAACTCTTCCTTATCATGAACTCTGACATAGCATCATTATTACATCCCAAGGTCCCCATCATTTCTATATTAATAGGAACATAGTATTTAGGTATGGGGAGGGGGAAAGCCCATTTTGAAGATGAAGAAATTAAGGTCTAGAAGAGTCAAATTACTTGATGAGGTTTCACAGGTAGAAAACCACATAACATGGATTTGCATCCAATTTCTTTGAATCCAGAACCTCTGACTTTGACAACTAGATTCTCTGTATTGATCAGGATCAGATTCAGAATAAGAGTTTTCTTCCTTAATCCTTTGGAAGAATTAAATTCTCTGCAATGCAAGTGTATCTAGACTTGTCAAATTTTTCTGGTAAGAATTGATGCAAATTTTAGATTCCCAGATTTTTGTACCCTTTGCACAATCACATTCCAGGCCTCTGATTCCCTATATTGAATACATGTTTTTGTAACTTTTGCATGATCTTTCAAATTCACATCTGCAATCTCATGTAATGGTCAATCTATGTCCCTTTTCTCTCATAATATTCTCTCTAGATCACATATTTTATCTACCTTCTTTGTAAAATCTTCTAAATGACTCACAAAAGACACACCCCTAAACCCAAGACCACAATTTGGGAAACATTCCTCTATGTGACTGATTTTTCCCCAAACAAACACTTTGATCATTTAAAATGATGGCACTAGCTGAGCACTAATGAGCTAAACTCATACTTTGTGGTATATACACAATGGAGAATAAAAAATTGGCTCTGAAATGATTCTCTTTTTTTATACATCCAATGGGAACATTAGTGAGAGAGTTATTTTTTAAAAATTAATACTATTTTGGCAGCTTCCTTTGATTTGAAAGAGAAAGATTTTAAATGACTATTGGAAAGCAGTCTTTTCTTAGGAATGTGGCTGAGTAAAAGAACTGAAATATGAAAATCCTTTGTATGCTTATACTGAATCAGTTTTTAAACAGAGAGAGAGAGGAAGAGAGAGAGAGAGAATATGAGAATCTCCTGGCTGTGCAACCATTATATAAAACTCTCACCTTGTCTCTATAATGAACACTGATCTTATGCTCTATAGCTGATGAGAAAAAAAAAGTTATCAGATAATGCAATGATATGATATCTTCCATTCATAAACTTCAATTATTTTTCAAATACTCAGTCATTTCTATATCTGTGGCTGTAGGTTTTTAACCAGCAACTTTATCTTTGGTCAGTTTTATTTGTCTGCCCAAGGTGCTCATGCTGCCATCAAAAGCAAATGGGATAGTAAGACAAGAAAAACAGCTTTGATGATATCTAGGGGATTTGGGGATTATTCTGTGAAGTTTGAATTCAGTCAAAAGGCTGCACTTGAGGACCTAGAGGGCCACATGTGGCCTTGAAGTTGCAGGTTCCCCACCCCTAAAGCTGTTCAACATTTTTGTTAATGACTTGGATAAAGTCACAGACACAGTAGAGTAATCATCCCTTTTCAGATGACAGAACTAGGAAGAAGAGCTAATATATTGTTTGTTTTTTTAATTTTTTTTATTTTTAGGCAGTTGGGGTTAAGTGACTTGCCCAGAGTCACACAGCTAGTAAGTGTCAAGTGTTTGGTCTGAGGCCGGATTTGAACTCAGGTCCTCCTGACTTCAGGGCCGGTGCTCTATCCACTGCACCACGTAGCTGCCCCACTAATATACTGGATGATAGAATCAGGATCCAAAAAAATCTTAATAGGCTAGAACATAAAAATCAATCTGATAACATAAACTTTAATGGAAATATAGACAGAAATAAATATAAAGTCTTATCTGGAGGCTCAAAAATGTAGCTTCACAAGTACAGAATGATGGTAGATTGTCTCAAAAAGACCTGAATACCTTAGTGGTCTACAAAGTAAATATAAATTGATATTATGAAATCACAGCTGAAAAAGCTAATGTTATTTTAGGCTACATTAAAGAGAATAGTGTCAGGTACTAGGTGGATGACAGCTTTATTCTACAACACCCTGGTCAGGCCACATCCAGGATACCGTGTTCTGAGAACCATATTTTAGGAAAACTTTGATAAGCTTGAGATTATCCATAGGAGGGCAATTGAAATTGAGAAAGGACCCTCATTCATGCTTATATTGAAAGAAATAGTGATATTTAGCCTGAAGATTCGCTGACTTTTAGTACTCAAAAAATTGCTATGTACAAGAGATGAGTACTTCTCTGGAGTATCTTGGTGGAAATTTTTTTTAAGAATCTCCTTAGATGGGGGACAGAGCCAAGATGGTGGAGTAAAAGCAATGACTTGCTTGAGCTCTCCCTCAAACCCCTCCAAATACCTGTAAAAAATGGCTCTAAACAAATTCTAAAGCAGCAGAACCCACAAAAAGAGTGAAACAAATTTCCAGCCCAAGACAACCTGGATGGTTGATTGGAAAGGTATATTGTGCCAGGCTGGAAGAGGAACGCAGTTCGGCGTGGGCGTGCAGGCCTCAGCAAACCTGGAGGAGGCCTCAGAGGACTGAATCATGGGCAGCTGTGATGGTTTCAAGACTTCTCAACTCATTAACACAAAAGAGAACTTAGAAGGTCAGTAAGAAAAGTCTATCTACTGTGAGAGAGAAGCATGGTGCGTGGCCCTAGGGCAACATCTGCCTCCTGAGCTTCCAACCCACAGACTGAGGGGGAATTGAGTGTCTAATCAGAGGAGGATTGCAGGGATCTCTTTGCTGGTGCAGGATTCTCTTACTTTGCCCATGCTTGGATCTGGGTCACAGTTCTGGGTGGCAGTCCTGGGGCGAGGAGGAATGCTGGTGCGGTGGAGCTTGTAGTGGTGGTGGAAAAGAAATCCTTCTCACAGTTCCAAGACAGAAAAGAGTGCTTGTGGTCACTCATAGACCAGAGCACAGGCCAGGAAAGGAGTCAATACCTTGCCCCTGATCATAGCACCTTGGAAGAACTGAAAATCTACAGGTCCCTAGAGGTATCTCTGAAAACAGCTGCACAAATCCCCCAAAGCTTGAGACAATACATTCTCCACCCTAGAAGCAGACCTCTACCTTAACAAAGAGTTTGTAACTGGGATCATGAGCAAGCAGTGTAAAAAGAGTCAGACCATAGAATCTTACTTTGGTGACAAAGAAGATCAAAACATACAACCAGAAGAAGACAACAAAGTCAAAGCTCCTATATCCAGAGTCTCCAAGAAAAATATGAATCAATCCCAGGCCTTGGAAGAGCTCAAAAAGGATTTTGAGAAGCAAGTAAGAGAAGTAGAGGAAAATCTGAGAGTGATGCAAGAAAATCATGAAAAACAAGTCAACCGCTTGCTAAAGGAGACCCAAAAAAATACTGAAGAAAATAACACCTTAAAAAATAGCCTAACCCAAATGGCAAAAGAGGCCCAAAAAGCCAATGAGGAGAAGAATGCCCTAAAAAGCAAAATTGGCCAAATGGAAAAGGAAGTCCAGAAGCTTACTGAAGAAAATACTTCCTTAAAAATTAGAATGGAGCAATTGGAAGCTAGTGACTTTATGAGAAATCAAGACACTGTAAAACAAATTCAAAAGAATGAAAAATTAGAAAACAATGTGAAATATCTCATTGGAAGATCATCTGACCTTGAAAATAGGTCCAGGAGAGAGAATTTAAAAATTATTGGACTATCTAAAAGCCATGATCAAAAAAAGAGCCTGTACATCATCTTTCAAGAAATTATCAAGGAAAACTACCCTGATATTTTAGAACCAGAGGGCAAAATAGAAATGGAAAGAATCCACTGATCACCTCCTGAAAAAGATCCCCAAAGGAAAACTCCTAGGAATATTGAAGTCAAGTTTCAGAGTTCCCAGGTCAAGGAGAAAATAATGCAAGCAGTCAGAAAGAAACAATTCAAGTATCGTGGAAACACAATCAGGATAACACAAGATTCAGCAGTTTCTACATTAAGAGACTGCAAGGCTTGGAATATAATATTCTAGAGGGCAAGGGAGATAGGATTACAGCCAAGAATCACCTACCCAGCAATACTGAGCATAATCCTTCAAGGGAAAAATAGACATTCAGTGAAATAGAGGATGAAAAGACCAGAGCTGAATAAAAAATTTGATTTTCAGATACAAGACTCGAGAAACATGAAGAGTTAAACAGGAAAGATAAATTATAGGAGACTTATTAAGGTTGAACTGTTTACATTCTGCATGGAAAGATAATATTTGTAACTCATGAGTCCTTTGTCAGTATTAGAGTGGTTGAGGAGAAAAAATATATGTATGTGTATAGATAGATAGATAGAGGGCACAGGGTGAGTTGAAGATGAAGGGGTGATATCTGGAGAATAAAATGAAGGGATGAGAGAGGATTATACAGAGAGAAGGAGAAAGGAAGAGGCAGAATGGGGTAAATTATATCACATAAAACAGAAAAGAAAAGGCTTTTACAGTAGAAGGGAAACGGGGGAAGGTGGGAGGAAAAGAGTGAATCTTTCATTAGATTTGGCTTAAAGAGAGAATAACATACACACTCAATTGGATATGGAAATCTATCTTACCCTATAGAAAAATGGGGGGGGACAAGAGAGCAGGAGGATGATAGAGGGGGCAGAGATTAAGGGAGAGGGTAATCAGAAGCAAACACTTTTAAGGAGGGATGGGGTCAAAAGACAGAATAGAATAAATGGGGAGCAGGATAGGATTAAGGGAAACATACATAGTTTTTTTACAACATGACTACTATGAAAGTGTTTTGCATGACTACACATGTATAACCTGTATCGAGTTGCTTGCCTTCTCAATGAGGGTGGATGGGGAGGGAGGAAGGGAGAAAATTTGGAACCCAAAGTTTTAAAGACAAAAGTTAAAAAAAAATGTTTTCACATGCAACTGAGAAATAAGATATACAGGAAATGGGGTATAGAAATCTATCCTGCCCTACAGGAAAATTGAAGGGGAAGGGGATGAGAAAAGGGGGAGAGAGACAGAAGGGAGGGCAGATTAGGAGAAGGGGTATTCAGAATGCATGCCATCTTGGGGTGGGGAGAGGGACAAGATGGGCAGAAAATTTGGAACTTAAAATTTTGTGGAAGTGAATGTTGAAAACTAAAAATAAATAAATTAATTAAAAAAAAGAATCTCCTTGGACTCGATGACCATTTTCAATTCTGAGATCATGTGATTCATTCAGATTTTCTGAAGATTATGTTAGTCCTGGTGCAAATTCCTGGTAAGTTTTCTCGTTTCTGGTTCCTACATGTAAAGCTGTAGATATTTTCACCTAGTTGGAAATAACATATATTCCCTTTTCCTTGCTAATACTATTATTCCTTGAATTCTAACCATTTCAATGCTATTCAAGACATGAATGCATACACAATCTTCTGATTTTATGAATCATTATATAGAAGACTTTCAAATTCATCCTAGCCCTACAAATTATACTTGATTAGCCAACATCATGAGTTTCTTCATTCTTACTATTATAGTCAATCTGTAAAATTATTGAGTGCAGTGTGCAGATGCTACTACTAGTGTTAGATATTTCCAAGAAATATAAGATATGGTTCTTATCTTGCACCTACTTCATCTTCAGTTTAGTTTTCTAAGATAAAAACTTTGTAGGGAGGAAAGGGCAAAGTATCTAAAAATCATTCTCTTCTTTTCCAAATAGATTTAAAATGTGAAAGTGGGAGAATTTATTTGATTCCTTTAGGATAAGATTCTGATAAAAAGCTTTGAAAATGATAACAGAAGATAGTAGGAGTTATAAAACATAGCACTTATTTGAATAAATGTGAATTTGAGATTATTAGATTATAAATTTAAAGCTGAAATGGAATTTGGAAGTCATCAAGTATAAATACCTTATTTTAGTTGAGAAAATGGAGGCCCAGAGAGGATATGTTATTTATCCCAGGTCACACAGCTAATAAGTGTCAGAGTCAATGTTGAATCTTAAGTCCTCTGACTATAAATCCAGTAATCTTTCCACTGTGTACCTCCAAATACTTTTAAGGTTAATTAACCATTGCTTTAAAAAGAAGAGAAATAGAACATACTGTAGAGTTTTAGAAAGCCTTAGGGATAATTTAGTCCAATTTGCCACCCAAGGAGAGAAATGAAGGAGGAGGAAAGAAAATGAAGAGATAGAGACAACATGGTACAAATTAAATAAAGAGCTTGCCATGTGCCAAGCATTCTGCTAATGTATGAGGTACAATGGAAAGAGGACTGGATTTTGAGTCAGAGAGCCTTAATATGGGAACCTGAAATATGAGGAATTTGGGGAGCTAATACTCAACCCTTGAAACTCAAAATCTGTGTTCCCATAGGTAAGATTAGATAGTCTCTAAAATTAGTAATTTAGATTTACCCAGGTAATGAAATTTGAGTTTTAAATCATGACTTTTATCTAAACTCATTAATTTTTTTAATCCAGAGAAGAGCCTAATTGTTTAGCTTATATTGTGAGGCTTTTGCCTTATTAAAAATAAGAGAGAAAGGATGTTTCCCTTGAAAGAGGGAAAGCCTCAGAGTCATCCTCTCACACGTGACTCTAAACAATGAGTTGCTTGTATCCAATTACTGTTAATGGCTATTGTGCCCAGTAGTCTGACTAGCTCAGGCCAGTTTCCTGACATCTTCTCATAACCCACAAGCACAAATTTAGGGAGTCTCTACCCAGGGTTCTCTCATCTACTAGAAGCACAAGACAACTCCTAATACATTTCTTTTATGCTGATATGGTCTAACACAGAGGCACAAACATAAATTTATGCAGCAGCTCAAATGAAGGAGGGCTCTCAGACAATGAAGAATTCAGGGCTGTGTTTCCCATTGATCTAAAGATGAATTTGCAGTTCTATTAAAAAAAAAAAAAGCCATGTCTTAGGATATTATTGTTCCCCTGGGAAAGGAGGGTGGAATCAGATCTCTGGTACTGTAGGTGTATGCAATATTTGTTCTTTTAGGATCAGATTAAATGTTTCCATTGGGGTTAGCAGCTTCTCAGAATATACTTCAGCTTTGTTACTCATATGCCTCTTTTGCCACTTTCAGACTGCATGTTGATCAGTTTCCTTCTTCATTACTTTTAATATTACAAAAATACAGAGCCCTGGGAACATTCATGGGTTTTCCTTGACCCTGACTGCTTCCTTATCTCTACCCAAAGCTCAGAAACTTGCTAGACAGGTTCATCTAAATATTTTTAAAATTATTTTATAATGCTCAGTATTTTGAAAAATTCTCTTTTAGGAAATACTTGAAATGAGATAGTATTGATTCCTGAATTTCCATCTAGGAAAAAAATGGGGTGATTAGTGTATTCATCACCAATAAAATGACAAATCCCTAATAGTCATGTGTTTTCTAGCATTTATGATATTGAGAGTCAGTGTCTTGGTTGCACACAGGAGAAAAAAAAGCCAATATAATCCATGAAGGTATCTACAGAAATCTTTTCGGATTACCAAGGAAGTTGAGCTAACCTTGACGTCAAACAGAAGAAATTTCTGCACTTTGGCATCTGACAGCTCTATTCAGATCACAATTTTGAATTATTTGGTTCTGGCCACTGGGTATTTAGGCTTCCCCCCACCCCCACCCCCCAACTAGGGCAACACAGAAGTCTAATTTGATTCTTGAGCCAAAAGTTTTTAGGCACTGATCCTCTGAAACTTGGACTCAGGGATTTGGCAGCACATACAGAGGAGACCAGATCAAGTTGTCGCACATAACTAACTGACTCAACAAAGCATACTCAGGAAGAAAGATCATGGCTACACAGTTTAGCCATTCTCCAGAGAGAACTGACAACACCCTGAATTCAATCACCCTTAAATAAACACACAAGATAAACTTTTCCAGCACCTTCCAGCTCAAAGCTCTCTTGCCACCTGATTGGATAGAGTGCTATCGGCAGAGCGACTGAGGCAGCCATTACTGTTGTTCATTTATGTCTGTCTGCTGTCTGCTAACAAGCATTCATATGCTTTGGATCATTAAAGTCGCAACCTTTCTATGCCAATCTATTTTCTCTATGGGTTTACTACAGGCTGGAGGAAGATATGCTCTCTTCTTTGTTCTTATGTTTCATTTTGACCTCCAGTCAGGATGACTTCTCAGGTATGAATATCATTGAAAGAATGACCTTTGTTCTTTTTTAGTATAGGACTTAGGCTTACATTAGGCTTGTTCATTTTTCTTAATTTTTAATTTGCTTTTAGCTTTTCAGTAAAAGGGAGGATTCCATTCCATAAAAATTAACTTCCTTCCATCCCCACATTTTGCTTTATTTTCTTTTGGTTTTGATCCAGACCTGTTATTTCACTGATATAGGAAATGCACAGTGAGGAAACTCTCCCTACCAATGCAGAACAGCAACTCTTCATCAACTTAGAATATTAAAATAGGGATTCTTTAACTTTTTTTGTGTCATGTACCCCTTTGGCAATCTACTGAATACTATGGACCCCTTCTCAGAATAATGTTATTTTTATATGTATAAAACTAAAATATGTGGGAATACAAAATAAACTAAGTTGAGATAAAAATTATGAAAAAATTTCAAAAAATTCATGGACCCCATGCTAAGAATCCCTGTCTTATAAAATTGCCTATCATATGCATATTCAGGGTGTCCCAAAAAACTTAATGCAGTTTTGAGCTTTTTCAAGCTGTCCCAAAAGTCTGTACAATTTTAAGCTTTAATAGCATTAATACTTTAAACTGCTCTAATATTTTTGGGATGCCTTGTATTTCTTTTTATCTGAGTGTCAGAAAGCGGTTCTTTACCTAATCTCAGAAAAGGAGTTGACAATGAACTGTCATACTAACTGTAAAAGATGCATTCACACCAGCTGGTCTTTTTCTACAAATACTACAAGGCAGGATGAAGAAAGATAGGCTAACCCTCATGATGACATTTAAAAGTGAGTTCACTGAGCCCAGGAGACAGCCCAGGAGAAGAAACTAGCTCCTGACTAGAGGAACAGAAGCGTGAATCTGGCAAAAAGGGAAATTTTAGGAAGCCTTGAAGTACTGTGAGAATAAAAACTAGACAGAGGCACCTACCACAGGATAAAAAGAAAGGGCCAGGATTCTAGGAGTGAGATGGGGTATCAGATATGATGGGGCAGAAGCTATGTTGGGGATTGCCCTCTTTCCCCAACTACAGCCTCCAAGGCATTAATCCTGTATCTTCTTTCTGATTCATTCAAGAGACTGTGATCTCTTGATGAAACTGTATTTTTCCAACTAGTTTAACACTCTTTTGGGGGCCCCCTTTTTTCGATGAACTCTGGGTTTTCAAGGCCTACTCCTTTACACATATGCATATGTTGTTTCCCTTCAGTAATTGCACGCTAGCTGAAGGCAGAGGCCGTGTTCATTGTTGTCATTATGTGCCCACAACCTAGTACAGTCCATGACACATAGCTGAGTTTTGAAAAATGCTTATCATATTGAATTGATCTGTTTTAGAAAAATTGCACTATAATTTTGAAGTGTACTGGTGTTACTTCTTTTTATGAAAGTATCTATGGGACTCATAGGAATATGGGTGGGATCTATGATTTCACTGATCCAGAGAACTAGATGAAGAAACTCCCTCTACCCATGCAAGCTGGCACCTTCTCTGCAAGTTATAGTCATATAATATTCTTTCTTATCGTGTTGGCATCTTCTAGCATAGCCAAGAGCATAGAGAGATTAAGTGGCTTACCCAGAGTCACACAACCAGGATGCGTCAGACGGAGGACTTGAACCTGAGTCTTCTATCTCTAAAGTCAGCTTTCTATCCACTCTGCCACCACTGCCTCTGTGGGTACTGATATCTATGGTAAATATCTTCTGACAGACTCCAGGTGGTTGGGATTTTCCTAGCCCAACCTATTTCAATGTTAGAAATCATTTGAATGACAATGGCTTCTTCCCCTTCCATCTTTGTTATCAGTGGAGGATTGTGTATCTTGCATAGGGCTACAAAGATGTCTGCATGTGTACAAGGGTGCACAAATGTCCACATTTGTAATACTAGAGTAGGAATGGGGTCAATATGCACAAGGATCTACTTCCTTAGTGCAAACAGAACAAGGTTGAACAGAGAAGGGAAAAATTATCACTTGTAGTATTATGCAGGCTGCCCATCTAAACCCATCATTGCCTGGCACCTACACACTAAGGGCAAGGATCCAGCCAACTTGTGAGTGGGCACCGTGCCATTTGAACAGATGGGCATGGAAGTAGGCAGCCAGTAGACCATGTATGTGCATCAACTGTGGGTGTTGAGGGCAAGATTCCCAGAGGAGAATGTCCTAACAGCTGTCTGGCCTGAGCCAACACACTGATGACCAAGGAAAAGTGCTGTCCTTCAGCCCTGCTGTGTTGGACCAACCTTCATAACTCAAATTACTTCTCAAGCAGCATAAGGTGGGATTTTAGTTTGTGCAAACCTGGAAGGATAAATTGCAAAGCAGGGAGGTATAGTTACTGGGCGGGTATATGCTAAAGATGCAGAGAATGTTCACTGTGCTTATTTTAAGTGACTCCCTGGGAGGAGAAGGCTGCTAACCCCTGGCAGGGATATCATTGTTTCTAGTTGTTGTGTCTGCCTCCAGCAAGGTAGTGCCTTTCAGAAGTGACATTTCAGCACTGTGTCATAGAATTTCCAGGGAGCAAATGCCTTTCTGCAATGACACTAAGATGTAATGAAGTATCTGTGTGCATAGATACAGGTAAACTCCTGAAATCCTGCTGTTAGTGGTTGGATCTTTATTGCTCCTTTTGCTAATACAAATGTTTCTGTCTCCCTAACCAAAGAGATAACATCTTCAGTGTTTGAACAATTTCATTTAAGTATTCACATGAAGGGAAAAAAGAGTTGTTGTTTTTTTCCTTGATATTTCTTATTGAGTTTCCTATGAAAGAGGAAGCTTATTTCTAGGGCTAGAGATAGAATATTATCATTGTAAAAAAAATTTGTATCCTATCAGATGGCAGATATCAGATTTAGGAAGTGTCTATACAGCATAGATAAATGCTGACTTGACAATGGCTTGGTTCATTTGATCAATTAAGGCAGCCAATGTGCATAATTCAGACCCTAAAGTAATGACCCAGATGAGCAGTCTGTATTGATGAAATCACCTCAACATCCTATTTTAATTTGTCTGTATTGATAAAGTAAATGTTTCTATTTAGTGAAGGAATTCAGGAATAAGTGGACAATTTTAATTGACAAAATATAAGAATGATATTAATAAGTATTGTGGTTGACACCAACAGTGGATAATGTGAACTTTAAAAGACCTTAGGGGTGTTAACATTGTCAGTCATGCAGTGGACAGTGTTTGGGAGTTGAGAATAAGGAAGACCTGGAAATAAACCTTATCTTACCAGCATTGTGACCATAAGCAACTCATTTAAATTCTCTTAGACTCAGTTTCTTTAACTGTAAGAAGGGAGATGGTAAGTCTTGTAGCATTTGTCTCACTGGGTTGTTGTGAGGATCAAATGTGATACTATATGCAAAGCATTTCTTCCGATCTCTACTATGGGTCTGGCATGGTGTGTGTTGGTATATGGTATGTGTGTATATGTTTTTGTTTGTATTAGCCATCAGTACTTTTACCACCAGTTTAGAAATAATTGACAAAATGCATTTGACCTTATGTGTAGGACAAAAAAAGTCAAATAGAAATAAAAAGTATGATTCATGAAATTTAGTATTTTAAGGTTAATTAATCCATTTTTTCAGGACCAATCATTCCTAGTCATAGACTGTCTGAAACCTTCACCACTCACTGTACCTTCCTTTGAAACAAAGAAAAACAATTAAATAAAGCAAATAGACTCAAAGAGTATATATGACGGTATATGTGATGTTCTGCTTACATTAGCCCCCATTTCTCCAAGAAAAGGTAGGAAGTCATATGCATTTAATTGTTTTATATGCATATAATTTTGAGGGAAAAAATAAGCAGGAATAAATACTCAATGTTTGGTACTATGAGCCCTAACATTTTTCTAATTAACTTTGTGGTAGTCCCCCTCCTCTCATCCCATCTGCTCTTCTTAGTCTTGTGCAATGGAGTAAGCACTGGATTTGAGTTGGAATACCTTGGTTTGAAGCTCAGTTTTTCTTTTTTATTGCCTTTGTGACCCTGGGTAAGTCACTGAACATCTCTGGGCTTCAGTTGTCTTATTTGTAAAATATGGGAGTTGGCTGACCCAAATGACCTCTAAGATGTCTTCTGGCTCTAGATCTCTGTAATTCTATGATGTATAATGGCCCTTCCAGTTCTAATCCCAGAGTATGAGCTTATATATATATAAAACCGCAATTAAATGAACAACCGGCTACTCTATGAAAGCAACAAGAGTAACAAGCAAGCGCTATTCCAATTCCAAAAACTTACTGATGGCACCTCTGAGTCTGAGCAATTTCTCAAAGAGGAACTTTTTAAATTGGAAGCATCTGGAGAATGAAGTGAAAGAACTGAAAGAAGTAAGCTAGAGAAGTCAGCGAATGTGCGTGCATGTCTATGTCCCACGTAGAAATAATTTTATTAAAATTGGACAGTTGTGAACTAGGTTTGGTTTATTCTGGGAGAAACACATGTGTAGCAAAAAAGTAGGACACTGGAAGGATTCTTTGAGGCTAGAGTCACTCCAGAAGTGGAGGGGTCCCCTTTGGCTAGCTGGGGTGGGGGTGAAAGGGTGGAGAGGCAGTGTTGCTGAAGCTGACTTTAACTAAACTAGACTTAGCTAGAGATTTGTGAGGACTCACTGAGCAGCTTTTGAATGCTGCAGGTGACATTGTCGCTGACTGAAGAGTGCTTATCAAATCAAAAAACTGCTGATAAGCCAACTTCAGCATGACCTCAAGACTGTCCCTCAATCTTCACTTTTTACTGTTTGCAGGGAGAAACAGATCATAGAGGATATTACATTTCTGACTGGCAGGACATAATCAAAGTAACTTGAATGAAGAGCCTAGTAGCCATTTGTTACAGGTGATTGGAAATAGTAACTAAACAGTAGGGAAGACAGAAAGAGAAAACTTCAAACATTAATCATATACTGGCTGAACATTACACCTTAACCAAACAAAGGAATTGTGTATTCCTCTGATTTGTATAGTTCATTTTCATTATCACCATTATTAGCTGCATTTGTGCAATACAGGTTTATAAATCATTTTCTTGGTGGTCTAAACAGGCTTTTGTTGGTCTAGGTAATTCCCAGAAAGAGAATTCCCTCTACCAATACAGATGGATGACTGTTCTGCAGAATATGGTCTTAGTGAATTATCTGAGGGCCATGAGAGGTTAAGTAACTTGCTTAAATTCACCATAAGAGTAAGTATGAGGAGTGGGAAATGAATCCAAGCCTTTCTTACTCCATGCACTGTATATGAGCTCTCCCTGAAGCCTTATAATATAATTTACATTACTCTGAATGGAAGGAAAATTAGAAAATTGGCTTCTTAGCAAAGTCAAATGCTTTAAATTAGACTTTCCAGTGCTCTCGTTAACAAGTACCTACCACATAGATTTGTCATAAACAAGTTTGAAACGAGCTTAGGTTGCTATGTTTGACATTTGGGAGAAAGGAAAGTACTTGTGGTATAATGGCATTGTTGCCAAACCTCTCCATTCTAAAGCATACCTCAATTCAAGATTGTTCTTTAATTGTTGGTTGGCTCTTTTCTAAAAACAAACAAAACAAACAAAAATACCCCCTTTTGTTTGACCAAGCTAATGAAAAAATGTTCAACACAAGAGTCAAGATACCTCAAGAAAGTATTTCATTTGAGTAACAGTGAAAAGGAGAGCTAAACTTTATCACAGACAAACTTTGTTTTCTAGCCCATGACTAAGGACCTTGCTGGTAGAAGCTGTACCCCCTGAGAGTATGGAAATATATTGAGAAAAACCAGTAATTTTTTTCTGATAACTTTTATCTTTTCCTTTTTTGTTTCAGTCTTAAGCCATAAGAAGTAAACTTTCATAAAAAATGGTAATCTGTTTTGAAAAGAGATGTGCTGTTGAATGTTTACATAAATGTAAAACTTTCTATCGTATTCAGAGTAGGCCATCCTACACAAGGAAAAATAATAAGCACAAATACTGTTATTGTTATAGTAGGCAATATTTCAAGTACCAATCCCACTGCTTGGTTTTATTTTCTTTAAGTGGGTCAAATAGAAAAAGAATGGGGAAAAATTATGAAGATACTTTGGAACAGTGATTTTTAAATTCAGTTTTTTGAAGGGAGAAAAAGATATTTGAAAATTGTTATTGTTATACATGAAAGAATAATGAATCTAAAGAGAAAATGTGTTTTACATAGTCCAAGTACTTCATTTCCATCATTGAAAAAAAAAAAAAACCTCTGAATTCCTGAGTGAGGTAGGGGATGAGAAGGAAGAGAAAATAATTTGATTCAATTAAAAATATTTCACAGATATATGTCGCATTGATGGGAGGTTTCATGAGAAACCCCAATTAGAAGGCAACTCTCTAGAAGTTCTTTCAATAGCATCAGCAAATCATTCCAGTTTACTCTACACGCTAATAAAATAGGAATGTGACACCGCTGAAAACAAGATTGCAAAATACATACAATGTGGTCTGACATTTTTTTCTCCCCAAAGGAAGGACTGCCACTAACGAAAGTATTTCTTATGAAGGCTCAATTGCTTAAGATGCAGAATATTGAGAGAGAAAAACACTTTAGGACACAGCCATATCACCAGCTGTTACTCATCCCTAATGAAACTGTTAAGCGATATTCTTCATAAATAGGTCAGAGAGACTCTGAATTGTAAAGAAGATTCTTTTATACTTTTTCCCCTGAAAAGTTGTATTTGAATTGAGAACTGGCAATTTAATCAGGGTACTAATTTCAGTGAGGAGCAAATAGTAGTCAGGTAGAGATTTCAGAATTTTAAAATATTAAAATCAACAAAGAAATGCGAAGGCTCTGTGTACTGAAAATGTGTTTTCTTGCATACATACATGATTGGCTATTTTTAGAGTCTGGGCCTATGCACTAATTAAGAACATTTGGAACTCTAGCAGATGTAGACATTACAGATAAACTAAATTTATTCAGGCTTCTTTAGATTTTTTTTTCTTTTAGAGAGTACAATATGATTAATGTTTTTGGTCAAACTATATTTAAATTCTAGTGCTAATAATCATTTCCTACTAAAGTTAATGATCAAAAATTGAGTATATAGAAAGCCTTGTGTGTAGTATTTAGATTATAGGAATAAGAAAATATTGTATTGAATAATGGATTCTGTTGTCCTTAGAATTCACTGATTGAATAAAGAAGTAATTTGTTGAGTAAAACATAGGTCATTATTGAAATTATAATATTCTGAGGGTTATAAGCTCACATTGTTATGATACTCCTTCCAGTGCTAAAAAATAACAATTCATTCATTCCAGCCTATCCTATGTTCATATCCTCCTGTAAAAGTGCCATGTAGAGGACCATCCTCTAAATTTCTTGATTTTGTATAGATTCCATACTGAAATTCATGAGACAAAATATAATTGGATGAAAATTAAGATTCAGATGGAGAATAAAGACTTATTTTATTGAATTATTGTTCACAAGCACTGTGTTTTTGCCCCATACATGAACTGTCTTACTTCCCTCATTGCAGTGGCAACTCAAGATTTACAGAAGAAAAGAATTCCATAGTAATGTGGATGAACCTGGGTATACACAAATCTTTGGTCACGATATTTGTAGGTTGAGGTATTAATCATATAATGGTTGAATACTATAGTTGGGATAGTTGTGATGGTAAGTTACCTAATGAGGTCTTAGCCCCAAGATTTATTCACAATGTTGGCTTTAAATAAAAGCAACATGATAAAACAAATTGACTTGAAATCACATAGCCCTCTTAGGCATCTATGAGAAACAATTAAATGGCACCTCTAGATATATGTCCAAGTTAGTTAAAACAATCCAGAATTTCTAGAGTTCATAAGTAACTTTTAGTGACTTTGCCTTGATTTGAGATAATGTTGTTTTTTTTTAATAGATGTAGCATTCTACTGTATATACCATTAGTGTGGGAGTCATGAAATAAAAGGTCTCTTCTGTCAACTCCTTCGAAGATTGTTTGGGCATGATAGATTGCCTGCATTGTTATTAGAGGAATGTGCTATTTACTGCCTATCCAAAAGAAATATGGAAAGAATTCATAAAATATTCATAAATGTTTTCTACCTGTTGTGAAAATGTGCTTTGGGTAATGCTTTACTTTTGACTTGGCTTCCCTCTAATTGAGTGGTGCCTAAAATACTATCTCTAGGCATCCAGGGAGAATTGCCTCTTATAGGTCTCCTATCCCTAGAGGGGATACCTGGGATATAGGTATTCCTCTCTTTACTTATATTAATACAACTTTAGTATTTTAAGCCTCTCTTATTTCTCCAGTTCTCCAGTCACACAAATGAGACTCCCTCTGTGTCTTAGTAGTTGAGTATCATGAGTTACTGTGATGAAGTACCAAATCATCATTAAGTGGTCATATATCTATTGAAGAATTTCTCTGAGTGTATTTGGACAACAGAGATGGGATCTGCTGTTGGGCTTGTACTCTAAGCCTTTCCAATCTGGCAGGCCATTCCAGAGCTTGTGATCCGCTGGCATAGTCTTCAAGAACCCAAGGTTACCTCCTAAACCAAGATATGAGATTGGAGTGATGTTTTAGTGGGAATATTTGCATTTATTACCCTATCTTTATTTCTCAGATTGACATGGTCTTGATCCATTATATCTGATTCTCCCCTTCCTGGAGTCTACATGTGAATTATTGTAATAACACCCCACCTGTTTGAGAGAGATCAATAGATTCTATGACTCAGTAGCAGGAATGTAATTGTTTCTAATATTTTATTCAGGAGAAAGCTACTATCAATGATTTCTTGTTACCAAAAACCTGACTGAGCCTCTTAAAAAGCAGGAACTGCAACGGGGCAGGGCCCACTGCATATATAAATGACAATGCCCTTCTTATACAAATACTTCAACTAAGTTTGTACATTAGCAATTTCTTAATCCACTTTAAAGGAGTTGTTTGGAGATTGAGGATAATTATTCTCATTCTAAGTATAGAAGCCCAGCAAAAAACAAAGATTTGTCTCCCCCTTATCTCATACCACCCAACCTTTGGTTCTTTGGAGGAAATTATTTATGAGGTTTAATACTGTGTAGGTCTGTTTTCATTATATTCTCATCCATTCCCATGATTCAAATTATTATCTTTACTCAGATGACCCCCAAATCTGCTTCTCCAGCTCTTACCCCTCTACTGAACTCAAATATTCCAATTTTAATTAACTTCCAGACATGGACATCTCCATGGATATGTCCCATTGACATTTAGAACTTAACATTTTCATAATGAAGCTCATCTTCCTTAAACTTTGCTCTCTAAACTCCCTGTATCTATTGAAGGCACTCTGGCAACTAGTTGGCAAGAGAGATGGGGTCAGGAAGATCTGAACTTGAATCCTGTCTCATGCAGGTTATCTAGCTTTGTAAGCCTGGACCAGTCACATAACCACTGTTAGTAACTATGACTGGTAAAACATAGCACAAACAAGCTGCTATGAGTTTGATAATCTTTTTAAATTAGTTAGGATGTTGTGGCAAAGTGACACCCAAAATGGAGGAAAGAAAGTTATATTAATTATCCACAAGCTTTCATAGGTCATTTTATGGGTTGTATTTGTTTATGGGCTCCTATGAGTCTTTTTCATCTTCTAAATTTTTTGTATAAAATAGGATAAAAAGGAATAAAATAAAGGTGATCCCACGTACAATTTCAAGAAAGAATATTGGTATGAAAGTTAGAAGGGTTCAAATTCTACTTATTCCTTGTTGAGCAAGCCACTTAAACTCTATGGCGCTGTTTCTTCAGCTGTAATATGAAAGGGGTTCCTTAGTTTCCTTGGCTTCTATGACCTCTATTTTCAATTTACCTCAACCATGCATTCCCTCTCGCTACCCATCACATTAACTGGTCCCTTCCAGCTCTAAATCTATGATCCTCTAAGATCTATACTTAACCTAGAAGGATAGAGAGGAGATGGCCAGAGACTCAGAAGTGAAGTCATGGATTGTTGGGGCTTTTCCCAAATGAGCGGATGGACAGAGAGTCTCCAGGGAGAGTATAAGGATAGGTCTTTGTTATTGGGCTTAGGTCTGAGCAGACTCAAGGCAGCAAGCAAGGCCAGGACAAAGACCTAGAGTTTTCATATGCCACCAAAAAGGAAGAGAAGAAACTCATCAGGGAAGATTCCTGTAGTGACCAGAGCTATGTCGAGATAGAGGTAGGCTTTCTTGCTACCATCAGCCCAATTTAAGCAAACAGAAGGTGTCAGTTAGCTAATTGTGATATTTCTAGGAATACTGGGGGAGAGGGGAACACAGATGTAAGGTTACAGTAATCAATATTATTCAGAAGAGTACCAAAAGTGGCTTGTTTTTGTCCCTACCTGCCCCCAACCTATCCTATAATACATTTAATTTGTATACCTCATTAGCTCCTATATTCTTCTGCCTTCCCTTTCCATTATGCCCTCTGGAATGCTAATGTAGAAATCACAAACTCATCTTTACCCTGGAACTCTTCCTTTCATAGTCTAACTCAGCTCAAATCCAGCCTTCTGCAAAATCTCTCCCCTCTCTCACTACTTCCTTTCCTCTGGGTTCACTTCTCATTCTCTTTCTCTGTATATATATATGTGTGTGTGTGTGTGTGTATGTATGTATGTATGTGTATATATGTATACATACAGTTTCCACAGTTTCTTGAGTTAGAGAATGAATGTCTTTTGCTTTTCTACATATCTCTAGTACTTAGAATGTCTGGAACATAGCAAATACTTGAGAAATGCTTGTCAAGTGACTAATTGCCTGAAGGCACTGTATATCTTGCTTTTCAATAGATTTTATTGATATCTTTTGTTTTTAACATTACCTATATTTTACCCTTTACTTTTCTCCCTGCCTCCTCCCAGAAAACCTTTACTTATAACAAAGCAGTTTTAAAAAGAGAAATAAAAGAAAACAATTAGGAAAAACTGATGAATACATTAATATACATTATTATTATAATATATATATTAATATTATATATATATGTGTAACATTGTATACTCATACCCCCCTCCACTTCTGCCAAGGGAGGGGGAAAGAATATCTCTTAGTACCTTTATAAGACTGACTGCCCTTCTTTTACTCCCACTGACCCACATGACCATGAGGAAGAAATGGCATGTACCTTGTTCCCCTCTACCAGTTTCAGACCCATCACTTTCTGCCACCATAACAAAGCAACCACCACCACTCCTTTACAATTCACTTCATACTTACTCTATCTTTGTTGTTGTCATTGGTGGCCAACTAGGTAACTCTCCCTTCTCCCTAATAAGTTCAGGAAATGGCTCACAGTTGCATTTTCTACCACAGTCCCTTGCCCTTTGAGTTCCATGCTCCTGATATTCCTTGGCTTTTATAACCTCTTATTTATAATCTACCTCAATCATGCATGGGATTAGTCACTCCTGCTAACTATTACATCAACTGAATTTGCCTTGGGTGCTAGAATTTCTCATTATGGCTTTGCTTCAGTCTTTCATTTCTCTCTGCCTCATATACACATTCCTTATTCAATCAGTTGGCAAGACCTGTCAATTCCACCTCTTCAGTGTACTGTACATCCACTTCCTTTTCCCTACTTATGGCCACTGTTACCTCTTGCCTGGACTATTGTAATAGTCTCCTCACTGAGCTTCTTCAAGTCTCTCCCCTCTCAAATCTATCCTCTAGATAATTTCTAAAGAAGTCTTCCTAAGGAAGAGGTCTCAGCAGATCACTCCTCTTTTTGAAAACCTTAGGTGACTCCAAATCCTTCTATGATGAAATGAAAACTTCTTGGCCTGAAATTGAAGGCTTGTCAAAAGCTACCTCTGCCCTACAGCATTAGACTTGGAGTCAGGAAGACCTAAGTTAAAAAATGTCTCAGCCACTTTACTAGCTGTGTATCTCTGGGCTAGTCATTTAGTCTCTCTTGGCCTCAGTTTCTTCATCTCAGTGTAACATGAAGCATTTGGACCTGATGGCCTCAGAAGTCTTTTCCAGTCCTAAATCTAATTACCTTTTTTTCTACCATTCTGGCTTTGTCTCCTATTACTCCCCATCACATAGCCTGCATTCCAACCAAATTGGAATTGAACTTGACGTGCATTGACATAAGCTGTAGCCTATGACTGGAGTACCTCCCTTCTATTTCTGTTACTGCAATCCTTCATTCAGATCTCAGATAAATATGGTCTCTTTCTTGAAACCTCGGATCTCTGCAGCCTGAGCTTCTTTTATAAATGATCTTGTATCATAATTATTCATGTACACATTTTAGTACTTCAGTAGAATATAAGCTACTTGAAGGTGGGAACTTTTGAATTTTTCCTAGGGAAAGAAAAGAGGATAAGTATTTATATAATATCTACAAAGTGTCAGGCATTATGCTAAGTGTTTTACAAATATTATCTCATTTAATACTCAATACAACCTTGTTATTATCCCTATTTTACAGTTGTGGCAAACAGAGATTAAAGGACTTGCCTGGGGTCACACAGCTAGTAAGAGTCTGCATCTAGACTCCAAACCTGTTGCTCTATCCATTATGCCCCCTAACTGCCTCCAACATAGCACAGTGCCTTGTGTGTAGCAGATGCCTACTAAGTCTTTAATTAAATTGAATGGAGCTGAATTGACATCTAATATCAATATTTCTACAGATCTCTCGGCACAGGAGAAATCATTCCCAGCATATCTTGAAGGACATCATTACCCCTCTGGAACAATTGGTAAGCATTTGCATTCCATTAATGCTTGAATTCTGATATAGTTACAGCAGGTTCCATTTTAAATAAATGAAGAGAGAATTTCATATGCTGTATTATAGTCATAGAAACATTAAAAACATTTTTATATGGTCTTAATCTGTTCTTTCATGCGTCAATAGTATCCTCTTCCTTACCCTTATCCTGGTTTCCTTAAACATCCCTATGACCCTTTCGTCATCTTCATTTTCATTGACCTTTCTAATTAATTCAACAGTGGTCACCAATCCCCCTTTAAACCCTGAATATTTGGTTTGATGATGGTAAACTATTACGAATGATCTCCTTCCTTTCCTGTTGTTCCTTCTTTTTTGTCTTAGGTAATTCCTCCGCATCTTTCATCTTTTATGAATACTACCTGAAGCTCAGGCTGTGGCTCTTTTCTTTTTCTGTAGTCTCATAAACAAAAATACCTTACCACTGGCTTCAGATATCACCTCTATTCTAATGACTCCCAAGTTTATACTTTCATTTCTATTTTCTCTGCTCAGTTTCAGTCTCAAATTATATTAGGCATTTTTACTTTGATATCTTTATTCACCTCGGTATCAAAGTTTTTGATTATCTCATATCATTAAAGGAGAAGGGGAAATGATATGGATTAGAGGGTCACAGGTGGAGAATCTGCAGCCTCGAGGCTATATGTGGTCCTTTAGGTCCTCAAGTGCAGCCCTTTGACTGAATCCAAACTTCACAGAGCAAATCCCCTTAATAAAAGGAATTGTTCTGTAAAACTTGGATACAGTCAAAAGGCTGTACCCAAGGACCTAGAAGGCCACAGGTTGCCCACCCCTGTATTAGACAGTAATAAAATTGAATAACTGTAGAATTGGTTGGATAATCAGCCTCAAAAAGTCTTTTTTATGAATTCAATTTCAACAAGGCAAGAGAGGTCTCCAGGGGATTACTCCATGAATCTATACTTGGCTTTGTGCCAACATTTTTTATCAATGACTTGGAAAAAATATATAAATGTCTTATCAAATTTGTAGATGACACAAAGCAAGGAATAGCTAACACATTGGATGGGAAAATCAGTATCCAAATGCATCTTGACAAACATACATTTGACTGAATATATTAAGATGAAATTCATTAGAAATAAGTATAAAATCTTGCACCTGGATATAAAAAAATCAACTTCACAAGTATAGGGCTGGGAAGGCATAATTAGGCAATAGTCATTCTAAAAACTATCTAGGGGTTTTAGAAGGACATGAGCAGTGTGGTGTGGCAGCCAAAACAGTTAATACAGTCTTGAGCTGCATTAAGTGGAGCATTGCTTCTAGGAACAGGGAGGTGATAGTTACACTGGAGTCTGACCTTGTCAGACCTTATCTGGAATGTTGGATTGTGAAAATGAGGATTATGAAAAGGTCCTAGGGTTGTTTAAGGAGGGCGATAAGAGAGTATCATTGACCTGTGAGAGAGAAGTTTGAGACCATATAAGAAAAAATGTTAACGTTTCCTTGCCTAAAATACAGTTGAATAAGGATGTGGATAGGCTGAGGAGTACCCAGAATTTGGCAACCTGCTGATTGTGAAGAGCCTTGAGTCCTTGTCATATGGACATGTTAACCTTAAGAAGAAAAGAATGAATGGGAGGGTTCATAATAGTTACCTTTAAGCATATGAAAGACTAGCCTGTGAAGAATGGATCAAATTTGTACTCTTTTGCCCCAGAAGACAAAACAGGGGTGGAAACTGAAGGGGCTAATTTAAGCTCAGTAACAGGAAAAACTTCCTGACAATTACAGCTGCTTCCAAAGTACAATGGGTTATTTTGAGAGGTGGGGGGGGGGGGTTCCCCTTCCTTGGAGTTCTTCAGGCAGAGTCTTGTTGACCACTAGTCAGGATGTTATAGTAAGGATCTCATTCATATATGGATTGGACTGGATGCCCCCTGAAATTCCTCCAAAATCTCAAATTTTATGACTCTCGAAAGTAATTTTCTTATTCCTTTCTCCCAAATCAATTCTATATTCAAATTCCCCTATCTCTGTCCATAGAAAACATCATCCCCCCTTATCCATATATACCAGCTTAAAGTTACTTGACAAAGATCTTTTTCACCCTTGATATCATAAACCACAAAGTTCTATGAACTTTATTATAAATACCCAAAGACATATGAAGAAACATACTGTCTGTATTCAGAGAAAGGACTGATACATAGAAGTATGTATAGAATAGTTTTACATATACATAGATAAAGATATAGCTATATCTATTTGTGTCTAATGGAAGACATCTCTAGGGTGGCGAAGGGGGTGTGGTAGGGAAGAAAAAAAGGAAAAAAAGAAATTTACTTGATAATTTTGTTGTGTTTTTTAAAGGAATAGCAAGTTGTATATAGTTGATTTGCAGTTTCGTGTACAATCATCTTTTTATTATACTGTTATAAAAATGTTTGTTTTATTCCATAAATCAAAAAAAAAGTTCTATGAACTTTCTATTTGTAATGCTTTTTCATGTCCATTGTTTTGTCTCCATTCCCACTGCTATCACCTTAACCCAGGCCCTCAGGATTACCCATCTAGATAAATGCAATTGCCTTTAATTGGGCTCCCTTACACCAACTTCTTTCCTTTTTAAATCTATCCTATAGGATATATAGTATAATATCCTATAGTATAGCATAGTATAGTATAGTACAGCATAGTATTTTTATCTTCTTTAAACAATTCTTTCATCACATCATTCACTTTTCTAAAAGCCCAAGTGTTTTTCCATTTTCTATCATGCCAAATCTTAATTCTACTATCTGGCGTGGTCCTTCAAAATCTGACCTCTCTATAACTTTCCAGTCCTCATTTACCACTATTCCCAAATACCTACCCTTTCCTCTAGTTATATCAGCTTCCTTACTATCCCCGAAGTGTATCATCTCATTGTTGTTTCCAAAGCTATACTCGCATGTATTTTTTGTTTTTTCTGTTACCTAGAATATTTCTCTACTATTCCAACTTCAATGCTTCCCCAGTCCTATCAATTCCAACAAAAATTTAGCAGGTACTACACAATTTATGTTTTTCATTATTTTTTAATGTGTTTTGCCCTTTAATTTTAAGGTTCATGAGGGTAGGGATCATGTCCTACAAAGTAACTCCATAGTATCGCTTAAATCCAATTCACTTGCAAGTCATGACATCTCCTTTGTGATGTCATGATCCTCTTTGAGAATGAAGGATAAACAACAACAACTGTTCCTAGCAGGCTACTCAGCACAACATAAATTACTTGATTAACATAATAATAGCAATATATTTGAAGCTTAGTAAAATGAGATGGTTCACTTTATTTTTAGAATTTTCTTAATCTTTTTCTAATACAACCTAAATTTTTCAATGTGTCTCTCCTCCCAGACAGCTATCCCTTTAAAACAAAGAATAGAAAAAAAGAGGAAAAGCAGTTCAGCCATCCTTTTTAGTGTTCCACTTCTATGACCTCCCCACTGCAGAAAAGTAGGGGTGAGATGCCTTCTCATCTTGTATTTGAGGCCTGACTTAATTTTGCAGCATTCAGCTTCAACTGTTTTATCGTTGACTTTCCATCTCTATTATTATAATTATAGGGAGAAAGAGAAAACCCCAAATGTAACAGAAGTGAGGGCCTACCTGTGGTGAAGTCTGTCTTAACATGTGGCTTAAAAGGAGACAGTATAGACATCTCTAGTCTCTTTTCCCCCCCACCCTGCCCCCATTCTTCTCCAAGGCGTACTTTTATTCCTGCCAGAAGGGGAAGCAGGAAGTTGGGGCCTGAGTTTCCTCAGTTGTAAAACGAGGATCATAATACCACACACCTCCCTAGATCATTGAATAATGCTTAGCACAGTGCCTGGTATGTAGAAAGCACTTAATTGTGCTTTATCCTTTTTTAAACCTTCCTTCTTCCTTCCCTCCCTCCCTTCCTTCCTTCTTTCTTTCCTTCCTTCCTTCCTCCCTTCCCTCTTTGTTCTTCCCTCCCTTTCTCCCTTTCTTCCTTTCTCCCTTGCTTCCTTCTTCCCTCCCTCCCTTCCTTCCTACTTTTCTTCCTTCTCTTCTTCCTTCCTTCCTTCCTTCCTGCATGCCTACCTGCCTACCTTGCAAATTCACTTTCCCCCTAAGAGGTGCTACATCCTCTACTAAGGCATTTCTGTCTTCTCTGATTATCAGTTTGATCTTTGAGTCTTAAGATGACTTTTTTTTTGTAATTGCAATCAGATTAAAAGATTATATATAATGTATTTGTAAGCATTTTGGAAAGAAAAATATGAAGCTTGCTAGGATGGTATTTTACTTTGGTGCTCTAGTGGATCTGTGATTTCATTTATTCACAGAGGCAAATTGTAACCTCTCCATGCTGCATTGTCCTATTATCTTATCATCATCTTCATCCTCGTCCTCATCCTAACATCTGCCATTTATTTAGTGCTGTAAGTTTCACAAAGTGCCTTACAAATATCAACTCATTTGATTCCTCTACAAGCCTGGGTGATAGGTACTATTGTTGCCCCCATTTTACAGTTGAGGAAACTGAGGTGGACAGAGGTTAAGTGACTTGGCTAGGGTTACACAACTAGTAAGTGTCCAAGGCTAGATTTGAACTCAGGTTTTCTTGATTCCAGGTACTAGGCTTTGTCCTCTGCACCACATAGCTATCTATGTAGTTCTGGTCCATGTTTTACTATAATCATTCCATAGAACACTTTCCCACATAAAGTATCTTGGTGCACCAGTATGCCATTGAGGCTGTTCATCTGTTGTTCGATGTTTGCTTTATATAATTGACCCAACAACTTTTCCATTTGCACATGATAATATTATTATATGAAATATCCAGTTCAATAACTTCTAGCAGAATGCCCTAGATGATCTCACTGTCCTTGTCTCTTCTTATTCAGGATATTCCTATCCTATTTTCATCTACGGCATTTATACTCAACTGCAGGGGACATTCAAATCTAGGGTAATTGGCATGCCCTCTGGTTGACATCTCATGTCTCCTGTAGTAAGGCTTGTTTTTGAGACTAATCTGATAATGGTCCTGCGGTGATCAGGTACTACTACTATTTTATGAAGAGGGATTGCGATGGCAATGACTTAACATTTATATCCTACTTTTTTATGATCAGTGGCTATTCATAAGAAGAAAAGTAATTTTCCCTATTTACCAAAATGCATTCCAGGTTGTAGCCAAAAGGCCCATTGGGGACACCCCCCACCCCCGTTTCATGAGAAGGAGAAGACAAGTATTTGGACCACATGCCATGCAAATCATGATACTGGAATAGGAAGATGTTCTTAAGATTTTCTTAGAATATGTGGTTGCTTAACAAACATCTGATGGTGAATTTTCCAAAACTTCGTAACAAATATCCTCAAGTAGATATCTCCTCAAGCAGGAAGACAAGGCCTTTTGTTCTGCTTTCCCCCTCCAGAAATGCAGAAGTAAAATAGCCATATTCATATGACTTGAAATCTTCATTTTTCTTTTTTTTCCTTTCTTCTTTTTGTCAGAAGAATGTAAGAAATCTTTGCAAATAACCCTGCAGGAGTCAAAAGAATATGGCAGGAATTAGAAAATCCTCTGCTCCCCCTGGAGTAGGATGGCTCAGTGAACAGCTACCATAGCTTAGGGCAAAGTAGGTTTTCTTAGATAAGTCTGCAGTTGCAGATTTCACATTTAGAGACTGATATTATTTTATGGATTAATTAATATTTGTGAAGGGCTTTGAAGATGAAAAGCATTCAAAATGTGTTATGTGTTCTTATTTTAAAACAAAAGACAGAATATTTCTCTGAAATACCATTTAATGAGACCGAACTTACCTTCACACTAACAATTGCAAATAGTCTTGCTGTCAACTATAGCCATGCACGGTAAGATTTGGGTAAAAAAAAATGCTTTTCTTAGCAAATCTTAAAGCTGAAGGGTAAAATTATTGTTCTTGTTTAGTCATTTTTAGAGGTGCCTGATTGTGACCCTTTCTGGACAGAAATACTGGAGTGGTTTGCCATTTCCTTCTCCAGCTCATTTTACAGATGAGAAAGCTGAAGCAAACTGGAATAAGTTACTTGTCAAATTTGAACTCAGGTCTTCCTGACTGCAGGCCTGGCACAATGTGCCACCTAGCTGACCTGAAGGGGAAGATAGGGTTTATAAAAAATAGAGGCAGTTTTAAATCTTTTTCTTTCCGGCCTCAGTTTCCCCATCTGTAAAATGAGAGGTTTGAAGGAAAACTGTGTGACACAGAGGAAAAAGCACCGACTCTGGAATAAGAAGACTGAGCTTTCTGTCACTTGTTCCTTGTGCGACTTTAAGACAGTCACAACTTCCCTGAGGCTTAGTTTTCTCATCTGTAAAATGAAGAAGTTGGACTATATGTCTTTAAGGTCTCTCTCTGTCAGCTCTAAACTTGTAATCCTAAAATGACCTCTGCTATACCATAAAACTCTAATTACCAGTTAAATTAAATAAACATTGTTTACTATGATGGCACAAACCTGAAATCTCTGCTGCCTGGAAGGCTAAAGCCAGGGGCTTCCCTGAGCTCAGGAATCCTGAGCTGCAGTGAATGATGCTGATCAGGTGTCACACTAAGTTTGGCATTAACATGGTGAACTTCCTGGACTGGGATCCACTAGGTTGCCTGAAGAGGGGATGACCTGGCCCAGGTAGAAAGAACAGGTTAAAGTTCATGGGCCAATCAATAGCGGGATGTAAGCATCCCCTGAACGTCCAGGCTAAGTGAACTCGAGAGACCCAGTCTTTAAAAATAAAGTGTTGACAACAATGATTACTTTTAAGACACTGTACTAGGCACCTGGGATATAAAGAACTAGAAAAAAAATATGGTTCCGTCCTCAAGGAGTTTGCATTCTAATGGGAAAATCAAATGAGATAATATTTATAAAACTGTTATCAGAGAGCTAGGCACATAGTAGGTGCTTAATAAATTATTGTTCTTCCCACCCTTCTTTGAGAAGAAACATATACACAGATGATAAATAGATGCAAGTTTCTTTAGCAGGGCAAGAACATTAACAATCAGAACAAGGTTTTGTGGAAGCATCTTAGCAAAAACTTGTAGTAAGGTAAGGATTAAAAGAAATGGAGATTGGGAGATTAGGAAAGAGTACTCTTCAAGTAAGCAGGTAGCAGGTATAGTGGATAGAGTACTGGGTGTGGAGTCAGGAAGACCTGAGTTTAAATCCAGCCTCTGATGCTGAACTATTGTTTGTTCCTCATTTGTAAAATAGGGATAATAGTATCACCTATTTCCCAGGGGTGTTGTGAGGATCAAATGACATAGAATTTGTAAAGCACTTAGGATAGCTAGGTGGTGTCTGGCCTGGAATGAGGAAAACTCATCTTCCTGGTTCAAATCTGGCCTCAGACACTCACTAGCTGTGTGACCCTGGGCAAGTCACTTAACCTTGTTTGCCTCACTTTCATCATCTGTTAAATGAGTTGAAGAAGAAACTGGCAAACCACTCTAGTATCTTTGCCAAGGAGACCTTAAAAAGGATCACAAAGAGTTGGACACAACAGAAAAACAACTGAACAACAACAGTACTTAGTACAGTGTGCCTGGCTCATAGCAGACACTTAATAAATGCTTGTTCCCTTCCTTTCCCCTTTAAGAATGGGATATATACAGCAAGTAATTATAACTTAGAATGTGGGATTGATTTACCGTAAAATGGAAACAGATAGCAGAATGGATTAAAAATCTGGATTTAGTAACATGTTGCTTTCAGGAAACAATAAAAATGAGAGATACACACAGAGATAAAATAAAGGACTGGAGTAGAATTTATTATGTAAAAAAGCAGAGGTAGCAATCACGGTATCAGATAAAGTTAAAGCTAGAATAATTGAATTAAAAAAGAAAAATAGAGAAACTATACTATGTGTCACCAATATTATTTAATATTCTTTTAGACCTTTCAAAATAACTAGTCAGTATAAAATACCTGAGAGTATACCTGCCAAAACAGACTTAGGAACTACATAAATATAAAAATAAAATGCTTTTTATACAAATAAAGTCAGATTTAAATAAATGCATTAATATTTATTGTTCATAGTAAAGCCAATATAATTAAAAATGACAATTTTACCTAATTCATCTGTTTATTCAATGCCATCCCAATTAAATTACTAAAAAATATTTTACTGAGTTAGAAAAATAATAAAATTCATTTGGAAGAACAAAAGGTCAAGAATTTCAAAGTAAGGGAAAAAAATGAAAGGAAGGAGATTCAGCAGTACCAGACTTTAAACTATATTATAAGGCAAAAGCATAGTTGAAGTGAAAAATGGATAATCTTGATTATTTTAAATTTAAAATTTTTGTATAAATAAAACCAATTTAGCAAAGAATAGAAGGAAAGCAGAAAACTGGGGAAAAAACTTTCATAGACAATCTCTCAGATAGGATATGATTGTGCTGGAATATTGCTGTGATATAAGAAATGATGAGCTGGTTGATTTAGAAAAATGTGAAAAGACTTGGAAGTAGGAAAGAAGATGCTACCCATCTCCAGAGAAAGAAATCACAAATATAAACATGCATAGTACAGTTCTATATATGTATATGTATGTATACATATGTGTGTGTGTGTATATATATGTTTATAGATCTATTTATATTATACATATTTGCATACCCTTCTCGAGGATGGGAGTGGGGTTGAGGTTGTGAAGGAAGAAAAAAATAAAATAGAAAGGACAGAGTTGAGAACAAAGACAATCTAGAAGAAACAAAGAAAAGCTGGGTAGCTTTGAAAACAATGAGTAATATTTATTACATAGGTTTTTCTGAAATGGAAATTTATTGTTTTATATTGAATTCTTTTTTATGTTCTGCTGTATATATGGAATTTTTTTCTTTTCTCATTTTATATTTAAGTTTAAAATGAAAAAAAAATATACCCCCCCCAAAATTAATATGCCAGATTATACCTTTGGGGAAAAAAAGACAGGGGTATGACTATTATAAATGAATAAAGGCATGGGGGTCTAACAATTTAATCTCTGAATGTGAAAGATTAATCTGGCAGAGAGGTGTGTAATATGAGTTGAAGAGAAGCTATTGAATTATTCTAGATGCCTTAAATCTAGAGAAGGTGATGAGTACAAGGAATAGGGTGGGGATTTGAAGAATGGAAAAGATGGTACAGATTCAAGAGATTTTGTAGAAATAGAATTGGTTGGACTCTGCTGCTGGGTAGGTAGGGAACAAAGCAAAACATTAATTCTGAGAAGTAATGTTTTCTTGTTTGAATTTGCCGAGAACATTGGGATGTGCAGCAAAATGTAAGCTTTTCCAGGGCAGAACTGTTTTTTACTTTGTCATTGACTCCCCACTGCCTAGCACAGTGCCTTGCATTTGGTAGGAACTTAGGGCAAGTCTGTTTTCTGAGGCTATGCCACCACCCTGGTACAGGCCCACATCGCCTCACACCTAGATTATCACAATAGCCTGCTAGTTGGTCTCCCTACCTCAAATCTCTCCCCATTCCAATCTGTCCTATATTCAGATGTCAAAATGATCTTCCCAAATAAAGCACAGGGCTAAACATGTTAGCTCCCTATTTAATAAACTCCAGTGGCTCCCTTCTTCCTATAGGATCAAATAAAAATCTTGTTAAAGACCTTTCTAAAGACCTTCCTACCCTTCCAGTCTTCTTACACATTGCTCCATTCCACCTACACTGTGATACTGGTATCCTTGCTATTCCTCATACAAGACATCCTGTCACCTTACTCTGAGCATTTTTGCTAACTTTTCTCTTAAGTCTGGAGTGCATCTCTTCCTCACCTACGCATCTGAGACCCTTTGGTTTCCTTTAATTCCTAGCATTAGTACCACTTTCCTCAAGATGCCCTTCCCAATCCTCCTGAATGTTAATACCTTTCCTCTGAGGCTAACCCCAATTTATCCTGAATAGATCTTGTTTATACATAGTTGTTTGTGTTATTTCCCCTATCAGACTGTGATCTCCTTGAGATCAGGGGCTATTTTTTTTTTATTTTGCCTTTCTTTGTTTTCCCAGCGTTTAGCATAGTGCCTGGCAAATATAGACACTTAATCAATACTACTTGACCGATTTTTCAATTGACCCAAATATTTTTTACCTGAGTGATTTTCCAACTCTGATTCCTGGATGATGTTCACTGTGGTATTTTTTAATAGACAAGACTTTCCTTTTTACCTATCCCTTTTTTAAACAAAGTATACCCATGTAGAGTCATAATTTTCTCATGTATTTCACCCCACAAATTTTCATAATACTCTTGAGGTCTATTTTCCTTCTCTATTTTATCTTCCTGGTTGCTTATATGTTGTTCATTTGTATATAGTTATTTGAGATCATGTATTTTAGTATTGGCTACTTTCTTGGCTTTTGTCTCCTATGAACTTTCTTTTTTAAAAAAAATTCTTTTCTTTTTTTAAAATTTTAACATTTATTTAAAAAATATTTTGAGTTTCAAATTCTCTTTCTTCTTCCCACCCCTTCCCTACCCACTGAGAAAGCAAGCAATATGATATCAATTATACATGTCAAATCATACAAATCTCATTTCCATCTTAGCCATGTTGGGGGAAAAAAAGCAAGAAAAATAAAGTGAAAACAAAGTGTACTTCAATCCTTACTCAGAGTTCATCAGTTCTTTTTCTGGAGGTGGATAGCATTTTTTACCTTGGGTCCTTTGGAATTATCTTGGATCACTGTCTTCATCATAGTAGTTAAGTAATTCACAGTTGTTCTACCTCATAGTATTTCTTTTGTAGTGTGTAATGTTCTCATGTTTCTGTTGACTTTACCTTGCATCAGTTCATATAAGACTTCCCAGGTTTTTCTGAAACCATTTTGCTTATCATTTCATATAGCACAATAGTATTCCATCACAATCATATCACAACTTTTTCAGCCATTTCCCAATTGATGGGCATCCCCTCAGTTTCCAATTCTTTGCCATTACAAAAGGAGCTAATATAAACACTTTTTGTATGTATAGGTCCTTTTCTTTGTTCTCTTTGGAATAGAGATCTAGCAGTGGTATTGCTGGATCAGAGTATGCACTATTTTTTCACCCTTTGAGCATAGATACAAATTGCTTTCCAAAATGACTGGACCAATTCACAAATCCACCAATGAAGTGATATCAATACTAAATATATATGCATCAAGATATATCATCTTAAGTGAGTTACAGGAAGAAGTAGAAAACAAAACTATACTAGTGGGGATCTCAATCTCCCTTTCTCAGAAATCAATTAAATCTAACCACAACATAAGCAAGAAAGAAGTTAAAGAAGCAAATAGAATTTAGGAAAGTTAGACATGATAGACCTCTGAAGAAAACTGAATGGGGATAGAAAGGAATATGCCTTTTTCTCAGTGGTAGATGGCGCCAAAAAAAAATTGACCACATAGTAGGACATAAAGACCTCACAATCCAATAGAGAAAGGCAGAAATATTAAATGCATCCTTTTCAGTTCATAATGCAATAAAAATTACATGTAATAAAGGGCCATGGGAAAATAGGCTAAAAACTAATTGGAAACTAAATAATCTAATCCTAAAGAATGAGTAGGTTAAACAACAAATAATAGAAACAGTCAGTAATTCCATTAAAGAGAATGACAATAATGTGACAACATACTAAAACTTATGGGATGTAGCCAAAGCAGTTTTTAGGAGAAATTTCATATCTCTAAATACTTATATAAATAAAATAAAGAGGAGATCAATGAATTGGGCATGCAACCAAAAAAGCTAAAAAAAAAAAAAAGAACAAATTAAAAATCCCCAATTAAATACCAAATTAGAAATTTTGAAAATCAAATGAGAGATTAATAAAATTGAAAGTAATTAATGAATTACTAAATTAATAAATCTAATTAATTAATAAAACTAAGAGCTGGTTTTATGAAAACAATCAATAAAATAGATAAACCTTTGGTTAATTTGATTAAAAAGAGAGAAGAAAACCAAATTACCAGTATCAAAAATGAAAAGGGTGAATTTACCACCAATGAAGAGGAAATTAAAACAATAATTAGAAGCTATTTTGCTCAACTGTATGCCAATAAATCTGATAATGTAAGTGAAATGTATGAATATTTACAAACATATAAATTACCAATGTTAACCAAAGAGGAAATAAAAAAAATTAACCCCATTTTAGAAAAAGAAATTGAACAAGTCATCCAGAAACTCCCTAAGAAAAAAATCTCCAGGACAGCTAGGTGGCTCAGTAGATAAAGCACTAGTCCTGAATTCAGAAGGATCTTAGTTTAAATCCAGTCACAGATATTTACTAGCTGTGTGACCCTGGGCAAGTCACTTAACTCTGATTGCCTCCAAAAAAAATCTCCAGGGTCAGATGGATTTACAAGGGAATTCTACCAAATATTTAAAGAACAATGAATTCCCATAACCGCATAAACTATTTTGAAAAATAGGCCAAGAAGGAGTCCTGCCAAATTCCTTTTATGACACAAATTTGTTGTTGATACTTTAACCAGAAAGAGCCAAAACAGAGAGAAAATTATAGACCAATTTCCCTAATGAATAATGATGCAAAATTTTAAAATAAATTATTAACAAAGAGATTGCAGCAATTTATCATGAGGATAGTACACTATGCCCAGGTGGGATTTATACCAGGAATACAGGGCTGGTTCAGTAGCAGGAAAACTATCAGCATAATTGACCATATTAATAATAAAACTAACAGAAATCATATGATTATCTCAATAAATGCAAAAAAAGCTTTGAACAAAATACAGTACCCATTCCTATTAAAAATACTAGAGAGAATAGGAATAAATGTAGTTTTCCTTAAAATGATAAGCAGTGTCTATCTAAAACCATTAATAAACATTATATGTAATGAGGATATGATGACATGTATAGAAAAGCTTAGAGAATTAACTAAAAAACTAGTTGAAACAGTTAACAACTTTAGCAAAGTTTCAGGTTAAAAAAAAAAACAACATAAATCATCAGCATCTCTACATATTACCAACAAAACCCAGCAGGAAGAGAAAGAAAGAGAAATTCCATTTAAAATAACTGGAGACAATATAAAATACTTGAGAGTCTACCTGCTAAAGCAAACCTGGAGATTATATGAAGACAATTACAAAACACTTTTGACACAAATAAAGACAGATCCTAACAACTGAAGAAATATTAAAGATTTAGATATATACATTTTCCCCTAAGTACTGTTTTGGTGGGCTGCCTCATTGATGTCATTATATTTAATGAAATTATTGATTATTTCTATGATTCGTTCTTTGACCCACTCATTCTTTAGAATTAGATTATTTAGTTTGCAGTTACTTTTTAATCTATGCCTCTACAGTCCTTTACTGAATGTAATTTTTACTGCATTATGTTCTGAGAAGGGTGCATTTAATATTTCTTCTTTTTTTCATTGGTTTGTCTGATTTTATACCCTAATACATGGTCAATTTTTTGTGAAACTGTAATGTAGAGCTGAGAAAAAGATATGCTCTTTTCTATTACCATTCAATTTTCTCTAGAGACCTATCAAATCTAATTTCTAAAATTCTATCCATCTCCTTAACTTCTTTCTTATTTATTTTATAGTTAGATTTATGTAGTTTTGAGAAGGGAAAGTTGAGGTCCCCTACTAGTATAGTTTGTCTATTTCCTCCTATATAATTCATTTAACTTTTCCTTTCAGAATTTTGATGTTATAGCATTTGGTACATATATGTCTAACACTGATATTACTTCATTGTTTATGGTGTCTTTTAGTAAGATGTAGTTTCCCTGCTTATCTCTTTTAGGTCTATTTTTGTCTTTGCTTTGTCTGAGATTATGATTGCTACCCCTGCCTTTTTTCTTACTTCAGTTGAAGCAGAATAGTCCCTTAATTTATCCTTGTGTGTTTCTCTATTTCAAATGTGTTCCTTGTAAACAGAATATTGTTGGATTCTAGTTTCTAATCCATTCTGCTCTCCACTTCTGTTTTATGGGTGAATTCATCCCATTTCCATTCACTGTTTTGATGACTAAATATGCGTTTTCCTTCTTATTTTCTTCTGTTAATCCTTTTCTTTCTCTTTTTACTCTATCCCTCCTTAAAAGTATGTTTTGCTTCTGACCACTGCCTTTTCTAATCTGTCCTACCTTTTATCACCACCCTGTCCCTTTTTTTAAAATTCCTTTCCCCTCTTACTTCTCTTTTAGGTACATAGATTTCCATATCTAATCTAATATATATATATATATGTATCTATGTATGTATACATATGCGCACATATACATACATATATACACATGCACATATACGTATACCATATGCATACATGCACATATATACATATGCACACACATATATTCAACAAATACACACATGTGTATGTACATACATGTATATTCTTCTTTCTTTGAACCAATTCAGATCAGAGGGAAGTTTAAGTACTCAACACCTCACCCCTACCATTTTTCCCTCCACTATAAAAGCACTTTCTTGAGTACCCCTTTTATGTGAGATAATTATCCCCATTCTTTATTTCCCTTTCCCATTCTCCCAATGCAATCCTCTCTCACAACCATTCATTTTTAAATTATAATCCCAACATAATCTGTTCACACCCACTCTGTCTATGAAGAGTCCTTCTAAGTGCCCTAATGATCATCTTCCTGTATAGAAATGTAAGCAGTTTAACTTTATTGGTCCTTTATGATTTGTCTTGAATCTTCTATATGAAAATCATATTTTCTATTCTTCTTTGATCTTTTCATCAGGAATGCTTGAAAATCCTTCATTTCATTAAATATCCATTTATTCCCTTGAAGGATCATACTCAGTTTTTCTTAGGGTTATTCTTAGTTGTAATTCTTTGCTTTCTGGAATATTATATTCCAAATCCTCTACTTCTTTAATGTAGTAGCTACTACATTTTGTGTGATCCTGACTGTGACTTCATGGTATTTGAATGGTTTCTTTCTGGCTACTTGGAATACTTTCTTCATGACCTGTAAGCTCTGGAATTTGGCTACAATATTCCTGGGAGTTTTCATTTTGGTATCTCTCTAAGGAGGTAAGTGGTAGATTCTTTCAATTTCTATTTTGCTCTCTGATTCTAGGATATTGGGACAGTTTTCAGTTATAATTTCTTGAAATATGATATGTAGGTTCTTTCAATGATCATGGCTTTCAAGTAGTCCATTTTTTCTTAAACTTTATCTCAATCTATTTTTCAATGAGAGATTTCACATTTTCTATTTTTTTTATTATTTTGATTTTAACTGTTTCTTGACATCTCATAGAGCTGTTAACTTCCACTTGCCCAATTCTAATTTTTAAGAAATTATTTTCTTCAGTGAGCTTTGACACCCCTTTTTCCATTTGACCAATTCATTTTTAAGGAGTTATTTTCATCAGTGATCTTTTGTACTTCCTTTATCATTTGGCCAATTCTATTTTTTTTAAAGTACTATTTTCTTCATTTTTTTTGCCTCTTTTATCAAGGTGTCAATTTTTTTCTAATAATTTTCTTGTATCACTCTAATTTATTTTCTTTTTTTCTTAAATTGTTGAAATTTTATTATTTATATATTTGAGCATTTAAAAAATTGAGCTCTGAATTCTTCCTTTCCAGCCTTCCCCTGCTCATTGTGAAGACAAGAAATGTGATATTAATTATACACGTGAAATTATTTAAACTATATTCCCATAATTAGCCATGTTACAAGAAAAAAAGCAAGAAAAATAAAGTGAAAAAAACATGCTTCAATCTGAATTCAGAATCCATCAAATTTTTCTCTGGGGGATGGCATTTTTCATCATAATTCCTTTGGAATTGTCTTAGATCATTGTACTAATCAGAACAGCTAGGTAGTTCATAATTGGCCATCATGTATTGTTACTGTGTACAGTGTTCTCTTGGTTCTACTCATTTCACTTTGCATCAGTTCATATAAGTCTTCTCAAGTTTTTCTGAAGTCATCTTCTTCATCATTTCTTATAGCACAATAGTATTACATTGCAATCATATACCACAACTTGTTCAATCATTCCCCAATTGATAGTCATCCCCAAAATTTCCAATTTTTTGTCACCACAAAAAGAGCTGCCATCAATATTATTGTACAAATAAGTCATTTTCCTTTCTCTTTGATCTCTTTGGGATCCAGACATGGTAGTGGTATTGGTGGGTCAAAGGGTATGCACAGTTTTATAGCCCTTTGGGCTTAGATTCAAATTGCTCTTCAAAATGGTTGGATCAGTTCACAACTCCAGTGCATTAGTGTCTCAGTTTTCCCACATTCCCTCCAACAATTGTCACTTTCCTTTTCTGTCATATTAGCCAACCTGATAGGTAAGAGGTGGTACCTCAGAGTTGTTTTAATTTACATTTCTCTCATTAGTGATTTAGAGCTTGTTGTTATATGACTATGGATAGCTTTGATTTCTTCATATGAAAACTGACTGTTTATATCCTCTATCAATTGGAGAATGACTTATAGTCTTATAAATTTGACTCAGTTCTCTATATTTGAGAAATCAGACCTTTATCAGAGAAACTTGCTATAAAAAATTTCCCCCAATTTCCACCTTTCTTTTAAATTTGGCTGCATTGGTTTTGTTTGTGCAAAAGCTTTTTAATATAGTGCACTCAAAATTATCCATTTTACATCCTGTGATCCTCTCTATCTTCTCTTTTCCGTAGCTCTGACAAGTAAAAATGTCCACATTCTCCTAATTTTCTTATTTCACTTCTTCTCTCAATTTTTCCTCTGCCACTTTTATTTAATTCTGAAAATAATTTTTTACCTCTTCTAGGAATTCTTGTTGAGTTTATGTCCAATTCATTTTTTTCTTTGATGTTTTGATTGTAGCAGTTTTGATATCATTGTCTTCTGAATTTGTGTCTTGATATTCCCTGTCACCATCACAGCTTTTTATGGTCAGTTTCTTTTTCTGCTGTTGGTTGCTCATTTTTTCTAACCTATTTCTTCAATTTGAATTCAGTGTTAAAGTTGGGCTCTATTCCTGGGGGTGGGAATAGACCAAGAACAAGCTTCAGGATTTTTTGAACTACTGTTTTCAGAGCTAGTTCTGGGGGTTTGGAAGTTCTTCAGTATTTCCAAGGTGGTGATCCAGGGAGTGGTGATATGATCACTGCTCTCTTGCAATCACTAGCAATACTGTTCCCCGGGCCTTTTGTTCCTTTGGACCACAAACAATATTTCTTCTCAGGGCCCTCAATCCCTTGTAACTGCAAGTGCTCTTCTCTACTCTGGAACCGTAACCCAGAAGTGGGTATAGACAATGGAGTTACCACACAGAGCCTTGTCCTGTGCCCAGTACTAGCACAGGGTTCCCTGGTAGTCTCTTTCTGACCACCTGATCACCTTACTGTCTCTGGTTTGAGAGCCCCCAAAGCTACTTCTGCTGTTGCTACCTCCAAGGCCAACAACTGGTGTTTCTGCCATGGATACTCTGGGCTGGTACACACCTCAGTGCCATGGACCTCTCTTTCCAACCTCTTAAGTTGCCTTGGGCTGGAAAAATGTTTTACCTCAACCTTTTGTTGACTCTGCTTCTCTGGAACTTATTTTTCAGAGTTATTTTAAAGTTTTCTGGAGGGAAATGTTGGGAGAACTCTGCTGTAGTGTTACTTCTACTCCACCATCTTGGCTTTTCCCCTCCTATAACTTTTTAGAAATGTCAAGTGCTCTTCTACTTCCTATATTGCAGTAACTCTCCATAGAATTGATTCTCAAAGGGTGTGCTATGGGTTTCAGATTGCAAGCATTTATCAAATGTGTACTAAGACAATGCAGATAGCAATAAGAGACAACTTCTTTGTGAAGCTTAGCAGTGAAGGTAAGGAAAGACATAGAATGATATAGCTTAGAGAGGTGGTGGGATTAAATGAAGAGTTTTTATTGTTGGTTGTTTGTTTTGTTTTATTTTTAAAAATAGGTTTGATTTGGACATTTTTAGTGGGCAGCAAGGAATGAGCCAGAAGATAGGAAAAGACTTAAAATAAGTTTGAAGGAATGATGGATGAAGCAGTATCCTGGAAGTTATGGGAAGGGATGAAGCCAAGTCTAGAAAAAGAGCAGTTAACCTTGAGAAAGTATCACATAGAGGCTGGTAGATTACAGTAACAATACTCCTTTCCTCTTTTTTGCAGCATCAAATTACCGTAACTTCTCCTTCATTAGGTACTTCTCCATTTGCACTTAATGTACAGCGAAAGTAGAAGCAACAAACAAACCCAGGCATATTGAGCCACCCTTTACTTCCTTTCCCATTAAGTTATAACAGACAATTAAATTTCCAGTAAGATTTTGCCCAGGACAGAAATGGGTGATCATTATCACTGAACACTAGTCAGACCAAAGCTCCACATGTCAGACCCTGAGAGCAGAGGAAAGAAGGATCTAAGGAGAGGAAGGATGTAGAGAGCATATCCTCCCACACTTTATGAATCATCAACAAAGAAAGAGGTTCCTTCAACTGTTGTCTACCTCCTGAACCAAACCTCTGATCTAAGCTACCATTCTGTATGGTGGTAGAAAAAAATGTAGCTCACTGGTTCAAAAATGAAAGCTTCATTTAAAAAAGGCTCAAAAAGACTTCTTAGACATCAAATAGCTCTTCCAAAACAACATTTTGATGAGTTAAGGCTAAATGAGTCAGAAACATACGGATTAAATTTCCCTTGAAATACTCAGGGGTTTTAAAATGAAGGAGGAAAGCACTTGGCAAAACATAATCAGTGCTTTGCCAAACCCAAAACATTTGAAAAACAGTTCAAGACATTTTGCCGAACCCTAAAGCCTGCCAGGTTCTTCCATCCTTGGCTTTAAAATAATAGAGTATGAACAAAATTCTATTCTCAACACATGGACATCCAGTAGGATCAACAGGCATATACCTGAGTTTTGAATTTAACACCATCTCTTCTGTAGCTTATCTTGGACAATCCTTAGTTGAACATTCTGGCCTGTATGGCACAAAATTCTTCTCCATATTTCCCAGATTCTTCTTCTTCTGAGATAACCCCTGTGCCTTATTCAGAGAACAGCAGGATTCTTTTACTTTTATTCTTCTTCAATTCATGCAAATACACACACACACACACACACACACACACACACACACACACACATCATCCCTTTTAGACATTTGTCTAAAGTACCGTATTCTGTGATTGTTATGAGTCTCAAAAGCACTGGATTTCATTTTTGAGCAAAGAGAGAGGCTGATACAAAAGTGTAAAATTTAGAAAAATGACCTTATTATTTATATCATAGAAGCTCTTGATGTTCCTTTCAGGAGGGCTTTGTTTTTGCTTGCTTGTTTTTAATGAAGGAGAGTCATTCCCACTTCCATGCCATACACCTGGCTAGCAGAGCCAGAACAGCAGGGGACACAGCTGTAGAGAAGGGCAAGGAGGAGACAGAGAACCAGACACAAATAATGGATCAAAAGCCAGGAGAGAAACAGCAACAAGCAAAAGCAACAGCTGAAAATCAGGCACCTGCAAGGCCATGGAAGACAGGAGAGAAAAACCAACCTTCTCTGGGATCCCTCTGAAAAAATGGAGGCGAGGAAGATACAGGAAAGAAAATATAGAAGTAAGGTCGAAGCTGAATGAAATAACCAAACATGAAAACTTCCCCCTCCATCCTTTTAATGTCTGTATTTTATTATATTTTATTTTATCATTTAATCACTAATTTATTTTTAACCAATTTCTTTATTCTAAATGAGAGTATTGCAGCAAACTTGAACCCAAAACTAGTTTAGACAATAATAAAAATATGGATTAAAACATATCCCAAGATTTCCTACAGTAAGTATCAAAATAATTCCTGAATAAGCTTAGGAAACTTAGTGGTCTAATTAAAGCTGATTCCACCATCATTCCTATAGTACTTAGAGACTGGTAGCTGGAATAAGTCTTTGCCAGACTGAGAGCGTAATGCTGAGTGAATGGATTTGGGTGAATTGGGAATGGGATCATAAAATTTGATCTGTCTGACTCAACCAAGAGCCACTTAATGGTAAACAATTGCACAAGATTGGTATTTCTTCATCCCTGCCTATCTCAGTGACCTATTACAAATTGGACAGAACAATATATTTTGCTTCTACATGATTTGGTTACAATTGGTAGATATGGCCTAATTGCAGGATTTGTACAGTTCAGCTCAGCACTAAAAATACTGGCTTCATCCACAGTCTAAAAAATCGTTTTAAAAATTTGTGCTGTGTGAAGAGAAGGACTGGCAGGCATTGTTTTATTTTCTTTTATTTTTTTTTGATTAATCAATCATATTCAGAGTTACTGAGTACTACCGGAAATGTCAGCTTGAAATAAAACAGAACAGAAACACTATGATATTTTTATTACGGCTAAGGCCCTCATACTCAATACATTCAATGAGTATTTATTAAGTGCCTACTATCTGCAAAGCAAGGGCTAAACACTAAGAAATATGAGAAAGAGAGAAAGAGAGAGAGAGAGAGAGAGAACACTTGTCTTTAAGGGATTTATGGCTTAGTAGGAGTGATAAGGGGATACCAAGTAACTATAAAGTTAAATATGCCGTAAGTGTATGAAAGGCATAAAATAAAATGAGAGATCAAAGGAATGAAAAATCATTTCTAGTTTGGGTGATCAGAGATAGTGTTGGCATTTGCTCTGAGTCTTCAGGACAAGGATGGGCAAGACTTCAACAAGTAGAGATGAGGTAAGGACTTATCTAATGGGATGGAAAAATATCTGACAAATGCATATCCTGTTCCTCTATTCAGCTTTCTATTTCCAAAGCTAGGTACTCATTTAACTAAAGACTTCTGTTTTGGTAAGCACTTTAGCATAGGAATATACACTTGCATTTCACTAAAGTGCTTGCGTTCTGAGCCTTTCATTTCACTTCAGGAAATTAGGAACATTTTAACAAACAGATCTTGTACTGTGGTCAAGACACTGTCTTCATTGGGTCAACAAAAAATTGTTTTTTGGAAGTAGAAAGCCAATTCACTGAGTTTTTTTTTCTCTTTCCTTAGATTTTAGCTGAAATTTATTTTTTGGCCTGATTTTTTGATGTGGCATATGTTTACACACACACACACACACACATTTTTATTATAGTTTTATTAGTTACAGTTACAGGAGAGAACTGAATTAACTAATTGGTAGAAGTAATGTATTAACATTGACTTAGAAACCAATTAAATATTCCCTTTTCTAAATATAAGTTAATTGCCCACTGGTCTTGAATTGGGTTTTTGAGAACATCTTTTGGCCCTGCAGTACAGTAAGAAGATCATTGGCCTATGTGATCAGAAGTCATGTATTCTTACCCAGCTCTTTCACTAATTAACTAGGTGACCTTGGACATGCTGTTGACCCTATCTAGTATTAGACTACAGGACATTTAAGATCTTTTTCAACTCTGCAATTCTATACTGATGTGGGGTGGAAAACTTTGAAGAAGCTGAGCATAAAAATGGTCCATTTACCTCTAGATAACTTGAATCTACTTTGGAGTAAGCTATTTAATTGCAGAAGAGCAAAATATAATGATTCTGGGTGAATGATAGCTGAAGTATAAGAGGGAAAGCTGGAATGAGATAATTGACAAACTTTTAGGCAAACAATTAGTGAGTTAAACTGTGCTACCACAGGTTAGAATCTACGTGTTAGAGACATTCGGAGATGGAGGAAACAATTGAAATATATGCCCATCTACCTGCTTTACCTTCCTACATACTCATCCCTGTGCCTGAAATGCAGTCTCTCCTCTCCTCCTCCTTCTTCAAATCCCTGGTTTGCTTCAAGGCTCAGAATAAGCACTACCTCCTACAGGAGACCTTTTCTGAAAACCTCTGCCCCTAGTACTTCCCCAGAATTTACACACACACACACACACACACACACACACACACACACACACACCCTGCTATTGGCTATTATTATCTAAGCTTGTCTTTTGCTTAATGATTATCCCCACTTTAGTTTGTTGTAAAACAGCTGTTGAGAGACCCTGCTGTCATCCATTCTTCAGACACCCTTCTCAGTGGAATTGTGTCTGATGAGCATCACTTCAGGACTGGTAGACTGGCTGATGTCTAAGACTTCATAGTGGGTGATCTTGTCCTGACTCTTAGTCAAGTAGGACTCATAAGGGGTATTCATGAAATGGTTCAAGAAGCCAAACATGACATCTGAGGCTAGCCCTGTCCCATAGTTATACAGTGGTTTAGAGCATTCATGTCAAACTCAAATAGAAACAAGGATAACTAATCCATACATAAGAAACCCTGTGGAACACATATTGACTTAGTTTGAAAATGCACCATTATCTATATTTCATTATATTTGTATTTGTTTTCTTAAATATTTCCCAATTATATTTTAATCTGGTTCAGGTTGCATTGGGGAGTGGACTGCACATTTGACATCTGGTTTAGAGACTTATCTGTGCTTACCAGAGTTTCATTTTGGTCTAGAATTGGGGGTCCTTAACTCTGTGTGTGTGTGTGTGTGTGTGTGTGTGTGTGTGTGTGTGATAGGCACCTTTGGAAATCGGGTAAAGACTAATGCTACTATGGTTTGTTGAATATGTTCATAACTGAAGGCAAAGCTAAATTTAGGTTCGAGGTAAGAGAAAAATAAGGTGAAATTTTTTTCTTTGTCTATGTTCACAGACATCCTGAAATGTATCCGTGGACTGTGGAGGAAGGGTCTGTGGACTCCAGGTTAAAAAACCTGGTCTAGAATTTAGTACTAAATTACATAGCAAGCTGATCTAATCTGGTGTTTTAAAACAACTCCCATTAGGATAAATGTAGGTCAGTATTTAATATCATAAAGAAGCTGCCAGAAGAGCTAAGACCCATATGCCTGGCCCAAACTACTGTGATGCTTGCTTTTCACATTGAATCTATCCTTTTTTTTAAGTAGAATTTAATATTAACCCAAAAAAATAAAAATAATTATTTGACTACAAGGTCTTTTAGTTTCTTTCTGGCTTTAAATTCTATAGTTCTGTGTTTCTTTTAGTTTTATTATAGTTTGTTTTCTTTCCATAATATCTTCATATACCACATTTTAAAATTGTGTTTAAATACCTATTTATTAGTATACCATGAATACTCACTTTCTATGTTTACATTTGCATGTATTTCATATTTTCCTTTCGAAGAAGGAAATATATTTTTTGCTGTTTCCTTGCCCTGTCAGCAGGACCATACATAGGTGAGAACAGAGTCTAGAGTCATTCATATTGTGTGCACCCTTATTTTCTTACCTCCACAGAATTTTTATTATAGGTGATAGTAGACTTAAATCAGCATGAAGGTTAGACCAAATAGGACTGTCATGTTATATGCAACCCAAGAGGTGGCTTCTTGAAGTGTGAATGACAGCCTAATCAACTTTGACTTGGCTTAGAGTTGGGAGCAGAGAGAGAACGATGGTATGAGCCACTTACTTCTCCCCTCTTCTCCAGTTGACATTGACCAGTTTTGGGGTGCCTATTAAAGGAGCACAAAAATTTGGTGGGTGGGGGGCATCAATAAGGCAAAGGTTGTCAGTTCTATCAGTTACACCTGGACCTTTTCGGTCATACTCTTCAAATGATTTGCAACAAAATAAGGGACATGCCGCTGCTATAAGATTAGGGGTGAAGTGGTGAAGATATCAAACTTTTCCCTATAATCTTCCTCATTCTATGAGCAAAGTAGCGTGAGAAGGGGGATATTACATGACTCGTAGATATAGCTCTGAAAATACAAAGTTGTCTTTACATGTGTATGTATGTGTGTATGTGCGCATGTATGTGTATACACACACATATGTACACATTTGTATCTAATGGCAGCCTTGTCTGAGGGTTGGGAACAAAAAAGAAAAAAAAGAAAGTTACATGATAATTTTATTATATATTTAAAAGGAGTAACAAGTTGTACATAATAGATTTGCAATTACTTGTGCAATCATCTTTTTTTCTATTCTACTGTGTTATGGAAATGCTTGTTATATTTTTTAAATTCAGAATAAAATAAATTTAAAAAAAAAGAAAATATAAGATGGAGCCCCAAACTATAACCTCTGTAACTTTAGGATAAAAACAGGATTAGAAATAATTCAAAAATGAATATCGTTGTTATTATTTTAAACATACCTGTGACTTCTTTGCTGTCAGGAACTTCCAAAGAGGAACTCCCAACTTAGAGAGCTGCCTAGGGAACTGAGAAGTGCTTTCACCAAGGGCTACACAGCTAGTATTAAGAGCTGGACATTGAATCCAGGTTTTCTGACTTTAAGACCAACTTTCTATCCACTATTTTACATTGCCTCTCAATATATTACCATATATTATATTTGTGTAATAATGACCAATAGTCATGTAGTCAGTCAGGATGCATGGCACCAATTTCTGGAAGCTACACACAGCAACCTGGAGTCATAGAGTTGATTTAGCTTGCCAGGTGGAAGTGATCGCATCCTCAAAGTCTAATAATTCAAGAAAACCAACCACTGAGATTCTGCAATATTGGGTGTCCTAAGAAGACTCTAGCACGGTCCTGTGGGATAAAATAAACTCCTCTCAGAGCAGCTGATTCACGCTCATGATGACCCCTCCCAATAAGAGTTGTTAAGTATTTAATTCCATGTCCTCACAAAGAAGTTACTGTAACCACCTCAATTTCTTCCTCCCCTCTCTCTTCATCCACCATTTCTCCATCAGTCAATACTTTTGAAAAATGGAAGTTTCCTGTCAACGTGGGATCAGTAAATTTTTTTTGCAACAAGTTGTACATTTTAGTACCTCTTTGCTCTATAAATCTAGGTTTTGGATAGCATTCACCTTTTCTGTGATTACATGGCACCATATTTCAGTGCACACTGGCAAAAAGGGCAATCTGCCTCCACAGTGTTAATTGTTCAGAAGCATCTTTTGATGGATTGGCATAGAAGCCCATGAATAAGAAAAGATGGAGGAAATATATAAAAATAACCAAAAAGGAAAAAAAAAGATTTTCTAAAGTGTCAGGCCCAATATGAATGTCTATAGTTATAAAAGAATTCAGAAAAAGGCTATTGGAACTTCTGGGAACTATATATATGAAGGAAGTGAGGTCAGTGCATGGAAAGACCCCATGTTAATTTTATGAAATCATCTTTACTATCATCACTATTAGCAAAGCAGCAGGGTGTAGTAGAAAAAAAAACAAACACTAGAATTAGGATCAGAAGACCTGGGTTCAAGTCAATCATAGCTTTCCTATTTCCCATCTGTGTGATCTTAATCAAGTCACTTAACCTAAGCCTCAATTTCCTCATCTGAAAATAAAAATTTTCAGGTAATATCTGTATTGCTACGTAATAATATCTGTATTATTTCTCTGCTGTAATGGCCATTTGTATTTTAAAAAAGTGTTTTGTAACTATCAAGCCAACATCACAATTATTATCATCATAGCTAGGCTTGTAATTAAATTGCCTGGTCTTTTCTGTACATTTCTGATTTTCCTATTCTATTGTCACCCCTAGTTAAAATCTTACTTATTGCTTGGGCTACTACACTAATGACCTCCTAAGTCAATTTGCTCTCTGCCAATGTCTTTCCTCTGAAACCCATCGTCCATACCACCACGTAAGTAATCTTTCTAATGCATAGGTCTGCTCACCATGATAAAATCATTGCTCAAAATACCTCCTTTGTCTATGAGATAAAGTACAAAACCTTTAGCTTATCTTTCAAAGGTTTTACAAGCCTGGCTCCAACTTACCTTTCCATGCATAGTTTCATTTACATACTGAATGAAATGCTTGATCTTGTCCTGCCTTGTCTTGTGTTTCTGCCTTTGTGTATACCTTCTCCCATGACTATGACATACTGCCCTGCCATTCACACCTATTAACAACCTTCTCATCCTTGACACCCAGTGTAAAAGCAACTTCCATAGGATCATAGAATTAGAATTAAAAACACTCGGAGGAGGGGGGTTGTTAGTTCTGGAAACTGTCATTGGGAATGGGTTTAAGAGGGGAAAATACACATACATTTAGAAGAGTATAAAAGTCTTCTAAATTTAGAAAGAAATAAAACTCTAAGGGGATAAGGAGTGGGGAGAGGTTAAAGGAGGGATATTTAGAAAGAAGGGTGTGAGAATAGGTTAAAAGGGGGATATAGAAGGGCATTTAGATTTAGGGGAATGGGAGGATAAGGGAGGGAGTTCCGTAGTTGAGGTAGGTTAAGTAAGGTAGCAGGTAGATGTAAAAGTAGAGGACTTAGGAGAGATAGGAAAAAAGAGATTTGCACAAACATAAACACAAAGATTAGGACTAAATCTCTCAGGGAAAATATATGTTTATATGGGTATGTATGTATGTGTGTGTGTGTATATATATATATATGTATGTGTGTGTGTGTATGTATATATCAATATCTATATACAAATATATCCAATGCTCAATTGTAGTCTTGGGGTTGTGGGGAGGGGGAGGGAGAGGGAAAAAGAACAAAGTAAAAAGTGTACAACAGAACAAAAGAAAACCTACAAGGAAGCAAAGAAAAGTTTTCAACATGATGAACAGTATTTAATATATAGGCTTTCTTGAAATGAAAAGTTATTGCTATATATTTTGAATCCTCTCCTACATTCTGCAGTGCACATGACATGTTTTGTTTTTTTTTCTTATTTTATATTTAAGGTTATAATGTTTCTTTTTCTTTTCTTATTATGTATTTAAGTTTTAGTATTTGTCTGAAATAAAAATTAAAAAAAAGAAAAAAGAAAAAAAAAGAATTAAAAGCACCTTGTGGATAAACTAGTCCAATCCCTTCATGTTACAGATGAGGGAATGTGGGACCAGAAAAGAGAAGTGACTTTCCCAAAGTCACCCAGAGTAACACAGCAAGGCTTTGAACCTACCACAAAGCCTTCCTTCGTCAACCAGAAATGATCTCTCTCTTTTTGTATGTCTCTGGACTTTCTAACCTCAATTATGTACTAAATTATGCCTTGCTTCCTTTATTCCATCCCATTTATTCTGTGCATAGTTTGTACATATTTGTGCATAGTTTGTACATATTTGTTTGCTTATTGTCTCCTCCATTTGATTATGAGCTCTTTGAGGGCACAGACTGTCTTTTGCCTTCTTTGAATACCTAGTTCTTAGCACAATGCCTGCTACATGGTAGATGCTTAGTAAATATTTATCAATTTATTATTTTCTAATTTGTATCATAGTGATATATCTATGTATAATCTCCTCCCCTCCACCCCATTACTATACATTTCTTCAGAGTGTAGATAATTTTTTTTTCATCTCAGCATCCCAGTTACCCATGGTATGGATGATTTTTGTTGTTGTTTATTCATTTTTCAGTTATGTCTGAGTTTTTCTGACCCCTTTTGGGGTTTTCTTGGTAAAGATATTGGAGTGGTTTGCCATTTCCTTCTCCAGCTCATTTTACAGATGAGGAAATTGAGGCAAACAGGGCGAAGTGATTTGCTCAGGCTCATATAACTAGTAAGGGTCTGAGGCCAGATATGAACTCAGACAGATAAGTCTTCCTGACTCCATTCTCAGTACTCTATCCACTATACCACCTACTTGTTCTAGGTATGAACCTAAGTAGGTACCTTGCCTATTTCAGGCACTTAATAAATTATTGTTGATTTGAATGGATTTGAATTACTCACTGTGATTTGAAGAATTCAGTGCAGACCAGAATGTCCTTAAATTATTTCTACCACTACCTATAGAGCAACTAGGTGGCAAAGTGTATAGAGTACCAGACATGGTGCTCTATGCTCATCTTCCTAAGTTCAAATCTGTGTGAGAATAAGTAAGTCACTTAACCCTGTTTGCCACAGTTTCCTCATCTGTAAAATGAGCTGGAGAAGGATATGACAAACCACTCCAATATCTTTGCCAAGAAAACCCCAAAAGGGATCACAAAGAGACTGACTGAAAAAAATGCTACCTATTAAAAAGCCTGAAATCATCTCATTTGAGATTCATCCTTAGGGTTCTGAATTCTATTTTGATCTTCCACAATGATATAAATAATCCTAAAATAGTTAACACTTTCATCTTTTAATCAAATAATACCTTAGGAAGGATTATAGCAGCTCACTAAGATCAAGACCCTGCTATCATATCCTAGGGGGAAGTGAGAACTCAGATTGAAGTAAGAAAACATACCAAACCTATTTCAGAATTTTACATTGGCCCTGCCCTACTAATGTAATAAGCTTACTTTGTGTGAATAGCACCAAGGTGGAAACTTCAGAAATTAGAAAGAATTGTTGAACATCTCCAGGAAGCTCATAGTATAAAAAGAGGAGATGGGTATTGAAAAGATAAATACTGTCTCTTAAAGAGAAAGCCAAGACTTTTTAGTTGGAAGAGGGCTATTCCATAAATGAATTTTTATTAACTACTATTTTCAAGGCACTGTGATGGTGGTGTAAAATGGACACAAGTAGGAAGGAAATGAAATATCCAGTTATGGAAAAGCATAACACCAAAAGGGTGATTATGAACAAAACCTAAAGAGAACAGATTTCTGCCTGTTCATCAGTTATTCAAGAATTTCTTAGATGATTATTCAATCAACCTACCATTTCCTAAAGTAAGTGAGTAGGTGGAGGGAAAGAAAAAGTGGGTCTTATTCCAGAAATGGTAGGTAGAAAAAGAGGGAAGGATAGGCATTGTATTATGGTTCAGTTCATCATTCTGAAACAATTATACAAACAAATGACTTCAATGTTCATTCACATAAAACAAAAATGAAGGTACAACCCACAAATCATTCCAAAATCTATCAATCTTTCTCTTGGTGTATTTAACTACTTAGGAAGGATATGACCTTACAGGCACTTGTGATAAGCTATATGTGCATTATTAATGAAGTCCTATGACAGGAGACTTCCTTCCTGATAAAGACTCTTGAAAGAAATAGGTTGATTCAAACTAATAATACATAAGAGTCTGCCATGTATTTAACAGTTGCATTTTTCTTGCAGATGGTTGAAAAGGAAGGATATCTCCAAAAAGCTAAAATTGCAGATGGAGGGAAGAAACTAAGGTATTAAAGAATCTTTTAATTTGGTGTGTCATGTAATTAATGTTCACATGATTAAACCTGTGTGTGACTGCCATTGTTTGGGTATTGTAAAGTATTGAATGATTACTGTCATTTTCTACTCACCTATCACCATTATCATCATCATTATTCAGTATATTTTGCTCTGCTGCAGGAAACATACAAATGAGTGTTTCATAACTGCTGGGAACTTGCAATCTAAATAGATGAGAACCTTTCTCCAATTGTTTATAAAATTGATGGTTTCGGGAATTAATGTTTGCATTTGGTGATAATTTCATGCTTTGAAAGGTGGCAGAACCAACAAGGGACCCAGCTATTTTGGATCAGATTCACACCAATATAAAGGGTCTGGTTGCTGGGGTGGACATAATGGTAATGTCGGTAAAGCAGCTTCTCTATTTTACAAATTGTGAAGAACAAATTTCAAAAGATTCAGAAGAAAGATAGATAGAAAGATAGTCCCTCATGGACTAAAGTTCTTTGAAGGTAGACAGCCCAGATAGGATGGGAAACTCTCAAGAATAAAATTCTGAAGGCAAGAAGAGAAAGAATTGGAATTAAAAGGAAAAACTGAAGCTCTGTGAAGAGACATAAACGGATGCAGAAGGGAGTTGTTAAGCAATGTTCATTAAAAGACATGGAGGCAAGAGGGAAGTAAGAGTTGACAATAGACCAAAATTATAAAAGTGTTACACAGTTCTGAAAGAATTGTGTCAGAGTTGCTAAAGTCCTAAATTGGATGAAACTAGGAAGAAAAGACAAAAAAAGGATGCTTACGTTATAATGGAAAAAAAACCAGAAGAGATCAAATAAGAAAAAGGACTATCTCTTGGGATAAATGGGACCGTGTGATATTGGAAATCAGAGAAAAAAGAACTATCCAACTCCAATTTTATTTCTGTTTTTTCTGTATTGAGAATGATTTTTCAGCTGAAATGGATAGAACAAAAATGGCTAATAGAAAGTTGATAAGTAGAGAGAGAGGAAGATATTAATTGCTCTTGATGAGCTTAATTCATCAAATCCAGATGAATTGCATTTTCTGATACTGAAGAAAACTGGACAAAATGTAATTTTTGAGCCTCTGTCAATGACCTTTGAAGTATCATGGAGAATAAGAGATATTATAGTATTGGAAAAGGCTAAATACTTTCCCCATTTTCAAAAAGAATAAAGAATAAGTCTGCAAATGATAGAATATTCAGTTTGATTTTGGTTCCTGACCCAATTTTTGATTTCTGGAGTGAGTCTGAAATGATGACCTTTAATAGGTACAAGTACATCTTCTTCCCACTAGTTTAACAAAAAATCAATATAACAAGTACAAGATGTGGAGAGGCATGGCTATGTGGAAGTTGGTCTGAAAAGATTTGGCCTTTATTAGTAGAATGCAAGAGCAGTATAACCTAATAGTATCATAAGACCTCCAAATAGGTTGCTTAAACTTAGCCTGCATTAAGAGAGGCCAGGGGTCCAGAATTAAGGAGGCAGTAATCCTGCCATACTCTGTTCTGGTCAGGCCATATCTACAGTACTGTATTCACTTCTGAGGATCATATTTTAGAAATAAAATCGATGAACTAGAGAAAGTTCGAAATGGTTGAAGGAATTGGCAATGATTAGAATGGAGAAAAGAAGAATTAAGAGTAATGTGATAGTTACCATCAATTAGATTTGTTTTTGGGGAAAGTCACTTAATCTCTCCCAACCTCAGTTTCCTTCTCTGTAAAATGAAGAGTTTAGAATTAACTAATGGACTTGTAGGTTCCTCTTCATTTCTCTGTATCTAAATCTGAGTCATCCTTTGCAATCTAGATGAATTCTTACCTCTTCCGTGAAGCCTCTCACAATTACTCTGATTCACACTAACCTCTCCTTTCTTCCAGTTCTAAAGTACTTACAGATGTTATCATACTGGATTATTGTAATGCATGTTAACTAGATTCTAAGTTTGCTAAGGGCAAAGATGGTGTCATATTCCTTTTCTCTCCCTCAATACCCAGCACAGTGGAAGGTAAATAGTAGGAACTTAAATACTAAGATGCATTGAAATAAAATTGATTCCCTGAAATATTCATACAGAAGAAGCATCATGGTATGGTGGATAAAAAGGTCCCTCTGAATCAGAAGGAGCTGAATTCAAGTCAAATACTGGCTCTCTGACCCTGAGCAAATCATTTAACATCCGAAGTCAATCCTCTTTCCTATCCATCCTTCTACTATCTGGTAATTTGATATTACTAAAGCACAGTTTCTAATCACATCATCCCTTGGTTCAATAAGCTCCAGGGGCTCCCTATTACCCCTAAGATTCAATATAAATTCTTTTGGATATTTAAATCTCTTTACAACCTGCTTCCTTCAGTCTTCTTATATTCAACGTTCTCCACATACAATACCCCATCTCCCATTTACATGCTTTTCATTGACTGTCCCCTTTTCTTGGAATATATGTTCTTCTCACTGCTACTATTTGGAATCCCTTATTTCCTTCAAGAATCAGCTCAAATCCCACCTTCTTCATGAAACTTTTTCTAGTTCTCCCAGATGCTAGTCCAACCTATCCCAAGACTCACTTATATTCATTTTTTTTTAAAAAAAGTATTGTCTATCACTGTGGCATACAGACCTGTACGTGAGTGACAGGGAACTGACTATCATACAAGGAGCTCATTACATTTTAGCTGAATCCTAATTGTTAGGAAATTTTCTCTTACATCAAAATAAAATGTCATTGATATTTTTGACTTATTGCTCCTCCTTATGGCCCTTGAGGCTAAGCTGAGTAACTCTGATCCCTCTTCCAGTGACAATACTTCTGCGATGCATACTTACTAGCTACTTATTTATTCCTCTGATTTTTCTTTAAATGGCCCTCTTTAGGCCTAGGGTAAGTAGATACAACATTCATAAGAATTTACTTTGTTTCTATCACTTTTTGTCCACTATCTAAATTAATTCTTCCAAAACAATTACATCTGTATATCTGTGCGTATGTATGTATAGATATAGCTATAGAGATAGCTATAGATACCTGCATATATAGATATACATATATGTACATAGAGATTGCTAGTTGACTAGCCAGTTAAAGCATTTATTAAGCATTTTGCTATATGCCAGGCACTGTGCTAAGCACCAGGGATACAAAAACAATAAAGTAAAACAGACTATACTTTCAAGAAACCTATATTCTAATAAAGGAAGATAAAACATAATGGGAAGCTAGAAAGCAGGGATGCAGGAGGGAGGAAAAGAAGGTAACTATGTGGGGGCCAGGCAGACAGAGTGAAGGTAAAGCAGGATAGAGGGTGAGCCAGTGTGGAGAGTGTGGCTGGGTCTTCTTATGATATGGAGCTTTGAGGCAGGGACTGCAGGGACTCACCATTCATTGAGTTAGTCTCAGGGTGAAGTACTGTGGCAGAGGGTCAGGCAAAGGCATCTATATCCCTGTTTATAGTTCAGAAGGAACTAGAGAAGGGACTGAGGGAAGATACTTCAGAGTTTGGAGAAGGGGCATAGTTTAAAGTGATTTTACAAAATGGTTTTCTGTTTTTATGCTTACCATTCCATGCATAATCAAAATTTCTATCATCTGAGTTCTACCTGTCTCTATGAGATTTCTACTTGTTAGACACAATGCCTGAAGATATATATTGCAAAAAATGTTTCTTTTCAGGGTGCTTAATGATAGTGAATTATAAGACGCCAAAGCAGTCAGGAGTACATTGAAGGGATAAATTAGTAGACCTATACTAACTTATCTAGGTAAGAGATAAGAAAGGTAATATTGCCCAAGTGCTTTTAAAGTAACTTAGTCACAGAGTTTTCAGAGAATATTGTTTCTCCTCCCATCACTGCAGAAGAATGGCAAGAATCAAAGTCAACAAGCCTGAGTCAAACAGTTAGCAAAAGGAAGTGAATTTCAGGAATATCCAAAATAAAATCATTTTCTTCGCCTGATGACTTTTTGGGCTTTGTTGCTGTCATTCCTTAAATAAGAAGAGGTGGTTGTGGGTGGTGTCATTAACAGTGATAAAACTAAAAGGGTTCATCAAATATTCACTTATTTAACAAGGAAAAATATAAAGGATTTGGTGCACGGGTAATGAGTGTCTTCTAAGGACCATCTTCCATTCAGCTTCCTTTAGAAGAGTAAATGTGATCAATGTTGGTGTTATAATGTGCTGCCCTCCGGTGTCCATTTTTTAGAATGCAAAGAATTTCTATAAGGCTCTATGTAGCAAATACATTTCTTCCCTTTAAATTTCCTGTATCAGTACAGCACTAGTTTATTTTTATAAGACATTTGTAAGCATTTTCTTTTGGATGCAATACCCTCCCACCTCACACACACAATGAACTGATTGGTAGTGATTTTCTTGGTAAGGATTTACTTCTCTATCCATTTGTAGTTGACTGATTTTATTTTTAACCTAATGAGTGTTGTATTTAAAACAAATTTGAATGAAAAGCAACATTTCCTGGTCCAGAGAAGTTTTCTCAACTGTAGGAAGAATAGTAGTATCTAGTATTCACCTGTTTTTTGGGGGGTATGATATGGGAAATGTCTCTTTAATCTACTTTGGAGAAGTAGCCTGTCTTCGTTGAAGTTATGGATTCCCTGATACAGTATGTATGAGAGAGTATTTCAGAGAGAGAGAGCAATTAGCACTCATATCTCACCTTTGCCCACTTGAGGTATGTCCAGGAAGATTCCCAGAAGAATAGAAGTAGTAAAATGATAATGCCTCCCTCTCTCAAAGTGAAATCCTGACTCTAGATAGCTATGGATCAATGAACCTAACTGGGCTTAGGGTGAGGATTACAGAATACTTGGGCTAGGGTAAGCAAGTAGCCTTTCTTTAATGAGGACAAGGATTCCAATCAGCTTCTTCACAGAAGAGACTATGTTTAATACTTCTTTGTATGTCTCATTGAACTTAGTATAGTACTTAATACATAGTAGGCATTCTGAAAAACTTGCTAATTGATAGATCAAAAAGGCCAGTTAGACACTAAAGGCATGCGGGAAGTATGTTGTTGAGCTAGAGGACAGGAAGGTAATAGATTTGTTGAAAAGTCAAGACAAAAATTAACTCAGGATGGACCATTGTGACTTCCAACAAGGAGAAAAGGCATATAAAACCTAAAGTTTTACCCAGAAGGAATTAAGACAGATTTAGGTGATTTTAGGCTCATCAATAGATGCATAGTACTTCAAACAAGGGACATGATGGTAGTGTGGAGTAGAATGGCCAAGGCCTCAAATGGCAGGGCCAGTAGATGATTCGATGTAGAGAAACTGACACTTTGTGATAGAGGAGTGACAAAATCAGAGCAATGCCTTAAGAAGATCACTTAGCAGGGATGTAAAACAGATTGGAGAGAGGACAAATTGGGGGCAGGAAGCTCCACTTTGAAGACTATTACAGCAATGCGAGCAAGAGGCAATGAGGGGCGTGTGTGTGTGTGTGTGTATGTGTGTGTGTGTGTATGTGTGTGTGTGTGTGTGTGTGTGTGTGTTAAAAATAGGAGTAAAGTAATGGATGGAAATGATTCTTTAGAAAAGGAACAGGCAGGATTTGGCAGTCTTGGATAGAGAGGGCACAGGCAAAGACAACTCTCAACTTTTGAGCCTTGTTTACAGAGAGAATAGTAGTAATGTACCTTCAACAGCACATTTACTTACAAAGTTGTTAGGAGCTGAGGAAGCTCATTTGGAAAAGCTAGGTGATTTTGTTCTGGGCGTCATGTGAGAAATCAGTGACTTATTGAAGTGGAGATATCCAGCAAGCAGTTGGAAATAGAGATCTATAGCTATGGCAAGTTGGAGATAAAGCTGGAGAGTGGAGAGTCACCTATATCAACCACCAAGCATTTATTAAGCATCTACCAGGTGCCAGGCCCAGAGGGGAGTAAAGCATAAGAAAACTGGAAATGTAGGAAGACCAGGTTGTGAAGAGATTTAAATGTCAGACAGAGGCAGATGCCATGAGAGTGGATGAGATCAGTATAGCTGAGCAAGTAAAAATGGATGGGAAGGGAGCCAAGGCATGAACCTTGGAGGTACCCACATTTAAGGCACAGGGAGAGGGAGACACAAGAAGATGGAGAAGAATTAGTGAGAGAGGCATGAGATAAGCCCTAAAAGTGCGCTGTCGCAGCAACCAAGAGAGAAGTTAAGGAGAGATGGTCACCAAATGTTATAGATAGATATACATATACATATAGATAGAGAAACAGATGTGGTATATGTAATACATATATAATAAAGAAAAAACGAGGACAGAAATTAACATTGACTTTAGAGGGAGAAATGGTCATAGTTGATCTTAGAAAGAAATGTTTAAAAAGAACAGCGAGAGAAGAAGCCAGATTATAAAAATTTAGAGGAAGGAGAGAATGGGGAATGAAAAGAAGGAGCAAGTGAAGTATTTATTCTAGAAGTTTATCAGTGAAGAGGTAAAAAAAAAAAAAAAGAGGTAAGAGGGTATGCTTAAAGGAGTAGCTGAGGAAAGGATAATTTTTTTTAAGAATGGGGAAGATCTGAGTATATTTGTAGGATAAGGAAGGGCCCAGAGAGAAGGAGAGATTGAGGATGTATGGAAAGGTTTGTATACTCTCCTCTCTGATTGGAGGGCTGGATCTCCTTTAATAGAGGACTCAAAACTGCTCTGGTAACTCTATTCTCCATCGGTGACTCTGCTTGACCCCTACTCAGCAGAATGTCTCCCCTCCCCTGACCCTTCCTCCCCTCTCCTACCCATTCCGAAATCTTTCCAGCTGCCTTTATGTGTTGTCTTCTCCCAGTAGATTGTAAGCTCTTTGAGGTCAAGGAATGTTTCTTTTTCTTATTTGTATCCCCAGGGCTTAGCACAGTGCCTGGCGCATAATAGGTAATTGGTAAATATTTATTAAACTGAATGGAATGAGAGGGAATGAAAGATAGAGCAAGATCATTGAGGAAAGAGGTGATGACAGTAAGTTTAAGGATACAGGTAGAGTAGTTAGCTTTGGTAAGATTAAAGATCTCCCACTTCTGAGCTGGATTAGATACAGGGGTGGGCAACCAGTGGCCTCAAGGCTGCAGGTTCTCCACCCCTGACAGAGACTCAGAGGAGAGGAATTCAGGGAATTTATTATAGATGTCCTTAGTATTCTTGGTAAAGAACGCATACAGAAATTAGGGGCTGGGAGAAGAAGGTGCAGACTTGAAGGTTTGGGTGAGAATAGGATATATGGACACGTGGGTGTATGTTAAGTCAAAAAGAGGTAAAACATTGTCATGCAAAAGTCAAGTCCTCACATCCTACAACCTTCCCAAATGTATCACTGTTCAGTCATTTCAGTCAAGTCTGACTCTTCGTGACCCCATTTGGGGTTTTCTTGGGAAAGATATTGGAATGGTTTGTTATTTCTTTCTCCAAATGTACTCCACTATAAAGCTGTACTGGATTATTTATTGTTTCCAAACACATTCTAGGATTCCCCACTTCTTATTCATTGCTCTCATGGTATTTATTCCTGTCCCTTAGAATGCTTTCTCTTGTCTCTACTACTTCTCTACTTGAAATCCTACTCATTTTTTAAGACTAGCTCAAATGTCACCTCCTCCATGAAGCTCTCCTTGATACCCCTCAAAAGATATAATCTTTCCTTTCCCTAGACTTTCATAGCATTTTTTATATTTCTTTTAAGGCACTTATGATATTTTTCCATGGTTAGTTGGGTACTTGTCTTACCTGTGCCCACTAAATTCTAAGTTTCTTGTGAGAATGGACTTCTTCATCTTATTCACCTTGTATCACCTAAAGTTTTGCAATTCCTTAAACATGCAGGTACCTGCTCAGTAAGAATATTAAAAATAATTTAATTTGAGCTGAATTTGAAGTGTGAACCACAAAGTTTTGTACATTCATCTTTTAAATTTGAGAAGTTGAGATAAAGAACGTGTGCTGAAGTCTGACATGTGTAGAAGATGTTTTGGCTAGTTCTGTGAAAGGGAGAAAACCCTTTACTAAACCCTTTACTGAAACTCTTTAAATTTAAACCAAAAGGCTCATGTGAAAAAAGATGCTGCAGCATAAAATATTATTTCTAAAAATGGCCAGTTGCCTTACAGTCTTGAAATGCAGAGCCATGAATAGAAGAAAAAGTAAAACTTGGAAAGAATCCTTTTCTATCTGTCTGTCTGTCTGTCCTTCTATCTGTGATGTCACAAAGCACCAGAGCCTTCCCTCCTTTGGCTGCTCCCAGGTCCATGGTATTCAAGGCATAATCATCTATTGGAATCCACAGCATAATCATCTATTGGAATCTTTTCTATTGAATCTCCCATAAATAAGGACAAATTATGTGACACAATATTAATGCACAGGGGGTTTGCCTAAAGCAGCCAGCCAAATAACAAGGAGTTACATTAAGCAGTGAGTGCTCTCATCACCCATATCCCAAAGCCACCACTTTTCCACACAAGTCATCCATGGAGTGTTAGTTTCAGATCCTGAAGATCCATTCTGGGCTCATTCTGCTGCTTCCACAACATAGCAGAAGGAGCATACCCCAAGTCAGTCATGATAGACTGGTAGGTGAGCATCTGCAGTCATAGCATTGAGTGCATTGGGCTTTTCACCATGGTGCTTCATGCAAAGGACATTCAAATTAAAGTTTTAATGCAGGAAGAGCGTAATTTTAAGTCCAGAAATCTGGAGGTAGAAAAAAAATTACCTCAAGTAGGTCAAAAAACATGGAGTTCATATAAATTGTATGCAACAAATGCCCAAGAAACAAATATTTCTTAAATGTTAAACCCAATTTTACAGTTTGAAAAATTCAAGAGCAAATTTCCTTTTGAAAAGATTATCCTTATTGAACCAGTATGCCTTCAATCAAGTCAGTAAGTTCAAATAAAAAAGAAGAAATTGAAGGTAAAATGTTGTTGTAAAACTGAATTACAAATATATTTTGTAGGTTTTCCGGTGGGTCTCCTTAAAAAAACTTCCAAAGACTTCTTTGCTCTTTGTGTGAACTGAACTCTTCCTTCTACTTTATGATCCTAAAATAAAAAAAAAAACATGATGCATTGGGAAGAGCATTAGATTAGGAACTAACTTGCCTCATCTCTCATCCTGACTGACATGAACTGAATATTTGACCTTGGAAAGCTACTTAACCTCTCAGCCTCAGTTCCCTCATCTTGAAAAGGATTGGAGAGAAGAAATGTTGAACTAAATGGTCACAAAGTTTTCTCCTTCTTTCAGGATTCATTCCATGAATCATAAAAATAAAATCACCCCTGGTTTCCAAATTAAGAGGCAGGATTTATCGGCTATCTTTAGGAATCATCTCCTTTTATAATTTTGGCTGTAAATTCAGGACTGTTGACTGGTTGGAGAGACATGTTATTTCTTGAGAGGAACTCAATGTACTCTCCAGCACCTCTGTCCTTAAAATTCTACTTTTACCACAATTAAAACATATTAAAAATGTGTCCTATTTGTATCCTGACCTACAGTCTGAATCATGCTTATCCAATGAGCAGACTTAATAGCAGAGATAAGGTCTCTAGCTTATGCTTCTATCTTACCATTGCCTTGCTGTAAGACCTTGGTCACGCTATTTTCTTTTCTTGTCTTTATCGCTTACAAAAGTGATATTTCCAGGAGCAAGGGAATTTTTTAGGAAGATTCAAGAATAAGCTTATCCATGACCTTTTAGTTTACGGGAAAATGTCCCTAGGAAAGAATACGTTTATTCATTCATTCAACAAATACTATGTGATTTCAAGGTACTTACTATATAATAGGAAGAAAAGACACTCAAAGCAATAACTGTGATACAAAGAAGAGTTACATAAAATGTAAAAAGAGATCTGGGCAAAGCGCTATAAAAAGTGCAAAGTACTATAGAAGACTGAGGAGGGGAAAGGCCCTTTCACCCAGAAGGGAAGGGAAAGTTTCAGAGAGTAGGTAGCACCCAAGTTTTTATTATTACAGAATATTTTTCCAATTGCCAGTGTGGTCCTCGAATATATACTGATGAGCACTTAATAGACAACATCTTGAAGAGCTGGTTAAAAGTTTTCTTTAAAGATTTGTACCCAGTACCTAAAATACATAGAAGCACAATTATGATATGACTTCTTCAATTCATAAACTTGCTTTGCTTTTATTTTTTTAAAGGAAAAACTGGTCCACTTCCTGGATTGTCCTTTCTAATAGGAAAATAGAATTCTACAAAGAATCTAAGCAACAAGCTCTTTCTAATCTGGTAAGTAGTTATCTCTTGACTGCTCTCATCTTTTCAGAAATATTATTAAATATAAGTTTGGCATCATCAAAAAATCTCAACATGCCTTCAAGCCTCTAACATCTGAAAGTAGATGCAGGAAATGACTCAATAAACTTTTAATCAGATGAAGAGGGAATGGAACTTAGTGTCTGTTTTATTAAGTGGTGCATTTGGAGGATAATTGCAAAGCAAGATGAATGGTGAGTGGCTATCTAGTAATGTGAAGGTAACACTTTAAATTGAGGTGCCATTTATAAATGCTTCATTCTTATTTACGAAATGATCACTAAATGTACCTACTTGCTCAAATAATGTATTATAAAGTATGTTATAAAATGCATTAGTAATAAATGCTTAATGGATGAGGCTATGAGAAGCTGTTGTAAAGAATATTATGAGACGTAAATCTTATTAAGTCATATATGTGCATCTTTAATACATGAATTTAAGTTGTTATCCAGCATGCGATAAAGTGCTTCACACATTAATAAATAATAATCAACTGTTTATAAATGGCACTTTAATATAGAGTATACCAATGGGGAAACACTGTAAGCTAGCAAAGTGATTTTTTTATCTTAGTCTAACTGTGACACCCACCATATCCAGATGACCTAACTGGATATTTCTTATGACTCCATCTAATGCAACTAATAGAATTCTTGTATCCAATAGCTACTAAAAGTGAAATTTGTAGCACTTCAGTATTGTACCTGGAGGAGAGGCCACAGATGTCTGTCTTTAGGAATTTGACAGTCAGAACACAAATAGTAATGGCATATAGCCCTTCAGTGCTATCATAGGGATGCTGTAGCCAGCAAACTCCTCCACAGTGTCCTAAACACAAAGGAAGTCACTACTGAAGAAGGGCCAAGGACACATTTGACAGAATCTGTTTGTGAATGGCTCCCAAGGCTGAACTAACCTGCCATACTGTGTTGAAGTGATGGGTAGCTGGGAAAGGTGCATGCCTGGCAGGAGTCAAAAACAATAACCTAGTTTATATTTGGCAGGTAATGAAATGCTAGAGAGTTCTCTGCTCTCCAGCCATGAGTCATGTTTCCTATGTAATCCTCTTTAAATGGGAAACACAAAATCATTCACTAAAGGACATTCATTAAAGGAGGAGATTGGAGGAAGAACAAAAGGTGGCATTTGGTTTGCTCTGATAATTGCAATAGCCCTTTATCCCCAAGTGGCCAGCTGGTTTCAGAGTTTTGATGTGGTCCAATCAGGAAATTAATTATGAATAAATTAAATATACTTGAATCTTTTGCAGTGAGCTACTTTTGACTGTAGCAGAAATTTGTGTCAATGCTTTGTTTTGTTTTGTTTTGGCCAGGGTAAATTTAAGATAATCTCTTTTAAGGGAATGAAGTAACCTGAAGGGCAATCTGGAGGCAGCAGAAAAAAAAAATAAACAAACAAAAATCTCCCATTCCGATGCCATCCCCTTGGCTTTTTCTTTGGATCAATTCTGATAGGGGAGGTGGGGAAATGAAGAAAAATTGTTTGCATTGCTCAAGCTTTGCTGCTGAGAAGATCATCTTTGTCCTGCTGAGTGAGAAGAATACTATTGGAGCTGAGTTTATATGAATGTGCTGGGCTAATGGGAGAGATTAGGTTCCAAATGAAAGCATTTGGTTTAGTTTAGTTTCTTCCCCCCCCCCCCCAAATCTCTCTTACCAGGAGATGCACTTATCAACTGCTTAATTTTATCCAGGTGGGAGAAAACTCCACTTAAAGTTAGCTGAATATTTAAAAACCCAGCTCACTAATTAGGTTTCTTCGGTTTAAAGGCAATTGAGTCTTCAGCACTATTGCAAAAAATCACAAACTCTTTGACTTTTAGAAGAACAAAGAAGAAATTGGTAAACATATCTTGGCAGTACTAACAGAATACTCCTGGCTCTGTTTTCAGTGCCCTTATTTATTTTTTTATTCCCAGGCACTCATTGTCTTCAAAGGGAATTCAGGGCAGGAACTAAATGTGAGCTTTGGTAGTAGAGATGAGAGTTAAGAGCTCTTGTTTATACAGCCTGAATTGTCTTACTAGTTGTCTTCTTGGATTTGATTCTAAGTAAGTATTAGAGCCTTAGTGGGATCAACCACATTGACCAATCCCTTTCTCAAAAAGATGATATGCTGATTGCCAAGCATTGATTAAAGATAATGTTGTTTATTTTGAAAGAGTTTCACGATAAACTTTTGGAATTTTTGTTCTTACCCATTTAACACATGCTCGCATGTGTTTTATTGTGTTGGAGTGGAGGAGGAATTCCTCCCTTTCATCCAAGAAGTCATGTGAAACTGCTCGTGACTAATGACAGAAAGGGGCTGAAAAATGTAAAAGGTATATACACATGCTCAGATTTACCAAAAGGCTTGGTTCAGCCCATTTTGACAATTGAAGTACTTGAATGCTTGATATGAATTGAGCTAATCTAGGCATTCAAAGCAGAGAAAATATGCTAATGGACAACAGTGCAAGGAAACTACCACCAGAAACTCTCCTCAGTGGGAAATATATATTCACATGCTGTGCTGAGCTTATTAACCTGTTAGTCTTTTTCCTAATATAAAATTTAAACTCTTCGATGTGACATTGTAGAGTCATCCACAGTCCAGCTCTAGACCTATGTCATATTCCCACCCACCCTGCTGCACTTTGGCTTCCAACCAATCTAATGACTAACTTTTCACCAAACTTCACCTCTCATCTCTGTGCTTTTGCCCAGAGCACACTTTAACTTTACCTTTGCCTCTGAGTATCCCTGACTTCCTTAAAGACTCAGCTTAAGTGTTCTTCCTACCAGAAGCCATTCCTACTCCTTCAGCTGTAGGAAGATTCTTTACCTCCTAGTATTTGCTTATTTTTGTACATGTCATATCTTCCCAATAGAATCTGCAAGTCCTTGAAGGCTGGTGTTTTGTTTTTAATCTTTGTATTTCTAGTGACTAATATAGACAGTGCCATGGACAAAGGAGCACAGATTTTGAGTTGGAATGAGTTATAGAAGGTATCTTATTAACACTCCCTCCCCTATTTTACAAATGAGGAAACTTGGGTGAGAGAAGTTCACTGACTTGCCCAGCAGTATAAAGTACTACGTTTCAGTCCTAGTACTTCAGTCTTCTTACCCCTTACTCCCCAAAATATAGTCTTAGAGTCAGAGCCACTCGTCTCCTGGATGTTCCAGGAACAAGATAGTCAATCTCTAGGCTCTGGGTATTTTCTCAGACTGTCCCTCATTCCTGGAATACTCTCCCTCTTCCCCTCTGACTATTGACCTCTCTGGTTTCTTTTGAGTCCTAACTAAAATCTCATCTTCTACAAACTTTCCCTAATCCTTTTTAATTCCAGTGCTTTCTTTCTTTTAATTGTTTTCTATTTATCTTGTATATAGCTTACTTTGTATGTTGTGTCCCCCTGTAGATTGTAAGATCCCTGAGGGCAGGGACTGTCCTTTGCCTCTTTGTGTATCTTTCCCGTTTAGCACAATGTCTGGCATACAGTAGGTGCTTAATAAATGTTTATTGATTAATTGATTATGAGAATGATTTACAAAGAACTCATCAATCCATTCACATTGAGAGATATACAGATACGGATCCACGAAGATTAACTTATACCAAGACAAATAGCAAATCTGAATTTCTAGTTACCTTTTCATTTTTAAACTGCAGAGTTCAGGATATCTGGAGGCTAAACGTGCCCAGAGCCAAAGCTTAGGGGCTAGAATCTGAATCCAAGAATAAATCACTCAAGTCAGGTATCCCATCTCCTTAAATATTTAATAAAGCTGAAATCTAGTTAAATTGAATATGAAGGAGAATTTAGCAGATTCTATCTAAGAGGTGAATAATGAAGTTGTAGTAAGAGCATAAGATGACTGGCTTTAGAGCTGAAAAGCTTCTTAGAGATGAACTAGTTCAGTCCTGTCAATTTTATAGATGATGAAACATTTCAGAATCTATCTATCTTTTGAAAATTACATAATGAATAGTGTTGATTTCCCTATAATCTCAAATTCACTTCTTTTTGCTGCATTCTAACTTAAATGATATTCAGATTAATAATATTGCATTATTCAAATAGGAAATAGTGACTCTTCTTTGATTTAGAAAATATGTAATGAGTGCTTCAAGGTATCTGAGGAGTATAAAAAAATCAGACCATAAAAATTTATAGAAGTTAATATAATTTATAGTTATGAATGGGGTAAATTCATAAACAGATAAATGATAGAGGATAACAATAATCTTAATTATATGAAATTAAAAAGCTTTTACAAAAATAAAACAAATTTAGCCTAAGAGGAGAGTAGAAAAAACTATTGTATTAAATATCTCTAATGAAATGCTAATATACAAAATCTATAGGAAATTGGCATAAATAAGTAAGATTAAATACCATTCCCAGAATTGGTCAAAGGACATGAACCAATAATTTTCAAAAGAATAAAAATTTTAAGTACTTAGCTAAAACATTTAAAATAGTTAATAATGGACAAATATAAATGAAAATAACCCAAATTTACTAACTTACAATCTAGGTCCTAAGGTCCTAAAAGCTGAGAAAACTCATTTTTGAAGTGATTTTGGGAGGACAGGCATGTTAAATCACTACTAGTAGAGTTATAACTTGGTTTCACCAGGAAAATAATATGAATTATTCAAGAAAGTTACCAAATTATTCATAACTTTTAACCCAAAGATTCTACTATTTCCTAGGATGTTATTGTTATTGACAGAAAGAAAAAACTCATACATACAAAAATTGTAAATAGTAGTATCCTTTATAATGATATAATGCTAAAAACAATATGTATGTGCCTAACAATTGGGGAATGGATGAACATATTATGATATATGTATTTGTAATTGAATATTACTCTACTACAAACAATGGAAATTATGAAGAATTATGGAAAATACAGGTAACTTTGTATAAAGCAATGCAAAATGATAGAAGCAGAGCCAGAAGACCAGCATATACAATGATAACAACAATATTTGGAGAAACAATAAAACTCTGCTCAAATAAAATAGTTAATACCACATTGCCAAAGTTAAAGGACACAGCCAAGAATGCCTGAGTGAAAATAGTGTTTGAGAATATGGTAAGAGGAACTGACACTCATTCCTTGTATAACTTTGGACAAATCATTTTACTTCTCAGTACCTCAGTTTCCTTTTCTGAAAAATAAGTGGGTTATACTGTTTGGCTACCAAATTCGCCTTCAACTCTGTATCTATAACCTTGTGGTCCTTTCTATTAATAATAAAATGTTTTCTTGGATAATATACTGTGTCAATGAGTTTATTTGGATATTCTGTCAAAATAAAATGCATCAATAAATTCATTTCAAAAAACTGTTTATTTTAAAAATTGTTGACAAGTTTTTTGTTTGTTTGTTTTTAAGAGAAAATGACTAATAGAATGAGGGGCTATTGTTTGCAGGAGTGAATAGCATTAAAAACATCTTGTAGGAAGTGTTAGGCTTACAAAAGGAAAAACTTAGAAACAGGAAGAAAATTCAGGAGGCAATATTTTGAAGTGGAAAAGAAAATAAATTGAAGTAGTAATTGTTGGATGGGAACTCCCTCAAAAGTAGGAGATGAAATTATTTTCTGAGAGAGAAAGTAAGTTAGGGAGAAGCTAAGTTATTTCAGCACATTTCCTGCTGGATTAATTCCCCTCTTCATAGATAGACATGCCTAAAATTGGACAGTGTAGTGCAGCATAATCACTGAAGCTGAGGAGGGCAAAGAGATGGAAACATAAGCTGTTGCATTAGTAACTGAAGCAAATGTTGAAGTTATTAAGGATGATGACAAGGAGTAGGGTAGAGAAAAGGACTGTGAGTCAAGTGCTGCATTATATTGGAGACTGGCAGATGGTAGTGTTGAGTTAGTTGTCATAGCTCCTCTATCTCTTGACTCTGCTCCTGCAGACCCCTTCTCCCATTGCTGGGTTTTTCCTGACATCTCCATTTTGCAGAGGATCCTCAGACCAGTCATCACGCATAGTCAGTACTATGCCACTGTGCCTCAGCTGCCTCCTGACTCCAACCTTTCAGGCCCCTTCTCCTATTGGTGGGTTCTTCTTGGAGCCTCCATTTTGGGGAAGGACCAGCCATCTTTCATTCTCTGGACTTAGCCACCATCCCCTCACTCTCTCTAACTTTTCAGGTCTCCTTTTATGTGTTGTCTTCCCTTAGTAGGATATGAGCTCCTTAAAGACAGGGACTATCTCCTTTTTTACTTGTATTTGTGCCCCTAGTACAGAACACAGTGCCTGGCACGTAGTAAGTACTTATTATTAAATGCTTGTTGACTGACTAATTAGTGAGTATATATAGTAAATAGTATGTACTTTAAAAGAAGAGATACTGTTAAGTTTTGGTGGAATAGGAATAAGCATTCTCTGCCTTGCTTTCTAGTGAATCAAAGTAGTAGAATAAAATAAATTTAAGGAAAGAGGAAACCCAGATTTCAATTAATGCAAGGAGGTGAGGGAAGTGCTTGTGTGAAAGGTTGATGGTTTAAGGAAGTTTGCTCAAAGATAGGATCATAACTGTAAAACTGGAAGGAACCTTAATAGCCACTGTACTACCTCTTAATTTTATAGATAAGGAAACCAAGATACAGAGATGGAAAATGACATGGCTGGGGTCACATAGTAAGTATCTGAGGTAGTTTATGAACCCAGGGTCCATTCTGCCATTCTGCTTCTCGATAGAAAAGGTCACCAACAGAACCAGATGGAAAGATCTAGCAAAAAGTTGGACCAACAGGGCAAGGAGTAGGACTAGTCTGGAAAGAGATTAAGACAGTATGGAAAGAAGTAGCAGCAGTGGGGAAGGGAACTGAAAGGATCTCTCAATAGGTGAAAAATTAGATCTTTCCCTATGTATTAATTGGTTTATTGGAGTGCCTGTGTCAAGCACAGATGCTTGGGTTTTTCTGTGGTTTATCTTCTGAGAGCTTCATATGGAAAGCAGGGATGTGACCATGGAGAGGGATGAACATTTGCTATAGACTATCATCTAGGTGGCTCAGTGGATGAAGTGCCACACCTGGAGTCAGGAAGACCTGAATTCAAATCCAGCCTCAGATACTTACTAGCTGTGTCACCCTGGGCAAGTCACTTAACCCTGTTGGTATCTGTTTCCTCATCTATAACATGAACTGGAGAAGGAAATGCTAAACCACTCCAGTATCTTTGCCAAGACAACCCAAATGGGGTCATAAAGAATTAAATTAGATGTGACCGAAATGACTGAACAGCAAGTGTAAATGTACTGGGGGATGAATAATGGAAGAGGATGGACTATTTAGACTGCACATTTAGATCTAGGGGCATTCTTGACACCTTTATGTGCCCAGTGTAGCTCAACTTTACACCTTGAGAGGAACATGGTTACCCTTCTCAGTCTGCACTTTGCATCTTAGGATGCAGTTTCAACCTATGAATTCAATGTATATGGAAAAGGAGAATGTTGGCAACAATCAATAAGCATGCTTTTAAAATAATGTAAATAAAAAGAAGGCACTGCTCACAGGGAGATAGAAATTTTTAATTTTAACAAAGGAAAATTTTCATATTTCACTCAAATGACAAGGATTTATTAAGTACCTACTATGTGCTGGGTGCTGGGGATACAGTATCTAATTTCAATATGAGAATATGAAGTACTAGGGTTGCAATATATTGTATTGACCTGGTTAGAGAGAAGTTGAGCATAGTGAAAATACAGTTGGACTTTGAGTCAGGAGAAACTTGGTTTTCAGTCCTGGGTCTTACTATTTTTAGCTATGTGACAGTGGACAAGTCACTTTATCTCCTTCATCTGTAAAATGGGAGTGATAATACTTGTACTATTTATATCTCAGAGTTGTTGTTAGGAAGATCCTTTTTACACTGTGTTTATATCATTAGTTAAAGCATTAAAAGATGTGTAAGGAATAGGTAGATATGTACTAAATGGCGGCTCAGTATAACCTTTTATTGGTGGCCAATCAGATGTAGAAGACATTCAAATGGGTCCAATTATTTGCTCAAGAAAGTGAAAGGCCTCCTGCAGAAAGTAGGATTTAGGAGTCAGGAGGATTTGAGTTCAAATCCGGCCTCAGAAACTTACTAGCTGTGTGACCCTGGGCAAGTCACTTAGCCCTGATTGCCTCACAAAAAAAAAAAATTCTAAAACAGAGGCAGCTAGGCGGTGCAGTGGATAGAGCACCGGCCCTGGATTCAGGAAGACTTGAGTTCAAATCCAGCCTCAGACACCTAGTACTTACTAGCTGTGTGACCCTGGGCAAGTCACTTAACCCAATTGCCTAACCAAAAACAAAAAAAAAAGAAAAGAAAAGAAATAAAAAGAAATTAAAAAAAAAGAGAAAAAGAAGAAAGTAGGATTTAAGTAAAGTCTTCAAGAAAGCCAGGAGATAGAATCTGAGAATGGAGTGTTATGTTTAAGGAATAGCAAGAAGCTTAGTGTTTCTGGTTCATGTTGTTGTTGTTTGTCTTTCATTTTTGAAGAGGACTAATGATATCACAAGGTGATACCTTGACCCATGCATGAATTGGATTTAATCGAGGCAGAGTTGCACAAAATCATCAGCCTCAGTCCCTCTTCTAGAGTCATTAATGTCCAGTGGCGAGACAAAAGTCAAGATGACTGGTGATGACCCAGGATGCAGTGGATGACCTTGGCATCTTCAATGTCTGACCAAGCTCTAAGTACTCCACAGCAGCTGCTTCAGTTACCTTCATAACCATTGGAACAAATTGTTCTCATTTACCCTTTTCACTGGGAAAAGTTTTCATATGCTTGGGGTAGATATCCCCCTAAGTCACCAACAGGTTTGAAGTCCATCAGTTACCCTCAACATGGTTTAGCCCAGGGGTGGGGAACCTGTGATCTTGAGGCAATATGTGGCCTTCTAGATTCTTGGGTGCGGCCTTTTGACCAAGTCCAAGTTTTACGAAACAGATCCTTTTATTAAAGGGATTTGTTCTATGAAATTTGGATTCAGTCAAAGGGCCACACTTGAGAACCTAGAACATGTGCTCAGAAGGTCACAAAGTTCCTTATCCCCAATTTAGCCTTTCTGCTGAAATGGTTTACTAAGGTATGGCCACCATGTATGCTACTGCTTCTTGGAGCCACAGGTGAGAGTTGAGCGCTAGGTGGACACCAAAGATAGATGAGCAGCCCTAAAAAGACCTCTGCAAGTCCTCACACCAGAGCTGTTAGTCCTCCTTAAACATCCCATACACACTTTCTGGATCATAGTGCATATGGAGACAAGTAAAGTGGAAGAAGACTGAAGGTAAGAATGGTCCAACATGTGGAGGGCTTTCGGTGACGAACAGGAAATTTTATATTTGAACTTGGAAGTAATGGGCAACCACTAAGGCTCATTGAGTAGGGGAGTGACGTAGTCAGACTTGCACTCTAAGAAAATCACTTTGGCTGTTGAATAGAGAATAAATTGGGATGAGGAAAGATTTGAGCATAGAGGCCAACCATGACTGCTGTTGCAGTAGTCCAGAAATCATGTCATGGAGGCTTCTACCAGGGTGGCAGCTGTGTGAATAGAAAGAAAGGCATATATAAGATGGCTTTGTGAAGGCAAAAACCACAAGACTTAGCAACAGATTGGGTATGTAGAGTGAATATAACAGAGGAATCTAGGATGACATCAAGATTGGAAGAGTGTCCTCAGTAGTAATAGAAGAGTTTGGAAGATGATAGAATTCTGGGTGTGTGTGAGGGAGGAGTGGAGGTCATGAGTTTTAATTCTGGATTTGTTGAATTTGAGATACTTGAGACCTTCGTCTTGAAACATCCCATGTACAATTTGTGATGCAGGACTGGAACTTAGGAGAGAGATAAAGGCCGGAGATATAGGCCTTGAGAACATCTTAATTCAGATAATATTTGAAGTCGTGGGAACTGATATGAGTTCCCCAAGTGAGATAGCATAAAGGGGGAAAAAGAAAGGGACCAAAACAACTTTGACAGTTAGTGAATTTGACCTGAGTGAATGTTGAGCAAAGTATACTAGGAAGTTGTTAGGTAGGAGAAACAGTGAGAGAGCAGTGCCTTGAAAACCCAGAGAGAAAAGAGTATTCAGAATATAAGGTGATCTAAAACATCAAAGGCTGCAGAGAGTGTCTGTTAACACTATAACACACCACATAATTTCAGAAACAGTACAAATATATTAGGCACTTAACTTGCCCCAGAAAGAGGTCAGCACTCATAACGTACAGAATAAACCACATATGCTAAAAATATTTTTAAAATTATATTTTATACAACACTCAAAAATCTTTAACAAATAGTAATAGTAGGTCAACAATACTACTTTGATTAAAAGAAAACTTTTCAAGACATTTAATGCACTGTGTGCTCATTGAAACCACTCATCCTTCCATAACCTTGAAGGCTAAAAAGGAATAAAATAAAAGGCTTCATTAAAATAATCTGTTTACTTTTTTAATATTGTTTACTTCCAAGAAGAGTGAACTCAAGCATTACTTAAATAATGTAATAAAATCAATGTTCATTCAGTATAGTATGATTTTAATAGCAAAATGAACTTATTTATGACCATAAAATGATCTGATTTAACCAAAAGATCAAAATAGTTTTTAATCAGAAAACTGTTCATTAATTATTAAATATTGTGGGCAAAGTGAATGTGGGAAGGCCTTAGCTTTGTAAAGAGAATATCTTTCTTTATCTTTGCAAAGAAAGTATCTTTCTTCTTACCTTCCTGTTTTCAAAAGAGAAACTGGAAATATACCACCCAACTTCATTCATCATCCTGTTGAAGGAAATTCAAGTGTTAAAAGACAGTTTATTTTTCACATCTAAACTCATAGAAGAGATCCTGTCTCTGGGGGAAAAAAGTATAGTTATCACTGGGGAATGTTTTTTTTTTTTTTAATTGTAAATATAAAGTCTTTTTCCCGTCTTTTTGTGGTTTACACTACCATATGGCCTCATTATTTCTAATAATTAGACAAAATGACAACGCAAAACCTAAGGGGAAGAGGAAAGGGAGGGAAGGCAGAGAGAGGGATAATGTATTCTTGTATTTTATTAACAAAAACCTCTTTCTAATCAAAAATTAAATCAAGCAACTGATATAAATACAAATGAGGTCTAGTTCTCTGCATTATACAGTATAGATGGATTTTTATAATTTTCTCAAGATCTGATCATTAACCACCATAAATACTGCATCTTACATGACTTTTAATAACCAGAAAACCTATGAAATTGATATGATGCTACATAAATGGATAATAGTGTACTATCCCTAAGCAAACTTCACCTTAGGCTGTCCCAGAGATCTATTTTCATTATAAAGCTTGACTCTCTGAGGTTTATCATTTTGGCCAAAGTAATACAACCGAATTATAGCTGGTCATGTGATATAATATGCTTGCATGCTTAAAAAATGACTTTAGAAATTCAGTAATTTTTTTCTCTGAGCAAGTATTTGCTCTTGGGTATTTAATATTAGGTTATTGGTCCTTCTGGAAGTTTACTTACTGAATGAAAATGCTTTTTGTATCCATATTCTAGGAGAGTGCATGTTGGGTACATTGACTCAAGGCACTGATCAGCAGCCATTTTGTGATAGAGATTCCACCAAAACAAATAGTTTTGTTTTGTTTTACATTAGTAGAGCGTTTCTACCTGCTGGGCCCTGCAACTACCACTAAGATGTCCAGTCTATTGTAAAAAAAAAAATACTTTTTTCATTTTTCATAGCTTTGCTTCTCTGCCAATTCAGTGGGATTTGGACATATAATAATAGTAATTCCAGACTGTAAATAGCTATTATACACTTATGCCTTCATGCTTTAAAAATCTGTGTAAGTGGCCTTCCACATGAAGACAAAGAGTATAAGGCTTTTTAAAAAAGATTTATATGATTACAACAAATAAGAAAATTATAATGAAATGCAAAAAACCCTTACATAACAATACAAAGTGAAGGCAAATTAGAGTAATAGATAGAATGACAACTATGTCAATATTAACAATTACAATAAAAACAGCAACAAAATCTAGGTAAAATGCACAGAACAGCATGTACAATGTATATACAGACCTCACATTCAACAGCTCTCTCCCAAGCCAATTTGAGCCAATGAAACTTGGTGATTTTTATCCTCCTCCATGCTCAGTTTGGTAGGAGTAAAACGATCAAACTTCTAAGACTGATTTTAGGTCAAATTTCTAAATGACAGAAATAAAACTTTACTTACATTTTAGAACACAAGCCAATAGTTGTAAATTGGTGAGAGAAATAGTGTGAAGTGGTAGATATCAACCCTCCCTGGGAATCAAGCAAACAGTTCTCACCACTGACATGCTGTGTAACTCTTCACATAACAACAAAAAATTATCATCATCATCATCATCATCAATAGTTAACATTTATTTAGGGCAAAAAGAGGTTAAATAACTTGCCCAGGGTTATACAGGTAGTAAATGTCTGAGGCTGGAATTGAACTCAGGTCTTCTTGACTCCAGTGCGGTTACCCTATCCACTATACCACATACTTGCCCCTAATTTGTTAATGCCACAGGCAGTCCTATAAAATTAATGAATGGTAGGAATTTCCTTACTGGTAATTACACAAACTGAAGGAATCAAAGACATAAACCTCTCCAGCCCCACCAAAGGCAACACAAGCACACACACACACACACACACACTCGGATTTGGTATCCTATATGAATTTATTAGTAAGCCCTTCTTTGCATTTCTCATATTGAAAGTATTCTCTGATCCGAGGGCTTATCTTCTTATTGGTTGGTTCCTCCTAGAACTTCTGAGGCCCAGTCCAAAGATGTCTTCATTTCTCTCTAGGCTTCATTGTTTCCTTACCTTCTCCTGACTTTCTCTACCATGCCCAGTGCCAGGCACCTTCTCTCACTTCTCCCCCCTGACCAAATTCCCATTATATCTCTTTTCCATGTTGTCTTTCTCATTAGAATGTAAACTCCCTGAAGGCAGAAGTTGTCTTTCTTCCAGCTTCTATTTGTATTCCCAGCACTTAGTACAGTCCAAGGCACACTGAAGAAATGCTTATTGACTGACTGAATGACCTTAGGTGTTTGGGATTTAATTCAAATAAATTTGTACTAAGTGATTCTTTCCAATTTCCAAAGGAGAATGTTAAATAACATCCTGACAAACACCTCCCAACTTTTCTAAAAAATGCATTTCAGAGTTTAGTGACTCAATTTCAAGCCTTCAGTTTTCTATTTTGTTATTAACCTAAGTTTCCAATACTGTTGTTTAGACCTATATAATTTTATTCAAACATTAGTGGAGATGAACTGCTGGTCACCATCTTCTATGTAAAAGTGTAATATGCTTACAAACTTTTTTAAAGCACTCCCTTGGCCTTTTTTTCTGTAGGACTAAGAACGCTACATGGCTTAGGTTTTCCTTGTATGGTTTACAAAATGACAGCACGCTCACCATCTTTGCAGTTCTCTGAAACCTCTCCAAATTCTTCATAGTCTTCTGTGGTTATGGAATCCTAAAATTAGCTCAATCTTCCAGTAAATTCCTACCAGAATAATGTGAGGATTGCTCTCCTATTTACACATCCCATCATTGCAAAGTATTTATTTCTTTATTTGTTTTATGGGCAGAATTCATTATGTCTCTGAGGTTTTTCTACCGTGATTGTACAATTTGCCTACTTGTAATATTCTATCATTCTCCATACTAAATAAAATTGTATTCCAAACCAGGAATATGTTGCCTTTGATTTTCATGTCTTTTCATGTGGTGAGGTGCTCTAGTATTTGCTGACTGTGGCCATTTCTGGGACCTCTTCATTGTAGTAATTATTTCATACTGTCTTTACTTTTGTCTATTTATAATGTATTGTTTAAGTAGTACAGGTTGGAGATGGCACAATTGCATACAAGATCTTCTTTTCGTTATTCTTTCTTCTAGTGTGTTTTTGATTTTGATCTTTGCTTTACTAATACTCTAACTGACCAGGTAACTCTCAACTCTGAAGTGATTACTCTGTAATGAGAGGCACATGGCATAGTGAAAATAGTACTGACTTGGAAATAGGAGATACCTAGGTTCAAACTCTGCTTTTCTTGCTTACTAGCTGAGTGACTAGGAACATGTAACTTGACTTTTCTGAGCCTCAGTTTCTTCTTCTATAAACAAAAGATAATAATACCTGAAGCATTTACCTTATAGTGTTGTTATGAGGATCCAATGAGGTAAAATAAAGTACTTTGTAAACTTTAAAGAACCATTTACATGTCAGATATCACTGTTTGCCGTTAATCAAAAATACTTATTGAATACCTACTATGTGCTAGACATTGTGCTAGGCACTACGAATACAAAAGAGATATAGTTCATGCCATAGTTCAGTGGTTTACATTCTAGTGAATTATATCTTGTCCATCAAAATAGTTAATTTTTATTTTTTTTGTGATGCTGGCTATGTTTAATAACTTATGAAATAACTGTCTAAGGAAGTTGGAAACATGAATCTTTTGAGTAGTCCACAAGACTCTTTGATTTCTTGATCTTGATATAGCGAAGCATATGTTTCAAACATATTGGAAACATAGTTTTCACTGTTCTCCCCTTTGCCTGACTTCATTTTGCAGTTTCTAATTCTCAAGATATATGTTGACTGAGCTTGGATGACAATAAGTACTTAACAAATGCTTGTTAGATTGATCTTGTCAAGTTCTTCATAGAATTTCCCTTCTTCACCTAGGTGGTGCAGTGGATAGAATGCTGGGAAGATCTGAGATAAAATACAGTCCTAGACACTTAGTAATTAATATGAACCTTGGAAAGTCACTTTAACCTCTGTCTGCCTGAGTTTCTTCAATTGTAAAATGGAGATGATGGTAGCAACTACCTGATAGGGTTGTTCTAAGGATCAAATGAGATAATATTTTAAAGTGCTTTGCATGGTGCCTGGCATACAGCAGACACGTAATAAATGCATATTCCTTTTCCTTCCCACTTCAATTCCTGCAATAGATTTTGGCACAAATGGTGCAATTACCATCATGCTTATGCTCATCATAAGCATGTAAAGAACATAGGATCATAAATTTAGATCTGGTAGAGACGGCCAAGTGTCCCATGAAATGACAGATAGACAGACAGACAGACAGACAGATGAATGGGTAGATAGATGGATAGGCAACTAGGTGGCATAATAGATGGTGTGCCTGGTCTGAAGTTAGAAGGACCTGAATTCAAATCTAGCCTTGGACACTTACTGGTTATATGATGCTGAGCATCACTTAACCTCTTTTTGCCTCAGTTTCTTCAGCTGTGAAATGGAGATAATAATAGTACCTAACTCCCAGATTTCTTGTGAGGATCAAATGAAGTAATAATTGTAAAGTGCCTGGCACATAATATTGTTCAATCAATCAGTCATGTCCAACTCTTTGTGACCCCATGGACCATAGCATGCCCGGCCCTTCTGTCCTCCACTATCTTCTGAACTCTGTCCAAATTCATCCTTGTTGTTTCCATAGGACTATCTATTCATCTCATCCTCTGCCATCCCCTTCTCCTTTTGCCTTCAATCTTTCTCAGCATTAGTCTTTTCCAATGAGTCCCATCTTCTCATTATGTGGCCAAAATATTTAAGCTTTAGCTTCAGTATGTGAATGAATGAATTCTTTAAGTATTGACTGATTTGATCTCTTTGTTGTCCAAAAGTCTTCTCCAGTACCACAATTTGAAAATGCCTATTCTGCAGTGCTCAGCTTTCCTGATAGTCCAACTCCCACAGCCATACATTATTCTCACAAAAACCATGGACCTTTGTCTGCAAAATGATGTCTCCACTTTTTAGTATGCTGTCCAGATTTGTCATAGCTTTCCTTCCAAGAAGTATCTTTTAATTTCATGGTTATAGTCTCCATTTGCAGTGATATTTGCACCCAACAGTATAAATCAGTCACTGCTTCCATTTCTACTCCCTCTATTTGCCAGGAATTAATGAGACTAGATGCCATAATCTTAGGTTTTTGCTTTTTTTTTTTATCTTAAACTTCAAGCCAGCATTCTCCTCTTTCACCCTTATCAAGAGGTTTCTTAAGTTTTCTTCCCTTTCTGCCATCAGAGTGATATCATCTGTATATCTGTGTTTATTGATACGTGTCCCAGCACCCATAATTCTGGCTTTTGGTTCATCCAGCATGGCATTTTGCATGATGTACTCTGTATATGAGTTAAATAAAAAGGTGACAATTAATAGCCTTGTCATATTCCTTTCCCAATCTTAAACCAATCAGTTTGTTACACATTCAGTTCTGTTGCTTCTTGACCCACATGCGAGTTTCTTAGGAGACAAGTAAGATATCATGTCTTTGAGGACTTGCCACAATTTGTTGCGAACTCCACACGTAAAGGCTTTAGTGTAGTCAGTGAGGCAAAAGAAGATGTGGTTGGTTTTGTTTTTTTTTTTTTCTGGAACTCCCTTGCTTTCTCCATAATCCGGTGGAGATTGGCAATTTGGTCTCTAGTTCTTCTGCCTCTTCAGAAACCAGCCTGCACCTCTGGTAATTCTCAGTTTGCATATTGCTGAAACCTAGTTTACAAAATCTTAAGATAACCTTGCTGGTGTGTGAAATTCACACAACCATTTGGTAGTTTGAACATTCTTTGGCATTGCCCTTCTTTAGCATTGGGATATAAACTTACCTCTTCCAATCCAGTGGCCACTGCTGATTTTTGTAAATTTGCTGGCATATTAAATGCAACACTTTAGCAGCATCATCTTTTAGGATTTCAAATAGTTCATCTGGAATTCTGAAATCTCCACTAGCCTTATTGTTAGCAATGCTTCCCTCCAATTTTCCCTAACAGATTACTTTAGTTTCTCATTCTATTGTTTTCTTCTATTTCTTTGTGTTGCTCATTTAAGAAAACCTCATCTCTCCTTGCTATTCTCTGGAATTCTGGACTCAGTTGAGCATATCTTTCCCTTTCTCCTTTACTTCTTGCTTTCCTTCTTTCCTCAACTATTTGTAAAGCTTCATCAGATGGCCATTTTGCTTTCTTGCTTTTCTTTTTCTTTGGATTATTTTTTGTTGCTGCCTCCTGTACCATCTAGCAGAACTAATCTCTTAAATATTTTCATCACCTCCACTACATGTACAAAAGAGATGTTATTTAGGTCATACCTATATGGTCTGATGGTTTTCCCTACTTTCTACAACTAAAGTTAAATTGTGTAATTAGAAGCTCATGATCTGAGCCACAGTCAGCTGAAGGTCTTGTACTAACTGACTGTATAGAGTTTTTCCACCTTTGACTGCAAAGTATATAATCAATCTGATCTCAGTAATCACCATCTAGTGATTTCCATGTGTAGAATTACCTTTTAGGTTGTTGAAGAAGAATGTTTGTTATGAACAGTGAGTTATCTTGATGAAACTCTATTAGTCTCTGCCTTGCTTCATTTTGTAGTCCAAGGCCAAATTTGCCTGTTATTCCAATTATCTTCTGATTGCCTACTTTGGCAAATCCTTCAAGGAGCTTACATCCAAGTGGAAAAAGGCAACATATAAAAGGGGACTTAAAGGGAGGGAAAGAAGGGTTCCCACAAAGTGGCAAGCCTTCTGGTGAACAAGTGAAAAAGTTCAGATCGTTAGAAGGGGAACTGGGAGCGAAATGATCATGTTCTAGGCACTTCATAAAGTGGTGGTTCAGGCAAGGGACTCACCAATCAGAAGAGAACCCTGTAAGCTGGAGGCATATTTAAGGTGAGCAGTCTGCTAACAAGGAGGTAGAAATGTCAGGGGATTGAAGGATGGAGTTAGGAATAAAGTGAGCATGGCCTGAGCATCCCATGAAATGAGAATTCTTATTATGTTTGTTAAACCAACTTCTTTGATTCTTTTCTTTCCCACATCAGAGGAATCTAAATTGTCATTCCATTCACATCTCAGAGATCTCTGTGAGTGGCAAATTAAGGGATTATAGGATTAAGGGCTAGTTTCATCAAACTGCATAACACAATCAAAAGAAATTTAGGTGTTCCAGTTCATTTAAAGGGAGAATGCTTTAAGTAGGTGGCTCATTTTCTTCACTTATCTGTTGATAATTGAACAAAGAATAATATTAAGAATAACATTAGGTTAACCAATGTTTATAGCTGGTCCAAGAACTTTGACTTTTGGCATCATTTGCACACTTTTGCCACTCTAATTCTCCTTGGAGAAGTGAAAGGGGCCATACAGCACTGAATGAAATTCTATACTTTGTTTCATGGATGACCCAATACATTGGCCAAATACAAAACCAAAGACATTTTACATATAAGGGCCAGTCTTTTGGTTGAAAGTCTCTCTGGTCCTTGGATAGCAGATAGTAGTCTGTTGCTAGGTAAGGGCCACAACTTTCGAATCATGATAAGCAATGATTGTAAGACTTTTGTGAGGAGCATGGTGTGAGAACAAACTAACCTTGATTATCCCAATAGTATTGATAGAGAAGGCTTGAAAGAGGAGAACAAAAACACATTAGATGGAATAGATCTGCTCATCATATGATAGGGACCCATTTTCATTGATGATGGGAACAGTTTTGTTGATGAAACTATTTCTATTCTATTTGCTGCTTTCATGGAAATCTATTGGTTGTTATTCTATTCACCAGAAACTTCCGTATATCTTCTGGATTTATTTATAGCAAGAACTGCAGTAAAGATGTGATTCATTTCAGTATTCTATCAACTTGTTGGTTATTAGACAAATGTCACATTAAGATTTTTGGACTCTAGCATTTCAGTGGCAACTGGGTGGTTCAGTAGATAGAGCACTGGGCCTAGAGTCAGCAAGACCTAAGTTCAAATCCAGCCTCAGGCACTTAGTAGCTGTGTCACCCTGGGCAAGTCGCTTAACTGTTTGCTTCAGTTTCCTCTTCTATAAAATGGGCTGAAGAGGAATTGGCAAGCCCCACCAGTATCCTTGCAAAGAAAATTCCAAATGAGATCACAAAGAGTTGGACACAACTGAAAAGTGACTCAACAATGGCTTGACTTAATCAAATGTATAAAGACTTAATATGTACTAGAAATAACACAATTCTAAAAGTATTGTATTGATTTGCAAGGCATCTCATAAGAGAGAATCTTCCAAAAGAATGGAAACTCCACAAAGGATGCTAAACCCCTAATTCCTTCATTGCCCTCCTCCCCCCAAAAAGATAACTGAGAAACTATAAGCTTTTCCTAGCTGTTAACCCACCTACTTACTTATTCATCTCTGCAAAATCTTTATGAAAATAGTCTCAGCATGCATAAATGGCATCCTTGATGAAAATGTTAGCAGGCAGCCTTTTTCAGAAACTTGTTTATTGCACGTCACAACTTCATAGTCATCCTTTTGACTAAGAAGGTAGTGAATATAATATTCTGCTATTTATTTTTTATTTACAAGTGTTTGGTTCATCTAAATAGCCTTAAAGGCTACACTTATATAGCATGGCTCCCACACATATGCTAAAATCATACAGGCTAATATGACAGGTGTGTCCACATCTTGACTTCAGTATGAAAGACCACAGAAGGAGGCAAAGTTTAGTTTGGATATTTAAAGACAAGGAAAGACTATTGCTATAGGTAGATGATTACAAGATAAACCACAGACTTGATGACTTCACACAGTACTGATTTATCAACAGAAAAGTACTGACCTCTTTACACCATTTGAAAGGGGATAAAACAGGTGAATGACTGCAGCTGGGTAGGTATCTGAGAGTCTTCCCACTCTTGGAGGTATTTTCAATATGTTACCAGTGTGCTGACCCATGGGAAGGCAGTGAGGGAGAAATTTGATAAGTATGTGCCTTCTTCCTCCATATATCTTTTGGGTGATGGGACTCACCCTGGTATAAGAGCTTGGTTCAGCAGAAGGGAGAGTCTGTAGTGACATGGTGACTCAGAAATTATTTAGACTACATTCTATAAAGAGGGACTCCATTTTCTTATCCTAGTGGTGTTTGAGAGCCCTAGATATGACAGAAGCACAAAGCATGAAGATCTTTGTCCACGTACGGTTTTTGCCAATGTTGTGGAAGATTTTTTATGCAAGAGTTCAGACTGAAGAGAGATTCTTTCTTTCAATAGTTTTTATTTATAGCTTTTGTTTTTATATTGCTTCAATTTCACCCTGTATTCCTTCAGTTTTGTATTGCCTGTTGGGTTTAGGCAGTCCTAAACCACAGGTGTTACTCAGAACTAAGAATAAGGTCAGAGAACTGTAGGCATATCTAACCTCTGATCAGGCATCATTAGGAAATCCTTACTATCCCTTAGCTTTCCAATGGCTAAAATTCTATTTCACTATTACAATCTATGCTTAAAACTAATCATGCAACTCAAAGCCCAAATCCTACTTGTAATGGTGAATCAGTAGTGTTATTTTAATATATGAAAGATAGCCCATTTAATAAAATCTTCTAGACACTAGCACCTGTCTCCCAGGGTTGTTATGTGGATTAAATGAGATAATAATTATTAAGTACTTAGCTCAGTGCCTGGCATATCATAAATGCTACATGAATGTTAACTATTATTAGTTATTATTATTATTATTACTACTATGCTATTTTAGAATTATAATAGGAATTGTTGACAGAATTACTATATCTAAATAGGTCAGAATATTTTTTTACAATAAGTTTGGACAATTCTTTAATTCCACAATATAATAGCTTAACAAAATGTATTTCTTTCATACTATCACATAAACCAACTGACCTAAGTTATCTAGTGACTATTGTTTTTGTTTTTATTGCTGTTGTTTGTTTGTTTGTTTTAAAGAAACAGGAAACAGAGGAAGCTCAGAAGCTTACAAATGAGATATTCTATACCACACTGAATCAGATTTTCAGACTTTATAGGTGGTTCCTTGCTGGTATATGCTATGTGGGAAGGCAAGAAACAGAACTAGTAACTAGGTCAGAGCCCAACCCCTATGTGTAACATCCACTTCACATTCACTCCCTAAGCTCTCATTCTAAGTGACAAATGCAGTGCAATGGTCCTCAGACTTTACATTTAACCCAAAACCTCTGCTGTGCTCACAGTTCCTAGGCCATTCTTCCAAACTGCCCATCATCTCACAAGAACAATGAGGCTAGTTCCTCACAGGTGATCCTTAGTCCCTCGCATAATCGCAAACATTTGTTTCCCCTTGCAACCTGCTCTGTGTGAGATGGAAGGATATGTTTGGCAATGGGATACACTCACGTCCCTCTTTTGTCCACAATGTTCCAAGTTCTTGATATGTGCCTATTGTGACATGTTAAATGCTAAAAGAACATTGGCTTTGGAGTCATGGGTCCTGACTTTGAGTCAGAGCTCTTCAACTTGCTATCTGTGTAATTTAGTGCAAGATATTTCACTCCTCTAGATCTCAGTTTCCTCAGATGAAAAATTAGGGGTTTGGACTAGATAGTTCCCCATGCCTCTTCCAAATTCTACATATAAGACCATACTGGGAAAGTAAAGGTCAAAGACGTATGATTTAATTTAAGTAAACATAATATGTGAAAATCCCATTGCAAAAAAAAATATAAAGGAATGATTATTAACTGTTTTAAAAAAGCTTTAGGGGCAGCTAGGTGGCGCAGTGGATAGAGCACCGGCCCTGAAGTCAGGAGGACCTGAGTTCAAATTCAGCATCAGACCAAACACTTGACACATACTAGCTGTGTGACCTTGGGCAAGTCACTTAACCCCAATTGCCTTACCAAAAAAAAAAAAAAAGGAAAAAAAAGCTTTATAAAAAACTTACAGATGGTTGGATTTGCCTTTAAATGGCAAGTAACCCCAGTGAATGTGAAGATTTAGCGATCTAGTTTACAAAAAGTCAATTTATAACCTACTTTTTATTTTCTCAGATGATGCCAACCTAAGTTTCCTCAGTGAAGTTGACTAAATGAGGATATCTAGGACATATGTATGTTGTAGGGAGAATGGAGAGAGAGGGAGAAGGAGAAAGGGGGGGGAGAGAGAGAGACAGAGAGAGAGAGAGACAAGAGAAGAGAAGAGAAGAGAAGAGAAGAGAAGAGAAGAGAAGAGAAGAGATGAGATGCAAATTATTCCTTAGAGTACACAAACTGTTGACAGGGTTTAACATTTCTTGTCTTATAACTGGTGAATTTAAAGGCTCATTTAATGGCACAAGGGGGGAAAAAAGGTTCATTTCATAAAATCACAAATCTAAAAGTAGAAGGGAACAAGGATTTGTATAACACCTACTATGCTCCAGATACTGGGCTAAGCACTTTACAAATATTATCTCATTTGATCCTCACAGCAATACTGCCCGTGCTGTTATTGTCCCCAGCTTACCTTGAAGGAAGCTAAGGTAGTCAGAGGTTAACGACTTACCCAGGCCCACAGAGAGTAAGGGTCTAATGTCACATTTTTAAATCTGGTTCTTCTGACTTGAAGTCCAGTTCTCTGTTCACTGTACCACCTAGCTGGAATAATAATGTAACTCATATTCCAAATGAGAAAACTGAATCAGAAATATCATTTTTAATACAGGTCTCTTTATTAGTCTAACATCCTTTTGATAAGATCACAGTTCATCACATCTAGACTATATGACTCTAGAACTTATCAGTTCTACTGATCACTGAATCAGTGTTATTAATATTAGTGCATACAAGTGGGAGGGTAGTCAGGATTGGTGGGAAAAAAAAGCATACCAAGATGCCATAATGTCACCCATTCCTTTATCTTTTTTTTTTAATTGCAAGGAAACTCAGAATTCATCTTAATTATTATTCTTTTGTGAAAATAATCTTAAATTGAGATTCCCCCTAAATTGGATTTTTACTAAAAACGTGACAAGGTATGTGTACATATATGTATATAGTATATGAATATATTATGATATTAGAAACAACATTACATTATTCAATTGGTAACAGAAAACTCTTGAGTTTTAGAATGTCTCCTCATTTTTTTAAACTATTTATTCATGTTTAATTTTGTTCATAGAAAACTGGACAGAAACCAGAATGTTTGGATTTGTGTGGAGCACATATTGAATGGACCAAAGAAAAATCAAGCAGAAAAAATGTCTTTCAGGTAAGTGTATTGCAAATACTCAGTTTATTAGTGTCCCCTTTTGTAAATAAGAAGTCTTTTGGATCACATCCTAGGTAGTTTATAAGCTTTAGCAGCTATGAATTAATCGAGTAAAGACTACTGATTTCTGTTGTTTTAAAGATCATCTTTTGTTGTTGTTGATTCCATTTTGGGGTGCTTTTTAAAGAATAAAAGCTCTGGTGACTGAATCCTATCAAAACACTAAGGATGTGTTGATTTGTTGATTAATGTTCTGTGTGTATTCAATTGGTTTTTGCAAGTTGGTAGGTAATTGTTTTGGGTTTATGCCTAGAATTCGTGACCTAGAGAGCCTTAATAAATAGAAAGTTCCCAAGATGCTTACACAAGTTGAGCTCCAACTGAGTATGGTTACCTTGTTGTTGTTGTTATGGTTGTTTTTTCTAAATTGCTGCTTATGGTTGTGATTTCCTCGGTATGTTCACTGGTGGGAGAGAGTAGGATAAAAGGGACCCAGAATTCATAAAGGAGGTTATTTATTTCTACATTTTAGAAAATTGCATTCAACAGAAAATAAGCAACTTGGTTTATATGGAATATATACATATATTTGTGTGTGTGCGTATGCGATGTCCACAGTTAATCCCTTGAAAAGATAAATTCTAAGTTATAAAGGTTTACATATTGTCAGATTCTGGGAATGGAATAATTGATGATCCTAAGATATGATTGCTCTCATCTAGAATAGCATCATTCTTCATCTTAACATTAGATATATTATATCTAATCTAATTATATCATTAGATATATTAGATTTATTTTAATTTTGGCTGCCCAATAAGTTGTCCTTTACCTAAGCAGTCTATAAATGATATCCTCAGCACATACCACAGCATTTGGCACATACTGATTGAAAATACTGCCTCCCTCTTCAAATTGCTTTTTTTCTTATTTACTTATGTAAATGTTATATCATCTCTACTCTCACCTCCACCTCTAAGCAGAATGTGGTCATCTCTTTGAGAATAGGATCTGTTTTACATTTTGTCTTTATATACCATGCATCTAGTATAACACTTTGTATATTGTAGGTGCATGATAAATGCTAATTGTGGTTGAATTAGTAGTCATACTTTGGGATGCAAAGACTGTGTGATTACATATGTAGAGCATGCTGGGATTAGGCACTGTTATCTCAATATGAGGAAGCAAATTGCTATGACCAAGTAATTCATAACCAAGTGGCCAGACTTATAATGAGTTTCTCTCTGAACTTGGATAGATTGGTCCTGGAAAAGTCAACACGGGTGTTGCTGGAGCTGGCTTTGAAGCCCTTCAGTTGTAGATCTTGGCAGAATTTGCACTCCTCAGATAGCCTTCTAAAATCCAGAGTCAAATTTAGATCAAGAGGGACCATGGGATTAAGGTTTTGTGAAGAACTAGGGAAAGGCTTCCAGCATGTGGAATGAGGTCCCTATGAAAAATTTAAGGGAGTCTAACAAGTATCATTAAAAAGACATATGTGACCTAAATTTTTTATCTCTAGAGGTGATTATAGATATATTGGAGTATATTGGGATAAATAATGTTTTATACTAATTAATACATCAAAGAAAAAGTTCTATATTTTAGTACCCTGTGCAGATCTTCTGATTCTACTCTTCTTCACATCAAACATATTTGTTCTTATTTTAATTTTGACTTTATCCCTCTTTTATTAACTTATCTATATGTGGTTACTTGAAAATTTAAAATTTTCTTCCTAACTATGGCATTAGACTAAAAAAAACATGCACTCTGAACCCTTTTAGGATCCATGATAGAAAATATCTTCTCACTCTTGTTATTTGGGGGGGGGGGGAAGCTTAAAAAGAGTGTAATAAGCATATTTTTCTTTATTTATTTTGTTTACATTCATTTTATTATCTCCACTACTGTATTGTGAACTTACTGAGGATAGGGACAAGGTCTTAGTAAATGCCTGTTGGTTGATTGACCTTTATATCCTGCACAGTACCCAGCATAATGTCTTACATTTAATAGGTGCTCAGTTAAGGTTTATTGAATGAATTAATGAATGGACAAATGACTATATGTTGTAAGAGTAAACCCTAAAAAAAATTAGTATAAAAGATTTTTGCAAATGTCCAGCCTCTAGTCCTATTCAATATAAATTTTGTATAATTCTTTTAATGTATTATTGGGGTGGATCACTTATGCTGAAAGCACAATAGATTAAATAAAAGTCAGTAATGCCCATTTATTGATATAGAATATAAAATGAAGTCTTTTGAGAGGCATATTATAAATAGCATCCATAGTCCTGTTAACTGAAAGAAGAAGAAAAAAAGGATCTAGAAGGATTTGCCAGAGAGCTAAATCTAGATGACTTGCATCAATATTTGATTAGATACATTAGCTGGCCTCCCTCAAATGATCAGAATAAACATGATTATATCTCAAAAACATGGTATTAAAGCATTGTTGGGTGTTTTGAATGTGTGTGTGTGTGTATGTGTGTGTGTGTGTGTGTGTGCGTGCGCTCATGAATTTCATTACCTACAGAATAATAAAGTGTTTGTTCCTGGCTGAAATAAGACCATGATGACTTCGGCTGATATGTGACATTAGAAATAGCTTTAGAATTCCAAGTTTGAATTAGGCTTGGTGTTCAATCTGAGGCTATGAATTATAGATTACAGATAGCAAATGACTATTGAGATTTTTGGTTCAAGAAAAATCAAAGAAGCAAAATTAGAAGTAATTTTAAATTTAGAAATCTATCTTGAAAAAGCAGATGGATTACCAATTATATACCACCGTAATTAGAGTGAATGTAGGGAAATGGAACAGGAAATTAATAGGGAAAATCATTGTCTGTGTAAGATGTGCTTGAAAAACTCAGAAGCGCCCATGTGCTATACTAAACTGCGAGGCATTTCCTGCATTTGCATATATTGTTGGGTCACATGAATTTATATGTTCCTAGTTTTTGTTCAAAGAGTAAGCATTTAGTCTTGTACTTCATTTACCATCAAAGTTCCATCAAAGTCTAAACGTGCATTTGATATTTCTTAAAATAGTAGGGAGTAGTGCAAGAGCGATAACATTAAGTATTAATGTATAGCCATTGAATAATCCTGAATAAATCATATTGATAACCACAGGGCTGATTTCAGAGAATCCTATAGCTTATCAAAGAGCAAAAATGATTCCTCTCCATTGATACTATTTCATACAAAAATAGAATATTTGTCAAAATGTTTAAGTAGCTCAGCAATAGGTTCCACATATTAGATGAATTTAATTTCATAAACATTTATTTAACACCCATGGTGTTTAAGGCACTGTAGTAGATACTATGGGGGCAACAATGATTTTGCCCTCAGGAAGCCTACATTTACTAGGAGAGAAAATTCATATAAACAAATACCTATAACACAAAATTGATTATGATTATTTAATTCAATTTGACAATATTCTTTGAAGACCTACTATGTGTATGATATTGTACTGTCCAAGGTTTTACAGATACAAAATTTAAAAATAATATGGCCTCTGCCCTCACAGAGATAGATACTATGTTTATAGAAAGTATGATATAAGATAAAATATGATAGCAGTGAAAGAACTAGACAAAGTATTATTTGAGGAGACAGTTGTCACTTTTACCTGAAAGGGAGAAAAGGAAGGAGTCACAAGAAGCTTCTTGGAGAGGGGAGGCTGATAATTAGTGAAATGAAGATTGAGGGACTTCCAGTAATTTTCTTTTGCAGGTCTGAATTTGTGTGCTTGTGTTGTGTGTGACAGGTTTCATGGCTACAAAGGGCAAAATAATTTCTTAGTTAAATGACTGTTGCTGTTTTTTTTAACTTTTGTTTAATTCTGCTTTTGGTGTGACCAGCAAGAACGATGATGTGTTTAAAGATGCCAGAGACACCATTTAGCAACACAGTGATTTGCAGTAAAGTGCTGAACCAGTTTCCCTGGTTAACGAATGTGATACACTAGGTTTTCATCAGAAGAGGGGTGTATAAAAAGATTTGTGTTTGAATCACATGCTTTAAACATTCTTGCTAAGTGCTAGTTTGCTCTTTGTTGTTTAGCCTGAAATTTAAAGCACTGAGGATTAAAAGGATTACAACATAATCTTAAATAATCCTGAATGTCATTTACAGAGAGACAGTTGTAATAACTAAATAAAACCATGTTAAAGGATGGCAGTATTGTCAGGCTGTATTTGAAACTGAAGCACTACCCCTACCACCTTCTTCACTCTTCCATCCTGGTGTGATCAGTAATTTTAGATTTCTCTGGAAGGGAATTACAACTAGGAAGCAGAACACAAAGCAAAAGGAGCAGTGGTTAATGTAAGATTTAAGGGTAAATAGGTTTTCCATGCCCCTTCCTCCCCTCCACCCCCCCACTGCCCAGAAATGGGTATGGACTTTGGCTTTTAAAAAAAAAATAGTCCCTGAAATCAGCTGCTTTCTGGCCCTTTGACTCTTTGGCATAAAAATAGAGGGAAGCATGTGTAGCAGCTATAAAATCTCTGTCCTGGGCAGTGAAATAAGTCCGAATGTCTGAAATTTATGAGTCAAAGGGTAAAGCAGCCTTTTCCTAAGTGGTTTTCTCACCTTCTACAAAATTATCTTACCCACTTGTGCTACCAGTACCTTTAGGCAGCTAGGTGGCATGCTGGATAGAGCACTGACCATAGAGGCTGGAAGATCTGGATTCAAATTTGACCTAGGACACTTACCAGTTGGTGGCCAGTCTTTGGTCCCAACCTCTTGCTTCCCCTCCTGGAAAGAATCAAGGCCTCCCTTGGGAGAAAGGTTGGGGAAGGAGATGTTAGTGATATCTATTCTTGCTTCCCTGAGAGACACATTTATGTGGATCCACATGGATATATGTAACCTATACAGAACAACAGGACCCGCACATCACCAATCCCTTACCCATATATAGGTTATAGGAGAGATATAAATTAAATACCAACATATAAGATAACCTTTGAGTAGAAAAAACTAATGACCAGAGGGAAGGGGGGGATGACTAAGAAAGGCCACCCTCAGTAAGTGGCACTTATGCTGGATCTTGAAGGAAACCCGACTCAGTGGACAACTCTGGACCCTACTGCAATGTCTCTCTGGGAATGGTTAGGGTAACTCAAAATTTGGTAGAAGGCTACTATGAAGTAAGTCACCATCATTTCAGTTGCACAAATGCAACCTCTAGGTTTGCAATAATAATATGAACGATAATAAGGAAAAAATGGGGAACTATCATATGATATTTGAAGCTTAATTTATTATTTACTTTCAATAATCATTGCTCTAAATCTTCATAATTATTAATCTTATAATAATAGCTACTATTTATATAGCAATTTAAGACACTTGCAATGTGCTTTACAAATATTATTTTATACTCCCAACAACAGTAGGAGGTAGGTACTATTATTATTATTATTATTATTATTATTATTATTATTTTACAGGGCTGAAAGAGGTTAAGCTACTTGTGTCCATGACTGGATCTGAACACAGGTCTTCCTGACTCTAGTTCCAGCACTTTATCTACTGTGCCACCTAGCTGCCTAAATCTCTCTCTCTCTCTCTCTCTCTCTCTCTCTCCTTTCTCTTCTTTTCACATATGTGTTTAAATATGTGTATATGTGTGTTGTGTATGTATGTACACAATGTATACAGGAGGGAGTATAGCATGATATGATAAAGAGTAAGTCTCAGAACTGGAAAAACTTGGGTTCAAGTCCAGTTTCAGAATTTGGACAAGTTATTTAAGCTTGTAGGTCCTTGGCCAACTCTCTAGGATCTAAACTACAGAATAGTTTCAGAACTCCACCAGTAGACTTACTTTATGTTTATATGTAGGTTTATAATTTTTTGTACCCTTAGATAGAATATACTAAAATTATACATGACCTGTTTTTCACTGATAGGTATTACCTTTGAGCATAATTTGATGGCTGGGCCAGATGTGTATTTATTTTCAATTAGTATTTTGAGAAGTATTTTAGTTTATTAATTGGAAGTAATTTAGTAACACCTGGGAAATCATCATTTCAAATAAAAAGAAAAACTATTAGTGTTATAGTTTTTTCCATTTCCTTTACTTAGAAGTGATCATTTAAAATGAACCTGATGTGTTTTTTTTTATTTTTTGTTTTTTTTGTTTTACTATTTTCTCTTCCATTCCTTAATACTTAAAGTTAGGGTAAATGCAAATGATAAATCTTCATATTCAGAGCTGCATTTAATTTAAGTATGTAAAGTTGGCTTTGCTTTGGAGAATCATGGTATTTGAGAAAACATGAAAGTAAACCAGAATAAACAGATGTCAGTACTTGATCTAGTTGCTATTTTTTTTCATTCTTCTATGTGGTCCAAATCCTTTTTATTGATCTATCATGTCTTATTCAACATGGTTGAGCGCAAAGAACACTGTGTTATCTGCCAGGAGATTAGAGTTTAAGTTAGGATTAGGATTAATTTTTTTAAATCTTAGAATAAGAAATATCTAGTGAGGAAGGGGGTGTATGGAAGAATCATGCTCATGTATAAGGTGATCTGAATGCTGGTGGTTAGAGCTGAGCGCAAGAAAGACTCACTGTGAGCACAATGCCTATGGGAAGGAAAAGTACCAGGGAAAGGTGCTATGAGGAGTCTCTAATTTTTCGGCCCTGGGGCTAATCCCTTTTGGACCTGCCCTATTTATGGCTCTGATTCTAGTCTTGGCTGTGTAGTGTCACACTTTGGAAGTTATTTCTCAGTATCATCATTGGTAGAATGAAGAATTGTTAAGCCTACCTCAGAATTATTTCCAAGATAAAATTAGTCAATGTATGTGAAAGTACTTTAAAAAGCAGAAAGAAAAATAGAATGGAAAAGCATTTATTAAGTGATTAGCATGTACTAAGCCTTGTGCTAAGCATTAGGAATACAAATAAAAGAATCAAAATTCCTGTTCTCAAAGAGGTCACATTACAATTGGAGGAGACAATACACTAGAGTGGTCACCTGAAGGTTGGATGGAAAGATCCAGAGGGCCTCTGGGTACTGCAGGAGGGAAGATGGCAATGCCTGGTACCTGGAGGGCTCAGCTACAGGTGCAAGTGATAAATCCCAGAGGTCTATAGGACCCAATGATGGGTCAGATGACAAGGCCTAGTGGTTTCTATCTTATCAGAAAGATTATATAGTCAGTGACTGCTTAGCCAAGCAGTGTGATCAGCCATGCCCTTCCTGTAGCCAAAAATCTGGCCTCACAATGATTGGGAAGGGGTTTCTGGTGGAATTTGAGCAAGAGACAACTTAGGGCATTGGGGAAGAAGGATTCCTTTTCTGTCCTTGAGTGCCTGGATTTGGGGACCTCTGTGGATAAGGGTTATGAGTTCTATATAATGAAAGGCATTATTATTTCCTACATTCAACCACACATCACTATTTTTTTTTCAGCCCTGAAAGGGGGTCGGCAAGCCCTTATACTAGAGGTGGCTAGTCCTCCCTGAACACCCAATAGGGATGCTCATCCATCTTTGGTGTCCACTTTTACCCAATTCTCATTTGTGGCTCCAAGGAGCTGTAGCATGTGTACTGGCCACACCTTGTTAAATTGTCTGAGCAGACAGGCTAAACCAAGTTGAGGTTAACTGAGAGGCCTCAAACCAATTGGTGAGTTAGGGGGATGTCTACCCCAAGCATGTGAAGACTTTGGTGGAATGGCAGATAAGAACAATTTGTTCCAATGGCCATGAAGGCAACTGAAGCAGGCAGGCTCTGTAGAGTGCTATAGCTTGGTCAGGCATTGAAGGTGTCAACGTCATCCACTGCATCCTGGGTCATAGCCAACTGTCTTAGTTTTTCTCCTTTCACTGGACTTCTGACTCAGGAAGAGAGACCAAGGCTGATGACCTTGTGTAAATCTGCCTCACTTAAATCCAATTCAGCTGGAAATCAACACATTGCCCATGATGTCATTAGTCCTCTTCAAAAATGAAGGACAAAAAACAATACAACTTTCTTTTTTCCTCCCCCCAGGGAATTTTCAGAAATAGAGTTGAAAATATCTTTTGGACCTGAAGAATAAAGCCCCCACAGATAAAAAACTGTAATGCTTTCAACAATACCTTATTTTCCCCTGGATCTTCCACACATAAACACACACACACACACAAACAAACTGTGAACAAATATATTCATATAGAATTTTTCCTAGAACATAGTGAAACCTGGAAAATTCTATGTTCAAAAAACTTTACTTAAGTGTTTAAAATAGTGTTTTGTGTAAGGGGTATTGCCTCTTTGAGAAAGTTTGTCAAACTGAAGATATATTCTCAAGCTATTGTTAGTGAAGCAATAAAGCCTATCAGTTGCCAAGGAATATTATATTACTTTGTAATTGTAGCAAAATATCACCTACTTTGGGGCTGAAAAAAAAAAAGGGAATGTCCACTCCACTCTTATGCTCAGGCAGCAGAGCTATAGTTTCTTGTGACTAAGGAACAACAGACATGCAGGTATTTGTGTTTAAGAGTGTTATTCTTATGTAAATAAAAATTATCACCAAATATAGGAAACTGAAGGGACCTTGGGACTTGATTTGTTCAGACCCATCAACATAAGAAAACTGAGACTCAGAGGTGAGCAATGTCATGCCCAAAGTCCCAAAGCTAGTAAGGTTTTGAGCCCAAGTCTTCTGGGTCTCCTTCCTTTCATTGTTCCACTTTTTTGTCATGATCTTTAATTTCAATCCTATGTGAAGAAAAGAAATTCTAAAGGGAAGGAGCATGAAAAATATGACTGAGGTCCTTTCTATTCCAATTGCCTAGTCAGTACTGAAGTGAAGTGGTAGCTTGAATGTGAGGCACTAAATGCTCCGGTAATGAGGGAAAAGTAACCCAGTTGCTTTGACACTGAGTCATCAGGGAGGTGATTTTTTTAAAAATTTAAAATCTAAGATGCAGAAGGAGAAATACTAAGTATTAGTGATAAAGGTATCAAGTTATGCCATAGGTGTGTATTTCACAGGGTCAAAGAATTGGAAGGCACTTTAGAGATCAGCCAATTCACCCTCTTTCTTTTACAGATGAGAAAAATGAGGCCCAAGTGACTTGGCCGAGGTCACACGGCTTTTAAGCGGTAGAGACAAGAGCTCAGCCCTTGTCTTCTCACTGCATGTGCAGTGACTCTTTCCAATGAGGTATTTGTTGCCCTCCCTCAAAATGTCATCTTAAAACTAACCATTTGTTAAGAATAAATCCAATCATTTCCATAACTGTACTTATGTTAAAGAAGATGTGGAAAATCTGAAGTAATAAAATTATGGGAGCTTGAGCAGAGACTCCATCTATTCTTTTGTTTAAAAAGAAAAAAGAAAAAAAATGCACTCCAGTAGAATGTAAACTCCTCAAAGAAAAAAATGATTTTGTTTCTGTCTTTGTTTTTCCAGTGCCTAGCACAGGCTGATACATAATGTTAATATTTTGAATAAATGTTTGTTAAATTAAATTGAATTGAATGTCTTGCATTTTTGACCACCTGACTGAAGTGCCGCTGCCATCTGGTGATTCTATACCTATATCTCAAGCTCAATTTTTTTTGGAGAGGAGAATAAGGCCCTTTTAGAAGTTGAATTGGCAAGTCTAAAGTTATGAAATGAGATAACACATAAAGCTTTTCTTTAAAATACTAGAGGTTACCAGAACAAGTATGGAGGTTGATCAAGCTTCCTTTAGGTCCTCTGAGTAATTCTGACTAATTCATGACATTGGTACATGGGAAGGCTTTCCAATAAATAATTCCATCATTTCATTAATCTCTAGAAGATACGTTATTGCATTGCTTTAATCTCTTTTTAGAAATGCTAGCAAAAAGAGATTAATTTGCTGCTAGTGGAGATTGACAATGCAAGTATCACTAAATAATCTTCCCTGTACTTTACTAAGAAAATACTCCTTTTATTTCCTAGTACTTAAAAGATGTCAATAGACATAAGCAGGCTTCTAAATGTTCTAAGAGAGCTAAAAAGATGTGCATATTCCCTCTTATAAGTAGTTGAAGTCATTATTGAACCTTCCTGAACAGATAATAACTGCATTGGCAGCTTGGAGACTCAGTGGATTAAGCCTGGGCCTAGAGTCAGGAAGATTTGAGTTCAAATCCGGTTTCAGACACTTAATAGCCATCTGTTCCTGGGCAAGTCACTTGACCTCTATTTGTCTTAGTTTCTTCAACTATAAAATGGGGATGGTAATAGCACCTACCTCTCAGGGTTACTAGTAATAGCATCTACCTCTCAGGATTACTGTGAAAATCAAGTGACATATTTTTGTAAAAAGCTCCTAGAACTGTGCCTGGCTTATGGTATAGTTGTTGTTTTTTTTAAACTTATTTCCTATCTAGACAGTTAGAAGTTCCGTATTATCTTTATTTCCTAGAAGAGAGCAATGTACGCTCTTTTCCTTCCCCCTTTTTCCCTCTCCTTTCCTCTCCTTTCTCCTTTTCTTTCTCCTGGCTGTTAGGAGTTGCCTATGAAATGAACTAGTGATTTTATTGTGGATTTATACTAAGTTAAATACACAGAGTTGTCATTTAAATGAAAAGTTGATGCTGTTCAGGTACCATTTGTAGGGCATGTTCTTTGAACTAGTTGTTATTGTTCCACCCAGAGCAGGCAAGGCAAGGGCATCCATTCTACATGTAGTTGTACCTGAGGTGTGCATTTCTGGTATGTATATCCAGGCTTAGGGATACATTCAGTCAAGCAGTCCAGTCAGCAGTCAAGCATTTATTAAGTGCTGAGTATGTGTGAGGCACTGTGCTAAGTACTGGGGATACAAAGAAAAGCAAAAGTCAGTCCTTGCTCTCAAAGAGCTCACAGTCTGATGGGGAAATCAACCTGCAAACAACCATGTACAAATGAGATATAGACAGGACAAATGAGAGATAACCAACATAGGAAGTCACTAGCATTAAGGAGGAATCAGGAAAGGCTTCTTTTAGACATTGAGATTTTAGATGGGATTTGAAGGAAGCCAGGAGACTAAGAGAAGAAGGGAGACAATTCCAGGCACCAGGGAAAGCCCGTGAAAACACATGGAGTTTATTTACCTGACTCACAGGAGCCATCCAAGGATCTTAGCTAGCCTAACCAACTAACAAATGGCACAACAATGGATCTTATGGGATGGAAGTGGTGTTTCTCAAGCATCCATTCTTTTTCTAACCATGTGCCCATAAAAGGTGAAGTGAAATCCACAGCCTAAAAAACATACTTAGAAGACCTGTCGCTGACACTGGCAAGAGAAACATTCAAGATGCATGATACCTTCTTCATATTTATTTAACAAACACTATTCATGTTTTTCCATTTCATTCCTAACAGGATTTTTTATAATGAATAGGCTTCCTGCAGAAAGAAAAAAAAAAAGAGGGGGGGAGTAATATTTAAGCTTTAAAACTATTTTTTTTTAGTTAGAACCAATAATCAGTATTGCATTTATTCTTTGTCCATAGGAATGAAATAGAATAAAATAAAATGTAGTACTTTTTAGACAGAGAAGAATCACTGGAAAATACATGGCTGAAGCTATTCAGTTTTAGAAATGTAAAGTAATGAGGCCAGATCCGAAGGCAAGAGAAGGAGAATGTACTCGGAGTGTTTATATGCTACAAATCACTGAGCAGGAGAGAAATCTGGGGGCAGTGGTGAGTAAAACTCTAAAATCTCAGTGCAGGGCTTAAAGCAGTAAGAGGAAAACAACAGAATAAGCACACATATAAACAAAGGTTGGAATTGAAGGCAGAGAAGTTCTAACTCTAAGATGAAAGGAAGATGCTGCCACTTGTAAAGCAAATGCTGGAACACTATTCACAGACCTTGCCACTTTACTGGCAAAATATGCTCTTGAAAATGGGAAGGTGAAAAAGGTGACAGACAAGGATGCGGAATCACGGCGGCCACTCGAGTATTCCAAGTATTTGAAGGCTTGATGCTTGGTCTCAGCGAAAGAGGAAATTGATAAGTGAACTCTGATAGACAAAGGCCTGCCCAGATGTTAGAAAGAAATAGATGGACAGAGGAGACTTGAACTGTTTTCAGATCACAAATCAGCATGTTGTTGACTTGAGCTCAGGCAAGTACAAACAATTGAGGAGTTCAGTCGGATTTCTTTACAATAGAGGGCTGTTAACTTCTTGGCGTTAGCAATTTTACCAGCAATTGGCCTTACATCCCATTAGCAGTGATGGGAGAAATGCCCCAAACCCTGACTCCCTGGGTGTCTATATACAATTGCAACAATCCAGCATGCCAAAGTAACAACCGTTTGTACAGACTATTTTATAAAGGAGACAAACACAGATGTGTCGAATTCTAGGGCCTCACTTAAGAAATAATAATTATACCCCACCCCCATTAAATTCTAGCCCCTAGTCACGTGAGACCTGATGAAACTTCATTTCCTTTTGATCTCCAGTCCATAGGATCATAGCACTAAAGCAGCCCTTAGAAGTCTTTTTTTGCAGAAGAGGATGCTAATGTTTAACGGAAACTAAATAACTTGCCCAGGGGTCACAGAGTCTTTAAGTGGCAGATTAGAACCCAGGTCATCAGGCTCTAGAACTTTCCACTATATTTCCAGCATTCTTCCCACTATACCACAAATCATACTGTACTTTCAGTATTTCAAGATGCTCAGTTGTGGGCATCCAATTAGAGTTTATGACAAAAATACCTGTTATTAATATAAGGAGAGGCAGAATGCTAAGGAGGGCTCAGTTTTAACAAAAATCAGTATTAAATGTGCTCCCTGATACTTGAGGGATACTTGAGTATCTTTCTTAACTACTCCAAACAGAATTGTACGTAGAGTAGAAGGCAATACAAACTCAATTTTTTTTAAAAAACCATTACATATACTTAGATATGTGGCAAGTAATCATGTGAACTACTTACCTTTGACAACTACAGCACACCATTCACAACTGCAGATGCTACTTGTCCATCAGACAGGAAAACGTTTGCTTCAAGCCACAGGCAATTTCTGTGCTATCAAAACAAACCTCAACTGCAGTTAATGAGTAACGTGCATGTGAAGACCTATGTTGTGGGGCAGTGGAAAGTCGAGGGGCACATACATATGCATTGATAACTGTTGGCATGACCTACAGACAGGCATGGGGAGAATGAATGAATTCATTAGAAGCACTTCTATCTTATTTAGAAAAGTTACCATTGTTCTCTTATGTGAAATGTTAGCCTAGTAGAACGTAGGACTGCATTATTCACAAAAACGCATTGCTGCCATCTGGTGGCTAGTTGGCATGTCAACACTGACTTTTCCCCTAATTTGATTTTACTGAAAAGGTCTTCCTGTGAACTTTTACAACAGAGACTTTATTCAAGGTTATCCCCCTGTGAAATTCTATCTGAAGCCAAGATAGTTTACCTGGCGGCAGCCTTTCTCCTCCACTCCACAGGCATCTGGATTGACTTTTGAGTGGCGGAGACGGGAGAGACAGATGCAGAAACCTGGAGTCTTCTGTCCTGAAAGTGAATCAGTTTTGGCAAGGTTTACTCAAGGAAATGGGATCTTTTTGGCTGCAGGTGGACAGCCCATTTTATTTACATTCTTTCCAATTGGCTATTAAGTGTCTGTGGGGGGAGAGAGGGCAATGTCTGATTTGATAAGAAGATTGCTATTGAAACTAAAGATGAGCTATTTTGCCTAGTTGAGAATTCACTTGAGATTCTCAAATCCTTAGTTTAGATCCCAATTTGAATCTTTCTATACTCATGTTTATTAGATTTGGCTCTGGAAACACATATTTTCTAGGATTAAAGGAGAAAAGATTTAAAGGACCAACATAAAGGTTTTGATTTCTTCCTGTTCATAAAATAGTTCTCACAAACCATTCTAATGAGTTAAGTGTTAATGAATCAAAAAACATATGGAGCAAGTTTCTTTTGAAATCCATATGAATTTACATATTAAGGAGGGATAACTGTAATCCTCATTGGAGGTTTTGTTGAACTTGAAACTATAATTTAGGAAATTTTGCCTATACTAGAATCTCAGTTCATTAACTCATTCCTAATTGTAACCAGTTATCACAAGATGGTTATTATTAAACTAGTTATGTTTCAATTATCTAAAAACTAGATTTTCTCCAATGAAAATCTAGATACATCCAATTATGTGTGTTCCTTAATAGTTTTAATGTTATGAGACATGTAATATTAATTAGCATTATTCTTGGTTGAAGGTGGTACTTGAGTACTTCCTTGAGGTATTTATTCAAAGGTATTTTGAGGAGGCAACATGTTGAATCAGAATGAGTGCTGAACTTTGAGTCAGAGGTAATGAATCAAATATAGCTGTGCCACTTATTAACTGTGTGATATTGGGCAAGGCGTTTAAACTCTGTGTGCCTTAGCAAAATGAAGCAATTGAACTAAAGGAAATTTAAGGTCCTTTTAATAATATTTAAAATAAAAATAACTAACATTCATATAGCACTTACCATGTGCCAGACACTGGGCTGTTTTACAATTATTATCTCATTTGGTCCTCACAACAACCAGGAGTGTTAAGTGCTATTATGATCCTCATTTTACAAATAAGGAAACTGAGGCAAACAAAGGTTAAGTGACTTGCTCAGGCTCACACTGCTAGGAAATGCCTGAGGCTGGATTTGAATTTAGGTCTTCCTAACTCTAGATTTTGTACTCTATTCACTGAGCCAGCTATAATTGGCTTTATAGCTTGATTTATGTTTTTGTCACATGACAAAAACACTAGTAATTAATATTCAATACCTAGTATATGTTTGTCCATAGTATCAGATTTCTTGTCGGGGTACAGGCCCAAGTCAAGACCTTTGACCCTCACCCCAAAAAGAATTTGGGTCCCATTTGTCTAAAGGACTCTCCTTGAATTCTCCTACTTGATCAAGGAAGTCTCTGGAGTTCCCCTGAGGCTATAATCCTATCAACTGGACTTTTTCACCATAGCCTATGCCCAATTTCCCAATTCTCTGTTACCCTTAACCTAGCCTAGCCCTCCATTGTCTTATCTCCCTATGACCCCAGGCCATCTCCTACCCTTAATCACATCTAGATTCCATTCTCTCTTGGCCACTTTGTCCAGGTCCCTGGAGTCCAGTTCACCCCAGCCTACTGGCCACTCCCTTCAAGATCCTCCCTAGATCCCTCCCACAGTCTTTCTGTATATAAGGTCCATCTTGTCTCCATTAAGGTGCTCAGATTCTTTAAGAGTCTAGCAAAGGACTCAGATTTTTATAATCTAGCCAACAGCTGGCAAATGTTCAGATAACTTAAGAGTCTGGCCAATAGGGTAGGTCTTTAATAAACCTTGTATTTGGCTGAAAGAAGGCTTTGGTCGAATTCATTTGGGCAGGACTTGTGTGCTGTGATTTTGGGGGCCCAGCACCCCAAACCTCTAAACCTCAACATTGTTACTTATGTAATAATGGCCACCCTGACCCCTATGTCCTGAAGGCCAGATATACTGGGTATATACTAGATATACTGGTAAATCAAGGCTATATTCAGATATACTGGATTTTATCCTTCCCTCAATGTTCTGTTACCCTTAAAAGAGTTTGAGGTGTGCCTAGGCTCTCTGAAAATGGACCCAACCCCCCACCAAAGAGGTTCCTTCAAGTGTAAAAGTGGTCTCCTGAACCCCATTACCATTTAGCTACTAACAAAGTAGCTTTTACAAAGGAATATGTGCTTCAAAAGTATAATACAAATATCTAAACAACTCACTTTTCAGCATGTGGGGTTTAATCCTTCCCCCTACTCTACCTCAATCTCTGGGGAGGGAAAGTAGAATAACTTCACAGATTACCTCATTTCTTATATAGCATAGTTTCAGGTTCAGAACCCCCCTTGGTCTTGACTCCCAGGCACCCTGTCTTGTCTCGGCTTCCGTGCTGGGCAGCCAAGGTTGCCGTGACTTGACCTTCCGGAATCCACTGGGGATCGCTGCTGATACCAGAAACTGTGAAGGAGAAAAGAGACAGAAGAGAACAAAATACTCCCATGCCATTTCTAGGAGATGGGGTAAAAGAGAGAGGGAGCAAGGGAAGGAAGTGAGGGGTCTAATTTGCGGTGCTGTCACTACGGGTGAACTGTGAACTGCATCCTCAGGAGCCAGTAAAGAGTGGGAGCCAGAAAGAGAGACTGTCCCAGTTTACCCAGTTAAGACACAGCCTTTCCAGCTACACCAATCGAAGGAGGCTATACTCACCCATGTGGAAAGGCACTCAGGGCACCTCCATGTTGCAAGATCTGGGCATGCCCAGTAAGCCTCATTATACTTAGAGAAACATGCAAAAGGAAGTTGCCTACATTCCTGCCAACATACACCCCTCTGTGACTTAGTAGATGCTCCTAGGAAGTCTGCTTAAGATACATAAAGCTTAAGTGGCTTGCTCAGGGTCACACACCTAGCAAGTATCTGAAATAGATTTTGAACCCAGGTCTTCCTAATTCCCAGTCTAGCCTTCTATCTACTGCACAACAGCTTCATTTCTTATATAACTTAGGAAAAGACCAATGAATAAGACCTTGTCTTTTGGCTACATATAAGTTCAGAGAACTAGAATATTATATTACTAATCTCCCTTTAAAATTCAGTTTTATTAATCATTTCCATCTCATTTTAACTTGGTTTATTATGTTGACTTAGTAGCTAAATACCTGGAATATCCTCACCTGACTTTGTAAGTATAGTTTATCAAGCTTTGCCATCTTTCTGTACACAGTTCCACACACCTAACTGGTGATCGGTAGTATATTATCCTTAAAGTTAAATAACAAGAATTCAGTGATTGTCCAAAGACAAACTATATTTTTTCCTGAAATCTTCAAAGTCAGGCAAAACATGACAGTCAGATTTGATTTGTTCCTTCAGTGCTATGATTTCCCTAATCAGTTACATTAAAAACATACACCTATCACTTAATGAAATCAAATATATACCTTTCCTTTTACTCATTAATAGGTAAAGCAAAATTTTATTTATCCAAGCAGGAAAAAACTTAGTCATTGATTTTAAAAGCAACACATATTTTTGGCAGATACAAGTGTGTGTAAAATATTTTAGTATCTTACTCAATAATATATTATAACTATTATATATAAAATAATATATAACTTGAGTTTACTCCAGATGGGTTGGAGCTGCTGAGGAATGCTAGGGGAAGCCACAACAGCTTCAACAACAAAATGTTTGTCGGCTAAATTGTTTGTTTTTAATTATTATTAGTTCTGTTGGAGAAAAGAGTAGGCTCAAAGAAACTATAGGATAGCATTTGTGGCTGATGGAATGGTGAGACTGCACAATGGAAAGCCAGAATGACTCGTTTTTTAGAAATTCTTATTTTGCTTTTAATTTCTGTAAAAAGGAGAATGATCTTTGGATTGGGGAGGTTCCTTCCAACTCTTATACTCTTGGTTTATGTTTCCACAAACTGGATTGGAGCTCAGAAGACCTGAGTTTGTTCTAGTGAGTTCTGCCACTGATTAGTTGTGTGTCTTTGGGCAAGTAAGCTCTTTAATGTTAAGTTTCCCCATCTTTAAAATAATGAAATATACTAAAAGATCTCCCTTATGGCTCTAACACACACACACACACACACACACACACAAACACACACACACGATTCGATGAATCAGGTAATTACAGAGTCAAATATTTGATGTGAGAACATGTGAGGATTTGGACAGGAAAAGCTTGTTTTAAAAAAGTTTATTAAAGAATAGTGAATTTTGGAGAAGACTTACAAGAAAAAAGGGGAAAACATCAGGGACTTCTTATTAGCCAAGCTCCTTTAAGTCACTTTGAAAATTTATTACTTTGGCTTTGCTTATAATAGGATCAAAAGAATAATATTATTAACATTTCAACCTCAATGATTTGAATTTTAATCTAAAAGCCCAGAATAACACTTATTCAACATCCAGGCAGATCCCAAAGATGTATTTAAAGTAGCAGTGCTGTGGACACAAGTCAATGGAATTAAACCAATTAAGGATTGCTGGCAAACTGATGCTTCCAAAGTGGGAGAATTCAGGGAAGAGGCCCTTCATGTAAAGCAGTCCCAGAACCTGAGAATCACTTTGGGATTTTGCCTTACTTGATTGGAATGTTTGGAGGAGGCATCATAATTTAGCTTGAAGATCGTAGGGAGAGATGTAGGGGGATGAGCTTAAGGAACACTATGTTCAGCGATAGTGTTTCTTAGCCCCCCGAGGAGCAGAGAAAATTATGAATTCCTGCTATTAGACATGAAAAGTCTGCATCTGTAGTGACCAGGGTTCCCACAGAATGTTGTTAGACCAGCAGCTGTAGACATTCTAACACCAAGATTTGTCTGTAACTAACTAGAGAAACTGGAGTGAGTGAAAGAAGGAGCCATGAATATGACAGGGGCCCAGCTACAGAAATTTGTAAGCAGATCTGATTTTGGTGGCCGCGCTTGCAATGGATCGGAGATGACTCTCAGAAGTTACATTCAACATATTTTCATGGCAAATGCTGTTGCTCTGTTTGTTTTCAAAAGTGAAAAATGATGTTTTATCTCAATGATAAGTTGAGAAAAAGCAACGAGTATACAGTGATAGAGCAGTTAGGGAAAAAAGAAAATCTTCATGTAACAATTTTTAATAATGAATTTCATTCATTCAATTAATTCAACAAGTACTTGTTAGGAGCCAGTAATATACTGCACTAGGTGCTAAGGATACACAGATCAAAACTAAACAGTCTTTTCTATCAAGGATGATTGGGAGAAAACAATATGAACATAGACAAATCATCATTTATGTATATGCACATATGTAAGTATATAGACACACAATTGTATGTATGTATATATACATATATGTATATAAAGAGATGGCTGAATACAGATGTGAACATAATATAAATAGATAGATGATAGTAATTACCAACCCAGGAGGTAGGAAGGACAGAATTAACTAAATGGTGTTAGCATTTTTGTTCCATTTTTTCTGAAGTGCCCAGTTTTGGTAATTAAAACTCATTTTGATCTTCTAACTAGCTCTTAATCTGTGTATGTTGATCAATTACTTCAAAGAACATTGCTTCTGAATTACTTGAAAAATTATGGGCTTGATAAATGACTGAAATTCCTAGAGGATCTTCCAGGTCAAAAATCTCTCTCTTCTCTTTCCTCTCTCTCCCTTCATCCCTCCCAGACCTAGAAAATCCTATACACACATATATTCATAGAAACATATTTATGTGTATGCATGTATGTGTGTGGGTATGTATACGCACACAATGAAAATTCCTTAGTAATTTAAAATTCAGTTGATTTAAAAGAATCTCATAATTTTTAGCTGTAATTATGAGAGGTCTAATCCTCTCATTTTACAAATGAGGAAGCGGGGTCTCAAAGATATTGTGACTTACCCCAAATGATGCAAGGATTATCAAAGACTAGATTTGAACCTTTGTCCTCTAACTCCAAGCTCTTTCCATTACATTTTGCTGGGATTTCGCCTCTATTCACATTTAAATCTGATTTAATAATATCACTTTATGCAAGCAGAAGCTGAATGATATGGAAATCAGTCCACAATGGCAGTGTGATATAGAGGGAAAATCACCGGATGTGTAGACAGTGGTCCTGATTTCAAATCCCTAGTCTACTACTTACTGCCTGTGTAATCCAGAACAAGTCATTTACCTTTCCAGTTTTCAGTTTCCTTATTTATAAGATTAGGGAGTTTAATTAGGAGACCTCTAACATGCTATCAGCTTTGGGCCTAAAACCTATTCTCTTATTTAAACCTTAAATTGTACTCACATACCTTAGGTGATCTGAATTTAAGAAACTATATCAATCCACCAGGAGATTAAACAGGGATTCTAAACCTAGGGGAAGTTAACTTAAAAAAAATAACTTCATATCAACATAACTGGTTTCTTTTGTAATACTATATGTTTTATTTTATACATTTACAAACATAATCCACAGGCCTCACTGGACTGACAGAGGGGCTTAAGAATCCTTGGTATAGACAGTTCCTTCCTACCCACTCCTAATTATGGGTAGCATTTTTTATTTTGTTTTGTTTTGTTTTAAGAGTCAAATTTTAAAGCTGATTTAGCTAACTTCATCAAAGTGGAGTGGTTTGTATTGTGATGAAGCTCTGAAAAATCATGTGTAGAAGAGATACAAATATAGAGAATCTAAGAGACTAATTGATGGAGATTTTCTCAGTTCAGAAACTGTACAAACCTTTTGAGCTGCAGTTTATCTGTACTAAATGGACTTCAGGTAGCCTGAAACATTCATGATGCTTTAAAACTCACTTAACATACAGCCAGAAGATTGCATCTTGCACAAATATTTTTGATTAAGTCATTTTACCTTTCAATTTAAATTAAGAACATCTTTTTCAAATCTCCAATATCTTTTTAGGAGGGTATCCATTTTGGTCTGTTCTAAGTCCAATATTATTAGTCCATTTAAAGAATAGGGACTTGACTTGTGATTTCAGTGAAACAAGTAATTCTAGGATGAGGAAATCCTCTGCTAATGTATTAGAGGACCTCCCTGGCTTCCCTTAAATCCCAACGAAAATCTCACCTCCAGGAAATCTTCCCCAACCCCTCAATTCCAGTGCCCTCCCTCATATTGCTATTTATCTCATATATAGCTTGCTTTGTATATATTTGTTTGCATGGTGTATCCACCATTAGACTGTAAGTGGTTTGAGGGCAGGGACTGTTTTTTGACTCTTTTTCTGTCTCTAGAGCTTAGCATAGTTCCTGGCACATAGTACGAGCTTCATAAATATTGATTGATTGATTTTACAGTTGAAGAAACTGAGGCGAAGAGAGATTAAGTTACTAGTTCAGGATCACCCAGCTAGTAAGTTGTCCAAGGGTGAATTTTGAATTTTCCTGACTCCAGTCCCAGTGCTCTATCGACTATACTGTACAATTCTGTAAAATGTTCACTATAAAAAGTGCTTTAAAATGTGTTGTATGTTTTAATAGCTCTATCCTTTGCAACTAAATCTCATATGATGTTTAATAAATGCTTATTGACTGACTGCTCAAAAACTAGGTTGGCAAAACTATATGTTTTAATATGATTTATTACTTTTTTGGAGTAAATCTGGATGTGCCTATATATCAACAGGTGCCTAGTTTCTGAATTTTTCTTCAAAGTTTTATATGTGAGGTGTGGCTATCAAGTAATGAGATTCATTTTCTTCTGCAACTTAAGGAATCTGCTTCATGCATTCATAGTTATATCAAACATATATGAAGATATTCAGTCTGCACTATCTCCTGTGGTTCTTGTAGGTGAAAACTCTTCAAAATAAGGTTCTTTTTTTTTTAGATATGTTTTCTTGGTTAAGGACCTGCCTTATACTGAATTCTGAACTATGCTAGGGATTTCAGCATGCTAAAATGTACAACCTACACAGAGATCAACTATGTGATATGGTGGATAAAAAGCTGACTTTGGAGTCAAGGATACCTGAGTTTGAAATTTGCCTCAAGCATTTAGTAGTTGTGTGACTCTGGGCAAATCACAACATTAGAAGGAACACATTTCCTCAAAGGACCTAGCTTCATCCTTCTCCCCACCCCACGCCTCACAAAAGTTAGTAAGATAAAACAATTTTCTTGCCAAGTAAAATTATAATATTTCTTATATCAATTGTCACTCCTGGTTCTTCTAGGATGAATCTTTCTGCCTTAGTTATCTCATCTGTAAAATGGAGTTAATAGCAGCACCCATGTCCCAGGATTCTAATGGGGATCTAATGAGATAATATATATAAAGTACCTTGAAAAACTTGAGGCTACATATAAATACTAGTTATTATGTTATTATTTTCATTATTGTTGTTGTTACAGAAAGGCAGTGGGGTATAATGAATAAGAAGACCTGGGCTTGAATCGTATCTCTAAGAAATTCTGGCCAAATGACCCTGAGCAAGCCACTTATAATATCAGTGACTTAGCCTACTCTTAAGTTCATAAGTTGCATTACAAGGGCTGTGATCTATCTATATTCTTAGAGTGAGTTTCTCCACCAGGAGTTCCCTACGGTCATAGTTAGGCAGGGAATGGGGTGGGGAATGTGAGCCAATATTATTTGGCCTCGACTCAGGATTTTATTGATAGGAGGAATAGTCATTATTGACTTTTACCCAGTATTAAAGTTTAAAACTGAACAGCCCTGTGAGGTAGGTACATGTTTCAAGTATCACTGTCTCTCCATTTTTACCAATGAGGAAACTGAATCTGGGAGATGTTAAAGGACTGGATGGTCAAGTCTTGAGTGTCAGAGATGAGGTTTGAACTGAGTTCTTTCTGATCCTAAGTCTCCATACAGCCTTCCAAATCTATGAGAGTTGATCCAGTTCCTTTTGCGTTGGAGGCAAGATGCAAACTCAGGACTTGCTGACTTTGGCGCCAGACTCCTATTCACTATTTCGTACAGATTCTCATTATCTACATATAATTGGTAATGTATTTATCATGTATGCAAGTCAGTTAATCATTTATTAATTGTTGACCATATGAGCCAGGCACCATGGTAAATGCCGATGACACAAAGCAAAACTATTCCCTGCCCTCAAAGAGTTTAGATTCTAATAGGAGAGACAATGTATACATACATATATTCAAGATACAGAATAGATCCAAGATAATCTTAGAAGGGGGAGTCAATAGCAGCTAAGAATACTAAGGCCTTAGGGGAATAAACATTTATGCTTGAATTAGCCGGATTTAGCCAGTGAAATGGCCTATGAGTTAATAAAAAGAAACAGGTAGAATCTCTGTCTGCTGCATTGTTGCTACTGAAGTAGGAATTATTTTGCAGAATACAAATATCATACATAGCAAATCATATCACTTTTTTCCCCAACAAGCTGCATCATTTCTGAATTTTACCCTTTGGGTGTGTATACTGAAGAGATAATATTACATGTGTTGGGAGGAGAAACAAAGGCTCTTAATGTAAATTGCTAAATAGCAAAAAAGAACATATTTTCCTAAGGAAAAAAGTCTCCTACATTTTCAGAATGAGGCATAAACTACATTTTTAATGTTCTGGATTTGTTATATCAAGTAAAAACTCCTTTAATTCTAGCAAAAGCACAAACTAATGTTGGAGAAAAATGATTGCAATTCAGCAGTATGTATGTACTTACCATGCCAATGTAATTTTACACAGTTTAGTGTTTCTGACTTTCAAGACATCAGTTTTAAGTTCTATTTTTCTTGTGTGGTGCATATTGGCTTTTTTGAAAATAGGCCCTTGAACAACAGTGCCAGTAAACCTCATTGCAATTAGCTACCACTCCTGGGAAATTTTCTAGTGGTATGTTACTGGCATTTGAAAAATTTACACCTTCTGAGGAAAGGCAGGAAAATTCTGTCAAACAATTAAACTGATTGGTATTCCCAAGATTGGAAAAAGAATGAGTCCTATGTTGGGGAGGAATAGTGGGAAGTTTTCTATAGATATTAGTGAGAATGAAAGTGAATGGAGAGGTGGGGGGGGACCCATGCCTTTGACCTTGTGCAAAGTTGCTTTTGTTTTGGGAAACAAACCCAGTGCTGTGTCAGATTTGAACTCTAAAGGCTAATTTTTTATCTGAATTACATATCCAGGAGTGGGAAAATTTGGATATTTAAGAGTAAGCATGTTCTAGAGTGGACTCTGAAAAGCCCCCAGTGTGACATGCTAGGTCTATTATCTCTTTGGATAGGTATAGATAGTTGCCTAAATTTACTGGCATGTATTTTTAAGATCAAGTTTTATGGAATAAAATATAAGAAAAGGCATGTACTTTACAATGTAATGATGTAGGTACTACCCTAATAGAAAATTATGAAAATTTAAGTTTCAAAAAATGACACTTTATTGAAAACAAATATAACAAGGTTAGGGCATTATTGATTTTTAATCTGTTAGTGTTATTGATTTTTAAAAATCATACCTTTTTTAAAAGGAGAGGCTGGCATAAGGTATCTGTTATGGGTTCACTATAGCTCTCACAGTATTAACAATCTATCATAGAATGAGAGACAGGTACCATGTGTCTACATATATATGTGACCTGTGATATCAAAGAATCTGTGCAATAGTGCCAGGGCAATGTGGCATAATGAAAAGAGACTTAGAGAGACAGGAAGGCCCAGTTTCAAATTCCAACTCATCTGCTTACAAGACATGTAGTCATGGTCGCATCATTTAAACATGTTGAAACTATTTTTTCATCTTTAAAATAGGAATAATAATGGCTTTGGGCAGCTAGGTGGTGCAGTGGACAGAGTTCTGGGCTTGGAGTGAGGAAGATCAGAGTCTAAATCCTACCTCAGACACTTACTAGCTGTGTGATCCTGGGCAAGTCATTTACCTGTTAGTGTCCTTATCTGTAAAACAAGCTGGAAAAGTAAATGCCAAACCACTCCAGGATCTTTGCCCAAGAAAACCCCAAATAGAGTTATGAAGAGTCAGACACGATTGAACAACAACATAATAATAGCTTCAGTACCTACCTCAGGGTTATTATAAGGCTCACATAACATATAATAATGTGTATAAGGTATTTTGCAATCTTTAAGGCACTACATAAATTACTATTGTTGTTGTTGCTGTTATTTAGACCAGACCTTTGATTACATTGCTCTAGAGAACTCCCATTGAGGAAAATCCTTCCAATGCGAATCTGCATCCATTCTGCATATGATCTCAGTTTCCTGGAGGCATTGAAAGGTTAAATGACTTGCTCACAGTCACACAGTCAGTGGACAATAACAACAACAGCAACAGCAATAATAATAACTCAGTAATACTCTAGTCCTCCTCCTCCTACTTCTTGAGGTTTTGCAAAGTGTTTTCCCCATAACAGTCTTATGAAGCAAGTAATACAGGTACCATTATTGTCATTTCATAAGTGAGGAAATTATGTCAAGAAAAAAAAAACTGTGGGAGGTTTTTTTTTGGTTATTAAATAAAATGTGGTAATTTTTCTCAGAGGAAACAGCAGAATCATTACGATTTTTTAATTCTATAAATATTAATATCCTTGTTTCTACCAAACATCCAGATTTCTTATGTTGTTTATTCTGCTTCTTCTGGATAATTCTCTCTATTTTTAGAGATTTGGTGATTATCCAAAAGTCATCTCTCTACCCCTCCCAAGTTAAGTCAGTTCCACAAACTTTGATTAAGTACACACTGTATCTAAAAATGTGTCAGCCCAAACCAGAGATACATATAGGAGTACAAGTTTAGCGAAGAACAAAGAACCTCATTACCAGTAGGTTCAGCATTTGGTGATGAATTCTTTGGTCGTATCAAGCCAGGGAACAAAAATACAAAATGATCCTTAGCCCTTTCACTTCTGCAGTGACAAAGTGGTGGGGAAGTAGTATAGGATATGAAGAATCACATAGTTTGTAGAACATCTGTGAACTGTAGCTTAGGTATTGATATTCAAAATATTAGATCCTTGTCCAATGGCCAACAAATGGAGATGCTGATAAACTAGGGGAAGTGATAAATTGAATCAGAAACCAGAGAGGCTGATCATGTGGTGAGAGCTAAGGGAAAATGATAGACCCCTGTGCTTCACTAAGAAAGGCCCTTAGCACATTGAGTAGACTCCCTGATGGGAATTAATGGGCAGGCATGGAAAAGCTTCTATCTCTAAGCATAGATTGGTTGTAATCTGCTTAACTTTTGGAAGGAACCCCAACTTCTGTGACATCACAGATCCATTCAAGTATGGGTTATATGCTAGGTGCTGATGAAGAGGTGTAGAGGTTTGGGCGTGCTCGAACGGACCCCCCCCCCCCAAGATTGCGGTGCCGGGTCTGCCTGAATGAATTCAACCCAAATCTTCTTCCAGCCAAAGAAATAGCTTATTAAAAGATAAAGCAGAGACTCCCAGATAAAAGATAAAGGCCAGACTCCCAAGAAACCCCAACATCAGTAACGCATGTAAGGACAGAGTGGGCATGAGAGTCTCAGGCTCTAGGAGTGAGAGGTTCTCAGCATCTGAATGGGGGCTAAGGTGGATCTTAAGCCAGGTGATGCCTGTAAGGACAAGTGGGCATGAGACAGTCTCAGCCTTTTGGGCATGAGAAAAGCTCAGCATGTGAATAGGGGCTGGGGGCTAAGGTGATGCCCATAAGGACAAACAGTCTTAGCCTTTTGGGTGTGAGATTCTCAGTATCTTAATAGAGACAAGATGGACCTAATATACAGAAAGATTGTGGGAGGGATCTAGGAGTGGCCAAGTAGTTTGGGGTGATGGGAGGAAGGGCCTAAGGAGGTCTGGATGGGAGTGGCTAGTAAGCTGGAGTGAACAGAACTCCTGGGTCCTGGACTTTGTGGTGCCTAGCTAGGATTAAGGGTGGAAAATGTCCAGGGGCCATAGGGAGGTAAAACAATGGAGGGGAGATTAGGTGTAGCCACAATGAAAGGCCAGTTGAAAGGGGGAGGTGGTTGGGAAAAAGGTTTAGGTGAGAATTCCATTTGGAAGGTCTGAGAGATTTGAATAAACAATGAGAATAGATAATGAAGGGAACTGAAAGGTAGAAGTTTGCTTTCAAAGGGAGATAAAGAGAGTAGACAAGGAACCTAAAAGTTTTAAGGGTGGTAGACAAACTTCTTTTTAGGGGTATGGGCAAAGGTGCATTTGAATAAGATTAAAAGGTAAGGCTGAGGCTTTGGAAGGGCAAAGGTCTTGGCTTCTGAAACTGAATGAAACCCTCATCACTGAGGTACCTACAGAAAAAGTTGAGTGTTCTTGCACTCAAAGAAAATAAAATCTCCTGGAACAGCTATTTCCAATGCCATTCAGAGGACTCTTTCATGACAATATTTCCTATATGTGGGGGTAATTAGAATATTTCATTATTACGAGTCTCAACTTTGACCCAGGCAAAATGAGGAGAGAGGCAACAGTAGTGTAATAGAGAGAGTTGTGGATTTGAAGTCAGAGGACTTGGTCTCCTATCAGTATCCTGTGACTTACTACTTGTATAACCTTATCCTCCCATAGCCTCAGTTTCCCTATCTAAAAAAATTAAAGGGCTTATCAGATGATCCCTTAGTTCACTTCCAGGTCTTGATGCCCCCATCTATGACTTTCATATGTGTCCATTTTGTTATCAGAGACTGGGATGAGGACATTACAACTATGTTTGAGTGTCTGTTCTTGGTGGTATTTCCAAGAGTCCAGCTACCATATTCTTTCACAGACCCCTTTATATCCATACCTCTTGTCCAAAGAAAGCCACCTTGACAACAATCTCAATTTATAATCTTGATTATACATCCTGTATTATGATGGTACTGCTTTCTGTTTTGAGTTTTAATAACATTAAAAAATTATTTTCTCTCCCTCATTTTTTTTAAAGCATGACAACACATTCTGATGGAAAGATAATAATGCCCAAGGAAGTTTTGTTCTATAAATCCTGCTAGTCGTATTTAATATGCACCAGTACATTGTTTTGATTTTTCTAGCTGTGGGTCATTTCATTGTACTTATATGTCTTTCCAATAGATGTTTCATGTAATTAAAAAGATTAGGTTAAACAGATTATTCCTTCTGCCCTGCCTCCATAATCACTCTGTTTCTAGGCTTGTAGAGACTGAACTATTTGTAAGACACAGTCATGTAGCATCACAGTACACTATTTTCCCTTTGTTTTTAAGATGTTGACTTCCCAGCAGTGAAAGCAATTTAATTGGTCTATTGTTGTTCAGTGAAGTAAATGAATAAACAGGTGTCAATAATTCAACAAGCTGTAAGAAGTCCTTTAACTGTTTCTAAATAATCTAATTACCAGTAATGTTGGGCAATGATTATTAATAACCATTCCAACTGAGATCTTAAGGCTGAAAAAGACTTTTTTATGATTTAAAAAAGATTAATAATGTTAAAGTTCTATTTAGTCATGAAAAGATAATGCATTGGAATAAATAACCATGAAAATTCTTAAGGTGTAATTTATAGAATCCTGATATTTAAGAAGGTCCAGTGATTCCAAATTTTAATTCTTAAGTTTTAGTCATATAATTCTGCAGTTATCCAAAACTTCCCCTTTAAACCTAGTTTCTCTCCTAAATTTGATGTTCTGCTTCATATTCCAAATCCTAGATTTTTTCATACACCTCATTTTTTGCCCTTGATTTATATAACTTGCTTCCAATTAGCCACTAATCTCACCTCTACCCTTCACCATTTTTTCTTTGCTAATTCTTCTAGAATTCCATCTACTATAACGTGTCATACATCTGACATCATCAGGGAATGAGCACCATGTTCTACATAAGTACATGTGAAGGAATCCCCACGTATGGAATGGATCAGAGATGATAACTTCCCATCTGGACTATTCCCTCCAAAGTGGGATGGCAACAGGAACTCTCCCAGGTTTCTGAGGGATCTGGGTAGTGACATCAATTTTTTTTTTTAATAGCATAGAAAGATTTAGGGTCAGTAATGATTACTATTTCAGTTTTACCAGGAGTTTTTGTTTTTTCCATGATAAATGGATATTACTTCATTAAATATTATACCACTTTCTTTAATTACCTTTTAAACATTTTGGTAACAACCAGAATAATAGAATTTCTGATTTGGAAGATACCTTAGCTCCTATTTAGTCCAACTCATACCTGAAAGAGAATTATTTCTATTACATATTTGATAAATGGTCAGTCAGCCTTTGCTTTTAAATCCTCTAATGAGAAGGAACGAGTCACCTAGAAGGGCAACCGATTCTCCTTTTGGAGATCCCTAATTTTAGGAGTTTCTTCCCCCTCTACCCCCCCACCCTGACATCTAACCTGAACCTGCTTCTTTATAACTTCAATGTACTGATTCTAGTTTGGTCTTCTGGGACCAAACAGAACAAGTGTAGTACCACTTAACACACATGATACCACATATGACACAAAAGGACCATATAATATGCCTGTAAGTACTTGAACACTACTACCATGTTCCCTCAAGTCTTCTCTTTTCTGGGCTAACTATTCAGAGTTGTTTTTTTTTTTTTAATTTGTTTGTTTTGTTTTGTTTTACCAAAATGGCATGAGTTGAGGCTAAATGGAGAGAAACTATCCTTAGTGAAATATTTTATACACTTCTTTTCATTTTCAAATAGAGGATGTTGATCATAATTTAAATTATTATGTTTCTAAGTCAATATTGAGAGCATTTGTTATTGTATTCCGTGGTAACACAATTCTGTATCTGCTTCGATCTCCTTTGAGTATAGGCCTGCAGTGGTATAGATGGGTCAAACGGAATGGCTTTCCATAATGATTGTACTCAGTCGAGAGTCCATCAATAATGAATCATTGTGCCTATTTTCCAACAGCCCTCCCAACACCTGTCATTTTTTATCATCTTTGCCAGTCTTCTGGATGTGATGTTGTACATCAGAATTGCTTTGATTTTTATTTCTCTAACTATTAGTTATTTGAAGCATTTTTTAAACGTCCATAGCTCATCTGGGTTTTTTTCCCTTGAAAACTGTCTATTCGTAACCTTAGATAGTTCATCATTTGGTAAATGACTCTTATTCTTATAAGTTTGATCCAGTTCCTTGATATTACACTATAAGCTGTCTCTTCTTTAACAAGGAGGCAGTTGTTGCAAGGAGAGAGGAACTTGGTCCTCAGGGGGTAGTTGTCTCTACTAACCTCAAGGTTCTAGGGGTCACTAAAGATTTGGAAATGGTTATTTAGTACTGTTACTCATGAGACCCAAACTAACATGTTCCATATTGTTTTCTAGTCAATTAATTAGCATTCATTTAGATGAAACTAATCAGTATAAAAATAATTGGTACAACCCCCCTACCTCCTAATCTGGGGCATACTCCCCCACAAGAACATAAAGAGTCCTAACTCTTGAAAGTGCTCCCAAAGCTCAACTGCCCCATACTGAAAGCTTCTCCACTAAAGTCTCAGACCTTTGATGATTCTTATATAACATACAATTCTTTACACATCCTGAGGGGCTGAGGCTTTAGTGGGTATTATGGGACTGTGTTCTGGAGCACTGTGGTCTCCCAGATGTCTGAACTCAGAATAATCAGAATATTGTTATAATTTATAATCCTTAAACTCCACTATGGCATTTAAACAGCTACACACACTGATAGCTCAAGAAATACGTTATGTGATAACCTGACACTGTTCATGTCGTTCTTAGAACATACAAAAAGTCTCCAATGTAATTTCTTCTCAACTCCTGCCTCCTTCTCATATTAACAATAATAGCTTACATTTAGATATTTTTTTTTTAGTGAGGCAATCGGGGTTAAGTGACTTGCCCAAGGTCACACAGCTAGTACGTGTCAAGTGTTTGGTTTGAGGCTGGATTTGAACTCAGGTCCTCCTGATTTCAGGGCCGGTGCTCTATCCACTGCGCCACGTAGCTGCCCCTCACTTAGATAATTTCTAAGTTACGAAATAACTTTGCAGACATGATGTTATTTGAGTCTCACAGTGAACTTACGTGGCAGTTATTAAATTATCATATCTCAGTCATCAATAGTGATAGTCAAACCTTTCATTTTGTCCTTAGTCGTAAATATTCCAACTCTACTAGCCAGAACGCTGAAATTCCTTTAGCCATTTATATTTTACTATTCCCCCTTTTCCTAAACCAATCAAGAAGCATTTATTAAGCACCTATTATTGCTAAGCACTTTGCTGGGTGTTGGGGTTATGAATACAAAAAATAAAGCAGCCTGTATACACAAAGGTCTTACAGTCTATGGGGAGAACAATATGCATATGTTAATATATACAGAATGAATATAAAATAAAGGGGCAGCTATGTGGCACAGCGGATAGACCGCCGGTTCTGTAGTCAGGAAGACTCATCTTCATGAGTTCAAATCTGGTCTCAGATATTTACAAGCTATGTGACCCTGGGCAAGTCACTTCACCCTATTTGCCTCAATTTCCTCATCTGTAAAATGAGCTGAAGGAAATGGCAAACCACTTCAGTATCTTTGCCAAAAAAAACCCTAATTGCGATCACAAAGAGTCAGACACAATTCAAAAATGAAACAATAATAAAAATAACAGATAGTTTAAAAAAAAATAGAGAGGAGGGAGAGCACTAGTAGTTGGGGAGCGACACCAAGAAATCAGGAAAATTATTGATCATGACTGAAAATCAATTTTAAAATCCTGTGAATTATCTTGGCAATGAATTGACATTCAGATGATCACATACCCCATGTATTTCCTGAGAGAAAAACGCCCTTAAATCAAATATCCTCCACTTTACTTGGTTGCTTTTGGGGGAGGCAAACAAAACAAAACAAAACAATCCCTTACATGTCTATAATAGGGACACAGCACAAATGAACAATGACAAATTCTACCCTTTCTACTTCTTTTCCTTAGTTAGTTGTGCCTAAGCTAGTTATCTAAACCCTGACTGTCTTTAATGACCAGTGTTGAAAGTGCAAAGCTATGTTCAATAACTGATTGCTTTCCACAGAGAGAGAAATTCAAAATACGACATTACTTTTCATTGTTGCAGTCCTGCTAGTTGTTCTTGGGGACTTCTCATCTGTACTTCATTAAGTCACATTCTGTGGTGTAATGCTGCAAGTTTAAAAACACAGAAACATTTCAAGAAATTGATTCTATTTGTTGTTGCTATTCAATAGACTCTTGATCTGAAATATTCAACTGTGCCAGACTGTTCCACTTGAGCCACTTTTTAACCATTGTTAGCATTGCAATAGCCTTGTTATCAGGTTGTATGAATTAATTCCATCACATTAGGAGCCGGAAGTTATCACAATACCAAGAAGCCAAACCGCCTAATAGCTGTCTTATATTACTTGCCAATTGATTCAGTAACAGTCATACACATTGAGTTTATAATTCTGTTGTTGTGCAAAGTTGTCTTCCTTTCACAATTACATTATAATAACAATTCATCTTTCTTTACCCAGGACACCTTGCCCAAAGGGTTTTTGAGAACCTAACAAAGTCTAACAGAAAAATGTGACAATTAAGCAGGTCACTGTGCCCAGTTACATTCTTGGACAGGGAGTGGAAAGAGAAAACACACACACACAGCATAGCCCACTGCACAATAAAGAAATAACCACCCACAAACAGAAACAGAAACCACCCATGTGCTCTGAAAAGAACCACCAACAAATACCGGAGGAAACAACAAAGTTGGCAGCCCTGGGCCAGACAGAAGCTAGGGACTTCGATGTCTGTTTGGGGAAAGGGAGGGAAAAGAGGGAAGGGCAGTTTAATCCATTGACCCCACAAGTTGACCACCCAGTCTCTAAGTATTTCAAGATATAGGATCTTGGGGTGGTATCTGTATCTATTTTGTATTTCTTTTGTTTTATTTTTCTTTTTAAAGACTGGCTTTCCCTATCTCACTCCAGGCTGAAAGTACAGTGCCATACTCATGGCCCTGATCCCACTACTGATCTTCATTGAAGCATTTGCCTGTTCACTTTTCAGTCTGGGCAAATTTGCTCTTCCTTAAGTGACCTTATGGGTTTCCACCCCTGGTACTCTGATGCCAGACTTAGTGTGCCCCACTGATCCCCTAGGTGCATTGCAGCTCAGAGTTCTGCCAGCTTCAGTGTCCCCAGTCACAGAGATTATAGCTATGAGCCACCCCACCCAGCTCAAACAGTTATTTTAACTGAATGTGAATGAATGAATGAATGAATGAAAAAGTATTTGTTAACTCCTTGCTATGGGCAATTAGTAACTGCTTCAATTCAATTCAATTTGATTCAGTTCAGTCATTGAGAGCCCATTTTTTTTGAAGACACTGAGCTAGGTGCTGGGGGAAGGGATGAAAATACATAATATCTGGCTTTGAGTTTATAGACTTTTGGGATTGGGATAGATGGTGTACAAAGTAGATATTAAAATAACATAAGGTAGATGATAAAGGCAAAGATGATTTCAATTCTTCCTAGGAAAGAAGGCATTTAAGTTGCTTATTAAAAGTAAGGAAGAACTTAGAAAGATGGAGATAAGAATACAGTTTATTCTCAGTATTGGAGTTAGTAGGACCAAAGACCTGGAAATAGTTTATATGTATCTGGGAGAGGAGAATGCAGTTTGACTGGGACTTGTAGATGTGAAGAGGAGCAACCTGAAAAAAAAAAATTGGACACTTAGATAAATTTCCATTGCCAGGTTGTAGAAGGCCTGAGAAATCAGCAAATTAAACTTTGCTAGGGAATGAGGAGTGCCTGAAGGTTTTTAAATATAGGAATGACTTTTTCCCAGGTGCTGTAATGACTTCTGCTCTTGCTATGCTGTCCTACCTGACCTCTCAAGGACATGTCCTGGAGGGGTTTTAGAGGTTTTGTCCTGGGGCTGAGTTGTCCTGATTGGTGAAATCCCACTATATCTAGCCAGCTCCATATTGACCATAGACTGAATCATGGCTGCAAAAGGACTTTAAAAGTCACTTATTCTAGTTTTCCTTATTTTACAGATGTAAAAACTGAGGCACAGATGTAAATGATTAAGGTTGCACAAATGTTATGTGGCAGGACCAGGTTTTAGATCCTCTTTCTCTTTCTCCAAATCTACATTCTTTTCACTATTCTATGATGCCTCCCAAATGTTCTTTTTATGCCAATGGTATGACACTTGTAATATATGTTTTGTAAGTAAGGAAATTGAGCCTGAGAGAGAGATCATGATTTGAATTGTTAATTGTGTAATTGAAAACTACACAGCTAGCAAAAATAAAAAAATGGAGGGGGAGGGTTGCAGCTAGATGGCACAGCAGATAGAGCACTAGACCTGGAGTCAGGAAGACCTGAGTTCAAATATGACCACAGATGTTTAGTTACTGTGTGACTCTGGCCAAGTCATTTAACCCTGTTTGCTTCAGTTTCCTCATCTTTAAAATGAGCTGGAGAAGGAAATGCCGAACAGCTCTAGTATCTTTGCCAGTAAAGCCCTAAGTGGGGTCACAAATAATTGGGTACAACTGAACAACAAAATAAGTCCAATATATGACTTGATAGGTCTTCTGACTTTTACTCTCCTATTCTGGATGTAGAAGATATTGCGAATTTAGTTAAAAAAAAAAGTTGGCTTTCTAACTAAACTAAGTTGGCTGATATTAAAACAAATGAGCACAAAACAATTTTGCCAAATTAGACCTTTCCCAAAAGACAGTTTTATGCCTGCACAGTGCCCCATGCAGCATTGTAACCATCATTATACCCTAAATATATGTCTTCCTTCCTCAGTAAGATTAAGGTTCTTAAAGCAAGGCATGATGCCATATACTTCTCTTCCACCATCTTTGTTTTGTACAGTGCTGCCCAGGTCTTCTTTGACTATCTACATCCTACTCATGATTAAATGGCCAGTTACTTCATGAATCATTTTTCTGACTATCCTAGCTAGATGTAATTAATTTCTCCCTCCCCTGAACTTATTGACATATATTGTCTAATTCACTCATTTGACACGTATTTTTACTGCCTGGGTAATAGTCATCTTTTCATGGGTGTAGATCTTTTCTCTCCAATTATATTGTGCTCCTTAAAGTCAGAGACCCCATCTTATATATCTATCTCTTTTCCTAGAGAACTGGGCTCTGGTGTATGGAAATGGCAAAAAGAAGAAATCAAACTTGATGTCATGAAAAATTTCCTAACAATTAGAGTTCATAAAAATGGAAAGGGTTGCCTCAGGTGACTATCAAGCAAAGGCTTGATGAACACTTGTAAGGTATAGTTAGTTCAAAAGGGAATTATTCCTTAGATGTAGTCTTGACTACAAAGTGACAAAAGTATGCTTCCAATGCTGAATTTTGCATTGCAGTATTTTAGACATCCTTTCAGGGTCTGTCCATCCAGTACAGGGGGACAACCACAGTAACGATTTAGTTAATATTTATTATATAATCAGTATATATTGCTGATCACTGAGGTTCTCCAAGTTCTAAAATTCTTTGCTCCCATGACACTTCTTTTGTATTTTCTCTCACTCTCCACATCCTCTCTTCAATCCCACCCCAACTCTAGGCACATAGGGGCTTAAGTGCTTGCAGATTGGATTATCTCTTAAATAGTTTTTATGCCTCCTATATTCTGTTTCTCCTGTGGCTTTTCTATAATATAGCCTTTTGAGAATCCTATCTCATGCCCTGTTCAACTTTCTTTACTTCTCTACCCCATAGTGCCCAGGGAACCTGAAGGTGGAACTGAATTCATTGTTAGTCATTCACTTTTCAAATAAAATGAAATGAAATGGTTTATTTTTCATTTGTTGTGCACTCTTCAATAAGGAAAAATGAGCTGTTTCATTACGTATCATTTGTCGCTTATTTGTTTAGGGTAACTGGCTGACATGGCTTGTTTACTTTTTGAAAAATGAATATGAAGTAACTACTTTCAGAGACCCACACTGGCATCCAGAATACAGTACTGTCCATTGAAATTATTTATTCTTAGGCCAACAATGATAGATTGCTTAATTGTGAATTTGATCAGAAAGGTAAAAAGTACCATTTTTTAATGTTAAAGATTAGATACCAGTGAATACTTTATTTGATTTTTAAAAGTTTAATTGATTCCTTTTTTAAAAAATCAAAATTATTTCTAAGAAAAATAATTTCCCCTCTAGATTAAACTCTCCTTTGTAGCAAAGAAAAATAATTTGGCAAAAATAACATCAAAGTGACTACTTAGCACTCTTTCTTGTTAGCCAGTTTCTAGTCTCTCAGCGTTCTCCTTTTTTTAAGTGCTTTCCCTTATTTATATTGAGATAATCATTGTTTGTGTTACTATTTTGGTTCTACTTATTACCTCTTCTGTCAATTCATACAAATCTTCCAATTATTTTTGGAGTCCTCATATTATGTCTTACTGCACAATAATAATCAAATAGATTCACATCCCATAGGTTTTTATTTTCTTTTTCTTGCTATTCCTTAATTAATAGATACTCAGTTTCTTCTTTGTTGCTATCACAAAAAGTTCTGTTAAAAATCTTGTAATATATTTTGGAACTTTTTTTTTTTTACTTCCTGGAGATATGTGGGGATTTTCAAAATTGTCTAATCTGCAAGAAAAACCACTTTATTAAAGGGTCAATGGTCCCCTCCAACGAAATAGACCTCAGATCTTCCTCATGATCTGAGATGCCCCCTTCTTCCAGGGCCTTAGTTTTGATATAGATGAAGCAGACCCATGATGGACCTTGCCCTTGACCCTCCAGAAGAGTCTACAAAAAATACAGAATCCCATTGGTTGACAAGCAGACTAGTGAGCAGACCTTAATAGATCTATCTTGACCTTCCAGAAGGTCCAACCAAAGTCAACGAACTGGCTCATGAGATTGGGCTGATGATCAGATGTCAAAACATCTACATGGGCTGACAGGCCAGTAGAAGGGCAAGCCACACTCAATCAACCAGGGTCACTCATTGGCCAAATGCTCATAAGTCATCTCCCCATGTTGGGCAATAGAGCAATGACAATGGACAGAGAGGCTACAAAAATAGCTAAGTGCCTTTCCATGTAATTGAGTCACTTCTACCACTCCGGGATTGGTCACCATAACAAGTAAAAACAAGGGTGGAAGTCCTTTAGTTAACTTCCTATGATAAAGCAAATGGTTTTACAATCTGCAGTTCACAGCTCTGAGGTCTATTATTACAAGTTACAATTGCCACTCCTATGGAATCATAGCCAACTGTTTAATACCAATTGGAACAGAATAGGGGTACAATAAATCATCTATAACAGATAATATGCTCTACAGTGGAATTGCTCAGTTGAAAGGTATGGAGAATTTATTACTTTTCTTACAAAATTTTGAGTGGTTATCCAAAATACACAACAGTTGTACCAGTGTGCCTGTCTTTTCACAGCCCCTTCAACACTGACTCGTCTGCCTTTTTGCAAGGGAGTGTTATCTTTGTCAATTTATAGGGTATGAAGTAAAACCTGAGATCTGTTTTATTTTTTGTTTATCCTACTACTAGTGATTTGGAACATGTTTTTAAATGGTCATTTATATTTTATGTTTCTTATTTTGAAAATTGGTAAGGTCCTTTGACAATTTATTAATTGGTAGTATGTTTCTTAGAAATATGTATTTGTAAAAAGAAATTATATATTTGTATCAGTTCCCTGAGTAAATTTATTTTCTTTGTTTTTTCAGACACTGGGATGCTAATTTTTTTAATTGTGTAATTGATTCTATTTCTTGTTTGTCTATTCTGATGATCTACTCTTCTTATTTTAAAGTGATACACCATAGTTTTGATTACTATTACTTTACAATATAATTTGAGATTTGGCTATGCTTTGGAAATGAGATTTTGAAGATGCTTTGCCTCTTTTTATACTTTTTCTAACTATTTCACTTGGGGTTCTATACCTTTTGTTCTTCCAAATAATGTTTCCTATTTTTAAAATATTTTTATATATATTTTTTGTGTGTGACTATTCTAATTTCTTTATTTTTATTAATTTTTATTTTATTAATTTATCTAGTTTTAGTTTTCAACATTCACTTCCACAAGATTTTGATTTCCAAATTTTCTCCCCATCTCATCCCTTGCCCCACCCCAAGATGGAGTGCATTCTGAATGCTCCTTTTCCTAATCTGCCTTGCCTTCTTTCTCCCTCCTCCCTTCTCTTATCCCCTTCTGCTTCTATTCTCCTGTAGGGCAGGATAGATTTCTATACCCCATTGCCTGTATATCTTATTTTCCAGTTGCATGTGACAACAATTTTTTAACATTTGTTTTTAAAATTTTGGGTTCCAAATTTTCTCCCTTCCTCCCTCCCCACCCACCCTCATTTGAGAAGGCAAGGAACTTGATACAGGTTATACATGTGTAGTCATGCAAAATAATTCCATAGTAGTCATGTTGTGGAAAACTAACTATATTTCCCTTCTTCCTGTCCCATCCCCCCATTTATTCTATTCTCGTTTTTGACCCTGTCCCTCCTCAGAAGTGTTTGCTTCTGATTACTCCCTCTCCCAATCTGCCTTCCACTTTATTATCCCCCTGCCCTCTTATCTCCTTCCTGCTATTTTCCTGTAGGGTAAGACAGATTTCCATACCCAATTGAGTGTGTATGTTATTCCCTCCTTAAGCCAAATCCAATGAGAATAAGATTCACTCATTCCCTCTCACCTTCTCCCACTTCCCCTCCACTGTAAAAGCCTTTTCTTGTCTGTTTTATGTGAGATGATTTACCCCATTCTACCTCTCCCTTTCTCGTTCTCCCAGTATAATCCTCTCACCCCTTCATTTTATTCTCCAGATATCATCCCTTCATCTTCAACTTACCATTGCCCTCTATCTATCTATCTATCTTTCTATCTATCTACATATAATTTTTTTCCCTCCAACTACCCTAATACTGACAAAGGTCTCATGAGTGACAAATATCATCTTTCCATGTAGGAATATAAACAGTTCAACCTTAATAAGTCCCTTTTGATTTCTCTTTCCTGTATACCTCTTTATACTTCTCTTGAGTCCTGTATTTGAAAGTCAAATTTTTGCTTCAGCTCTGGTCTTTTCATCAAGAATATTTGAAAGTCCTCTATTTCACTGAATATCCATTTTTGCTACTGAAGGATTATACTCAGTTTTGCTGGGTAGGTGATTCTTGGTTGTAATCCTATCCTTTGACCTCTGGAATATTATATCCCAAGCCCTGCAGTCCCTTAATGTAGAAGCTGCTAAATCTTGTGTTATCCTGATTGTGTTTCCACAATACTTGAATTATTTCTTTCTGGCTGCTTGCAATGTTTTCTCCTTGACCTGGGAACTCTGGAATTTGGCTACAATATTCCTAGGAGTTTTCTTTTGGGGATATCTTTCAGGAGGAGATTGGTGGATTCTTTCAATTTCTATTTTGCCCTCTGGTTCTAAAATATCAGGGCAGTTTTCCTTGATAATTTCTTGAAAGATGATGCATAGGCTCTTTTTTTGATCATGGCTTTCAAATAGTTCAATAATTTTTAAATTCTCTCTCCTGGATCTATTTTCCTCCTCCAAATAATTTTTTAAAAATATTTTTGTTTAATCCTATTAAGTATTCCTTATTGAGTTTTATATAGCATTTAATCTGTAAATTAATTTAGGAAGTATCACCATTTTTATTCATTATCATGGTTTAATCATAAGAAGGAAATTCAATTAATTGTTTCCCACTATTTCAATATAGATTGTTCTATAGTTGTAGTCATACAAACCAGGAGTATGTGTGTGTAATTTAACTTCCATGGATTTCATAATGTTTTTTTTTTAAATGGAGTTTCTCATATTATTATTTCTTCCTTCTTTTTGTGAGTACTCAGTAAAAATACTCAGGATTTTATAGATTTTATTTTGTATCCTGCAAATTTGCTGAGGCCATTAATCATCACAATTAATTTTTTCTCTGAATATTTAAGAATTTCTAAATATACTATCAAATCATCTACAAATGGGTATGCCAATGTTTTGTCAAAATTTTGCAATATTATTGCAATAGTTAGCATTTATAAAAGCATGTCAAATAATGGTGCTAAAAAGATCATCCTTACTTTACCCCTGCTCTTTCTGTAGGAATTTCTAGTGTTTTTACTTTGCAAATAGTGCTAGCTTTTGGTTTTGATTGCATTAAAGGAGGACCTTTGTGTGACTATTATTTTTAGAGCTTTTTTAACTTAGATTAGTTGATACATTTTATCAAAGGACTTTTCTACATCGATTGAAAGAATCTGATATTTGTTGTTGTTAATGTTCAATGCATTTCCTTCATTTTTTAAATGTAGAGTTGTGAAAGAAAATTCCACTAAAATTGATCACCACTCTCTGAAGTTCATGCATAAATATAACATTTAGATCAGAGAACACACCAGGAACAAAGTGGGATGTGACTCTTCACTAGCACCAACCAAGAATAAAAAAGGTAGATAAAGTTTTAGAAAAAAACAGCAACAACAACACCTTTTTGCTGAATACCAGCTTTTCTCTTTTTACTCAAACTAGGTTCTCTAGTGGATTTCCATTTGGCTTCATGCATTAAAAACAGCAGGTACAGATTCTTCATTAAATTACTGCTGAATTAAAGGAAGTGTAAGGTAACTACAGACCAAGCTGCCGAGGTATTTCGTGGGTACAGGTTGAAGTAATTATTTTTATATGTTTAGCACACTGGAATGATATAATAGATCAAGAGGTGGGCTTAGAATCACTAAAACCTTGGTTCAAAACCCATTTCTAACCCAAATTAAGTGATAGGGGAATAGAGGGGAAGGAACATGGTACAGTAGAGAAAGTATTGGATTTAGTGTTAGATGATGTCATTTCAAGTTCTTACTTCCTCTGTGTCCTTGGGATAATTTATTCATTGTAGGCCTCAGTTTTCCCCTTTATAGAATGATAGAGTGGGACTAGATGACCTCTAAGGTCTCTTACATCTCTAAGTATAGGATCCTGTGTTTCATTTGCAAGTCATTTAACTCAGGTAACTCCCTAAGAATTACTTTATGTTAAAGATTTATGAAGTTTGGGGCTCCCTCCCACTAATAAAATTACATATCCTTCCTTCATTCTCCTTAAAGCAGTTGGTGTGTGGCCCATCACAAACCAAAGTATAGCCAGATTCAGATCGAAATGTAACTGGGAAATACTGAAAAAATAAACAAAAAACACAATAAAACATAGTTAATATTACTACATGGTTTTCTAAGGCAACATGCAGCCCACAGGTGATGGGGAACGGGCCCAAGGCCAGACCTTTGCTCCTTACCCCAAAAAGAATTTGGGTCCCATTTGTCAACTGCCCCAGAAAACCCTTAAACTTTCTTTGACTTCATTCTGGTCTCAAAAGGTTGCCTGAGGCTATAATCCACTCAACTGGCCTTTCTTTATCTCTTATTCTTATTCTGATAGATCAGCTTTCCCTTCTCCCAGGCCTTATCTCCCTTTGATCCCCTAATGAAGAAGCCTAGTCTTTGACATCCTAATGAAGAAGCCTAGTCTTTGATCCTAGTATATTTCCCACCTTTGATTTTATCCAGACCCCATTCACCCTCTTCCTTCTAGTTCTTTGTCACCTTAATAAAGCCTAGCTCTTCATTGTCTATTCCAGGCAACCTCCCAGACATTCCCATTCTTCCTAAACTCCTCCCCCAGTCACCCAGATCCTCTTCCCAGCCCCTACTCTGAACACCCCAAAATTACTTGGCTGTATATAAGATTCATCCTGGCCCCCATTTTCTCATGCCCTCTCATCCTTACAGGCATCAATAATGTTCAGATTCCTTAAGAGTCTGGCCTGTGTGGTTCATCTCTGATGAAAACCTTGTCTTTGGCTGAAAGAACACTTGGGTTGAATTAATTTAGGCAGGACCTGCTTGTTGTGATTTTTGGGGTACTAACACCCCTAGAATCTACACCTTACCACAAGGATCCTTATATATGGTTTAATGGCTACAGTTTCTATTTGATTTTTACACCACTGCCACAAAGCACTAGATTTCCCTGCTACTACCACAGGGGTGTGTGTGTGTGTGTGTGTGTGTGTGTGTATTTGTGTTTGTGTGTATGTATATAAAAATATGTATGTGTATATGTATAGGTATGTGTATGTGTATGTATATTTGCTTGCTTGCAGCATGGTATTGAAAAGGTGGAGAGGTTTTGGGATGCTCCTAGATGCATAGAACCACCCCAAGATCACAAGAGGTTTTGGGGTGCTGGAAAAAGCCCCAGATCATGGGGCCCGGTCTGCTTGAGTGAATTCAACCCAAATCTTCTTCCAGCCAGAGAAAAAGTTTATTAAAGATAAATCACATATAGGCCAGGTGATGCCCATGAGGATGAGAAGGCATGAGAAAACCTCAGACTCTGGGTGTGAGGAATTCTCAGCCTCTGAATGGGGGAGGCCAGTGAATCTTAAGTACAGAAAGACTGTGGGAGGGATCTAGGAGTGGCCAAGTAGTTTGGGATGACAGGAGGAAGGGCCTAGGGAGATCTGGATGGGAGTGGCTAGTAAGCTGGGGTGAACAGGTAACTCCTGGGTCCTGGACCTTGTGGTACCTAGCTAGGATTAAGGGTGGGAAATGTCCAGGGGCCATAGGGAGGTAAAACAATGGAGGGGAGATTGGGTGTAGCCACAATGAAAGGCCACTTGAAGGGGGGAGGTGATTGGGAAAAAGGGTCCAGGTAAGAATTTCCGTTTGAAAGGTCTGAGAGATTGAAGAGACAATGAGAGTAGATAATGAAGCGAACTGGAAGGTAGAAGTTTGCTTTCAAAGGGAGATAAAGAGAGACCCACAAGAGCCAGGTTCTTTTTAGGGTTAGGGAGGAAAGCGCATCTGAATAAGATCAAAAGGTCAGGCTGCAAAGGTCTCAGCTTCTGAAACTGAATGAAACCCTCATCAGTATCACAGTACAGTGGATAGAGTGCTAGCCTATAGTCAGAGACTCATTTTCCTGAGTTCAAATCTGACCTCATACACCAGATGTGTGATGCAGGGCAGGTCACTTAATCCTGTTTGCCTCAGTTTCCTCATCTGTAAAATGAGCTAGAGAAGGAAATGGCAAACCACTCCAGTATCTTTGCCAGGAAAAACCTCAAATGGGGTCACCAAGACTCAGACACAACTGAAGTGAATGAACAACCACAAAAACCCCTCCCCTTTAGTTCACTGGCCCCTCCTCTTGATCAGGGCTTCTTAAACTTTTTCCACTCATGATGCCTTCAGCACTTCAATGGCCCATATTTTAATAACTGCTGCGAAACCTTGACCCTTGGTTATAGTTCTTCTAGTTACTCCAATTTACTTCTTTTGTCTTTTCCTGCATCAAAACCCAGTGTGATATTTTAGAGGTTTTTACCTTAAATTTATTATTGAATTTTTATTTTTTGTTATTGAGTTTTCATCCTTCCAACTTATGCGAGAGAAAAAAGTTGTTTGTTATTGTTTCCCTCCTCTGCCCCCCATTTCTTTTTTTGTCTAGCCTATGACATAGACCCTGTTCCCTGACGATTTCTTGATTAAACCTAATGGACATTTTCTTTCCAACTCTGCCCTATTCCCTTTCCATGAATTAATGAATTAATGAAATGTAGCTACTAGCTTCATTTTTTTCCCTCTCAACATGTGTGTCCTTTAGTAGTACTTAACTCTTTACCTTGTTTCCCTCATCCCCAGATAATTCTCCACCTAGCCTAATAAAAATAACCTCATCTTCTTTGCCTGAAAATATCCTTTAGATCTTCTAAAATGGTATTTCTAATCAGGAATTCATGATGTAGATTTATATGTTAAAAGTAATCCCAATTGGTTCCGACCCCTACCTTTAAAATATTTAGAGCCTTACATTTTTATTTGAACTGAGGTACTTTGGGTCACAGACCTCAGAGGTATTGTTACTGAATTCACAGTCACCTATTGGAAGGGGAATCTTTTTTCCCTATAGCCTAACAAAGCTTAAGTGTCCTAGAGGAGCCCATACACTAGGTATAGTAAATATGAGGGTGGATTTAACATATATTTTAGGGGCTTGTTTTAAGTGAAATGGTAGAGAACTGGGAGTCCAGGACTTAAAGCATTAATGTAGCCTCTTATTCACGTCTTTTAATCACTAGATTTCAATTTCTTCATTTGCAAATTGCAGATAATAATACCTACTCCCGTCTACCTCACCAGAAAGCTAGGAGGATTAATTAAATATTCTTTAAAGCCTCTCTGATTTAAAGTGGCCTATGTAAAAGGTATTATTCCTAAGAAGGAATAAAGCTATGTGTGTTTTCCATGTACAATTGATACTTTCAGATTTTTTTCTTCCTTCTTTCAAGTGCCAATTTGGTGGCTTTTGATTCATAGCCTGAGACCTTTCAGGGTTTTAAGTGGTTGCCCTTAGAGAGTGGAGTATTTTCCAGTGTAGTCTTAGATAATGGAAACTACATTTGAATGCCTTTTTTTTTCCTCTTCAGGAAGAGGGTCATAGACTTTTAGAGGTGGAAGGGGATCTCTGAGTCACCCAATCCAACTCCCCAATTTTACAGATGAGGAAACTGAGAACCATAGTTTTGTGAAGGGACTTCCTCAAGGTCACCAAGTTATTAAGCAGCAAAGCTGAGACTCAGAAGCTGGACCTCTGACTCCTTCCATTGCTCATGATAAATTAGTATTGATGTCAGAAATTCATTATAATATTAGTAGAAAACAGCTCACTGAGACATGAGAAAAGATGGTATAAACTCTTCATTAGTGCTCTCGGTTCAAATCCAACTTTCTCCACTGAAACTTTCCATGATTGCCTCTAACCATCATCTGACTCTCCCAAACCTTCAACTAGAGCACTTATTCTTAGTGCCATTTAATTTAGCCCTTAATTTTACTTGGTCTTCTACTGTTTGTTAATTGTTTAATGTGTGTTGATCTTCTCCCCCAATTAGATAATAAACTCCCTGAGGGGCAGGATTTTCCTTTTTATTTCCATTGGTATGTAGTACAGTAGTTGAGCATGTAATTGACACTCTTTCACTGCTCATTGATTCATTTCTTGTATGCTATTTGCTCTTGGAGTCCTTTGGCTGCTTAAAATGACAGAATACCTTCAGATAGAAGAAGAGGGGAAACAGAACTTGATTTGATAGTATTTATATAGGATTTGAGGCAGCAGGGTTTGAGTAAGGTGAGATGAATTTCCTAACAACTTGACTAAATGGCAATGAGTTAGTGAGGATAAGACTGAGAAAAACACTTGAAGTTGTGAAAAGTTACTCTTGGATACATTTAAAATGAGAACTTCATTGCAAATAAAAAAAAAAGAATTATAAATTTGATGAACCATCAAACATTGACCAAGATGTAGCTGAGAGCTTAACCAGGGTCTCTAGATAGAGACCTCAGATAGAGGATTATGAGTTCCAGTCAAGAGAAAAACTAAAATTCATGTCAAAGGAAAGAAGATTAATGTGGTTCCATGAAGCCATGGGAAGGCACTTTGGGAATTTCTTTTGTTACTCTCTCAATTTTGATCCACAGTGATGGTGACCAGGCAGTCCTGGTCATCTGGGTTATGAACTAAACTGAAGAGATGCCTTGGCAAAAAGGACTAAAAAGAACTTTCTCCAAGCCCAAGGAGATTCTAACAAATCACTATTTGTCAAAAGTAAAAGTTAGCAAGTACATTTTAGCCATTCCTAAATTATTTAGGTCTGCAGGGTCGTTGAATGGAGAAGAAGAACAAATAGAGAAGAGCAAAGGTCCCAAGGAAAGTGTAAAGTCTAACTACAGTCCAATTAGCTTGACTTTAATTCCAGACAAAATTCTAGAATGTTTTCTGGAAGGACTTGTTAATAAACATTCAGAAAATGAACCAATAACAAAGAACCAGCATGGTTTATCATCTAGAAAAGAACAGACCAGACTAACTTCATTTCTTTTTTTTCAACAAGGTCATCAGGTTAATAAATCAGATCATCTGCTTTACAAATCTACTTTATATTTAGCAAAACACTTTACAGAATCTCTCATAGTATTATTGTGGACAAGATAGATAAGCAAGAGAAATAAAAAAGATTTGGGTAATTGTTGAATGACCAGACTCAGGTAATAGTCATTAAGATTTTCAGTGTCAAATTGGAAGACCATTTATAGTGTAATACACTAGGTATCAGTGCCTAGTCTTAGTCTATTTAACAATTTTTATTTTATATAATGCTTCACACATGGAAAGTAGTTAATAAATTCTTATTGGATAAAGACATAGTTGATGTTTATAAATCTGCAGATTATATAAAGTTAGTATGACTAAAAAGAGTTTTAAAAGCATCTTGACCGACTAAAATATTAGACTGAAACTTAACAGGGATCAATATGAAGTCTAATATTTATGTGGCCCATACAGGCTCTGTACTTATTCTCCCAAACCCAAAATCTGCAGGCCAGGTCCCCAGAACTTGGCTAACATATCCCCTGGGGGAGAGAGGGAGGAGGGAATTCCATTGGTTGAGTTGAGTGAGTTTCTAAACTGTTAGTTTTCCATATATATATATATATATGTATGTATGTATGTATGTATGTATGTATGTATATGTGTATGAGTATGTGTATGTATATATGTGTGTTATGTACATATGTGTGTGTATATATATATACGTACACACACATATATACACATATGAAATCATAGGTTCACCTTCCCTTCCTCACCTCTCAAATTCCCCATGTGACTCCAAGTTAGATAGTACCTTCCTTTTAAACTGGTATTCATGCTTTTCAAATGTATAATTTAATCAAAATTTCAGCTAGACATTGAATACATTGGCCTTCTACTTTACCATTTTTACTTGATGAATGCCTTAATAAGTTCTTTTGTTATTCTGTTGAGTGCTAATTGTTGTAAACCAAGCCCACATTCTATCTAATCCCACTGAAGCTTGTTAAAATTAGAGATGTGCCAAATTATTCTGGAGCAGGTTGAAAAGTAAGTGAACCATTGTCTCCACTAGCTCTGGAATAGCACAGAAAGCTGACAGTTGCTCTTGCGGTTTGTTGTTAGCAAACCCATTAGACCAGCTCTTCACCATCTTTAAATTCACCCTAAAGTTCTCTATGCTTTCTTTTCAAATACATTCTTTTAAAGTAAACATGCATCCATAAAGTTTTACCCAAATCCACAGTTTCATTGTTGTGGATACCAACAAAATAAAAGTTCCTTCCTTTTTTCACCTTTATGATCAGCGAGAACATAGGTAGCAAGAGGGTTTTTAAAGTTTTGCTTCTGAAATATGCTAGCTGTGTGACCAGGGTTAAATCACTTAACCTCCAAATTTCCCAGGTAGCTCTCTAAATAAATAATTTATTGCTTTCTATTTACATTAGTGGAGGGAGTTTCTCTATTCCTAAAGCCTGTGAAATCAAAGATTGGCCAGAAAATATGAAGAAAAAGAAGAATATAGGAGATTACTAGTATGGGTTGTCAATCTAATTGAAAATTCAAGAATTAATTGATAAGTATGTATTCTGTTTTGCTATAGAGCATGAAATGTTTTTCATTGTTTCCAAAAGAATGGCTTTTCCATTACCTCAATAATGATAGGAAGATCAGCTATTCCATATAACTTTATATTAAAAAAAACTTTAATTCCTTCAACACCTGCTTATGCACCAATTTCTTCTATTCATATTTATAAAATACAACTCTTTTTTTGCTTTTAAAATCTTGAGATCCTTTGAAGTTTTGAATTTGAAGCCTTTCCCCCCCCCCCATGATAGAAGACAGTAATGTATTTTAAGAAATGCTGGAGGTAATCGAGTTTCTTGTAAGGTTATCTGCTCTTTACTTTTCTGATCTTACAAGTACAGAGGCAGATTGCTGGCAGTGGGGAGGAGTATGAAACATATGTATTTATGTATAACATTCATGAAGCGCCTATTATGTGTGCACAGCACTGCAGTGGTTGCCTGGAAATGAAGGAAGACTCCACCGGTGGAAAAGAGCAAAAGACTCCAAACATCCTACATCTCTTTATTTCCCAAATAGTAACTGAACTTCTGCTTCTTTCACTCTTTTCTATCCCAGATATTGGGGAGAGGCTGGATTTGGAATTAGAAAGATCTAAGTTCAAATCCTGCTTTAAGCACTTACTAGTTGTATGATGTGAGGTAAGGCATCCAACTTCAGTTTCCTTATCTATAAAATACGGATAATAACAGCACCTCACAGGGCTGTTATGAAGATTAAATGAGATAATACAAATAATAGATATATACATATATATGTATATATACAAATAAAAATACAAATAAAGTACTTTATATACTGTAAGACAATCCATAAATGTTAGCAATGATGATGATGATGCTACCTCGTTTAGCCCCTTGTGAACTTTAATCTATTTGAATTTCATCATTTTCTCTCTTTTACTTCTTTACTTATTTTAATGTATTTTATTCATCTTGGAAAATGGACACATCATCCTTAGACTTTGCCAAAAAAAAGGTAAATTAGTTGTACCTCACTGGTGGCCCTAAATAGACTTCTCATTGGTTATCTTGACCTTTTGATCTCTCTTGATTGTCCTCTGGGGAAGGGTGATAGTCACACACTTACCAACAGAGCTTTCCTGGCTGTAGGGATAGCAGGGATTTAGAGAATAGGGAAGGGATGTATAAGGCAGTGTAAAAATAAAAGATATCAATACAAATCTTTTTTTTAAAAAAAATGGAGCTTCTGGGAATACAGCAGAATTTGATATTAAAGTTCTCTCCAAAAGAAAATTATGGCAAATCCCTGTATAGCTCAGGAGAGTTATCAGAATACTGTAATTTTCTCATATCCAAAATAATATAGACTCATTATGGAGACAGCACAGAGGAGAATGAGAAATAATGTTACTCACTGTTTCCATTGATACTCCTTGTAATTAGTGCTAGATCACCATATTAGATATTACAGTAGATTCAAGATTTGAACTTATGTCTTCCTTACCTATTATATACCTACAATTTAATATCAGATGTATCTTTTTTTTTTTTTTTTGGTGCACACTCACTTTAAATTATTCTGTTTTACAAGGACAGAGAGACCTAGGGGTGTGAGCCTTATGGTTTGTGACTTTATTATCCATTATCACAATTGTCCCATTGTCAATCACATACTCCTATTATCAATCAATCACAAAGATTTATTAAATGACAGATGTGTGCCAGATACTGTGCTGGAGACACAAAAACAAAAATGAAGATTTCCCTGATCTCAAGGAGTTTACAATTCTTCAGGGAAGTCAACAGATATACATTTAAGTATTTACAGAATACATATAAAATAAGTACTCAGGAGTTTAGAAAGTGAGCACTGTGGCAGATGGGGGAGGGTTCAGGAAAGACTCCATGCAGAAGTCCATGAGGAGAGAGAACACTTTAGGCATGGATGACAGCCAATGAGAGAGAGAGAGACATATGGCCAGGAGATGGAGTGCTTTGTATGAGGAATGACAGGAAGGCCAGCCTGCTTGCACTGTAGAGTTTGGGAAGGAGAAACTAAACAAGTATTTATTGATATCTGAGAATTAAGGTTCAAATCCCAGCTTTGCTACTTACTCTCTGTGTGATCTTAGTTAAACTACTTAACCTCTATAGAGTTCAGTTTCCTCATAAGTAAAATGAGTTGAACTAGACAACCTTTAGGGTTCTTTCTGCCTCAAAATCTCTTATTCTTTGATAGTATTATTTTAATCCTATCTGTAGGTTCTAGCTATATGATTTGGGCGAAGTCATTTTACTTCCCTGGGCTATCTTTTTACCATTTTAAAAAATGATGGCAATGGACCAAATTAACTGCAAAGCCCGACTTTATTTTCAGTATCACTAGTTATCAAATATCACAGATATCACTAGTAATCACTAGTATTGTTAGTTTCCTTTCCTGGTTGACTTTCCCATTACCAAGGAGCCTCAGAGGAAACGGCAAGCCACATTATTTCTCATTTCTCTTTGTGCTGCCCCCTCCTGGTCCATCCTTGTCACTGCATGCCGGTCACTTTTTTTTTTTTTTTTTTCCAACAGAGCAGTGTTAAAAAGTCAGTTCTTGTGGGGGAGCAAATCATTTTGTAGTATTGATTTTAAATTTGTCATTGTTTTCCATGAAAGCTAAACAGAGAGGATGAATTGCCACTCACTCCATAAAGCTGATGACTTTCTATGCCCAAATGATTTCACAATTTGCTTTTTTTCACCCCCAAGGAAACTTGCCAACATTTTTCAAGAGAAAAGCATTCAATCCATGTCTAAAATTGGTCAAACTTCACCCTGCAGCAAACTTGCAAATTTTTGCAAGGACTTGTGAAACTTCGCAATGCAAAAGATCAATAGTTTCACACTGCTCCACTCTCACAGCTTTCCTGAATGCACAATATCCATTTAATTTGAAGCTGTCAGGCTGAGAGAAAGGAAATGTAAAACTCATAAAGGGGCTACCCAATGTTTGCAAAGGGCATATGCCAGAATTGGTGGTGACCCGTTCATTTTTAGCATCAAGTGAAGTAAATCAAACACCCAGGTCAGGTATCTCAGGATTAGCCATCAGTAAAAAAAAAAAAAAAATCAGAATTGTTTTTTACTATATCTTTGTAAGTCATGTTTTCATATCCAGAGAGACATTAATATTCTTTCCTGATCATATTTTTTTGCTCCCTTACTACTGATATTTGATATCCTATGCAAGTTGGAATTTTGGCAAATATTTTAAAAGCAGCCTGTAAGACTGCTATACTGTAGCACAAAATCCTTCTGTCTCCATCTATAATGATATTTAATGTTAAATAGCTTAATGCTGACTTTATGAATTTGTTTCTATTTCCCAATTTTTATTAATCTTAGAAAAAATGTCAAATAGCCCCAAAGCAATTTGGACATCTGATAAAATGTATTTCTTGCTTCTCCTCCTACCTTTCTCACCCATCCTTCTGTCATTCTGGCATCCTTCTTCTATCCTTTAACTTCCCAGGACTCAGTCCATGCTTGATTGACAGATATTTTCTCTCTGTATACTCTCCTTCAGAAAACTCTTCCATCCTTATGGCTTCAGCCATCTTATCTGTCCAGATGACTCTCAAACTCAACTCTGGTTTCTCTTAAAAGTTGTAATAGTTTATTGCTAAATGCCCACTGAATATAATATACTCTAACACCACTAAAACTGAATTCTTTACCTCATGATCTTTAAAATGGTCACTTCCTTCAAAATTTCCATCATTTCTACTTAAGCAACTAATTTCTGTTTAGTCAGTCAATTTCAGAACAGCACCTGTTCTTCCTTCCTCTTATGAGGAATGAAGTTATTATAGCAAAACAAGAATTTGCCAACTGCTCTGCCTTTAGCAGTGTGGTGTCCAGACCATTATACATCTTTAACCACTCACACATCATGCCCCTGCAACAGCTTCATGATATGCATCCATAAATATTCACCTATTTTTTTTCATTTGATGGGATGATAAGTAGAATATTCTTATCACTGTCTTTTTCAACCACTGCTCTCCCTGACCATCAATCCTTTCTCAAATGCAGTTCTCCATACTTCTCCATTCTATTTGTAGATTTCTTCACAGAAATATATCTTTGTGGTATACAATATTCACTCACTATCCCTTTTATCTAATTTGTTCCTTTTGAAAAAAGTTACATACTCTTAATGCCATATTCTAAGCATAATTCAAATCCTGTTAAATCTTACTGAGATCAACTTTATGTTCTTGTGTTAATTTCTCCACTCCATATTTTTGAATCTATGTTGTGATTTATATGTTACAGTGGAAAGGCACAGAATTTAACATTAGAGGAAGTGAGTTCAAATCTGAGCTCCGTCACTGATTAACTGGATGATTTATATCCACATATCTCCACCTGTTTCCTTTGAACAAGGTACTTAATCTCTCTAGGGCTGTTTCTTCACCTGTAAAATGAGAGGGCAAGGGTAGATTGTCTCACATAATTTCCAGTTAAAAATCTTATGACTATAATCCATACCTTCTCTTCTTTCTTTCCTATGAATTACCGGATCATCCCAAAGTTATTCTGCTTTCTCTGCCATGCCTTCTACTTTTTGTGGTAGACAGCTTTTGTATGTATGTGAGCAGTTTTTGCCCACCCCAACTTCCTTCTCATATTTCATTTAAAGCTTTCTTGATTAGAATTACAAATATCCAGGCATATGTATTATTCACAGCCCTTGTGAGATATGGTCCATCCCTGACTAAGAGTCCGTATTTATGTATATTTTTAAATATCCAGAAATCTAAATTCTGTTCTCTAGAATCATCTTTCAATAAGCTGATTACTTTCCAGTTCACCTAAGTTCTTCTATTTCAATTTCTTCAACTATAAATTGAGATTATTGGTCTAGATAATTTTTTTTTTTTTTTTTTTTGAGAGACAATTGGGGTTAAGTGACTTGCCAAGGGTCACACAGCTAGTGAATGCTATGTGCCGAATTTGAACTAAGGTCCTCCTGACTCCAGGGCCAGTGCTGTATCCACTCTGCCACCTAGCTGCCCCTCTAGGTAACTTCTAAAGTCTTTTTCACCTATAAAGTTTTTATTCAATGACATACTAATTTGTATTCCCATGGAACCCAGCATAGGATAGTAAGGGCAAATGGTAGGTATCTCAAAAATATGTGCTGAATGAGTGAATTGAAAGAATGAATACATTTTATCTATAAGTTTTCAGAAATATAGATCATTTAGTGACAGATTCAACTTTAGTTCAAATTGAAAGTCAATCATCACTGGACTTTTCTCTACAATATTTTTTCTCAATTTTTAAGTTAGAATAAATTTTACAATGTGAGAAAATGTTGCTGTCACGTACACTGCTTCAAAATAAGACTTTAAATGTTTTGGTTTTTTTTCCCCCTGGGCCAAATATAACCACTACCAGTTCAGATAACAAATATTCAACTTGAAGCTGTTGTAGTAGAAAATAATCTCTGATAACAAAATCTTTTGGCCTTGTATTTGAGAGAATGTACATACTTATCACAATGATAAATTTACTAGAGCAAAATTGTGATAAGTATGAATTTATTGCCCAGTCCCTTACCGGGTGTATACACACACACACACACACACACACAGAGAGAGAGAGAGAGAGAGAGAGAGAGAGAGAGAGAAAGAGAGAGAGCTGATTGATTATTACTTGATTATTTGGGTAAAAGATAGGTCTCTGTGATGGTTAGAGTCTTAACCTGTGATCAGGTGTTGTTCAGTCATTTCAATCATGTCTGACCCTTCATGACCCAGTTTGGGGTTTTCCTAGCAAAGATACTGGAGTGGTTTGCCATTTCCTTCTCCAGTGGATCCATTTTGTCAGTCAGTCAAAGGTTAAGTTATTTGCCCAGGTTCATATAGGTAGGGAGTGTCTGAGACTGAATTTGAATTCAGGTCTTTCTGACTCCAGGCCCAGTACTTTATCCACAGAGCCATTGACTGCCTCATATTATTGTTAGGTGACTGATTGGCCACTTGTGAATGCTCTGAGCATGGAGAGATTTAGTTCCTATAATTATGTAATACCTCATTAGAAGCCACAAAGAGAAAGGACCACTTCTAAAATAAATTTAAAAAAAAAAAAGATATACTAGGATTTTCTTTGGAAGTGAAGATAGTATTACTGAGCACCATTAGCACAGTACATGAGCTTAGAGTGTTGTTCATATTTTTCCCCCAATGGGGTGAATATTTGTAGTGATCCTTCCACATATTTAGACCAGAAATTCCCTTTTACAACATATAGCAAAATTTCTTCAATACATCTAGATGAGAATGGAAATTCTTTTTTGTAGCTGTGGAACAGGATATAGCTGAGATGGTATGGTATAATAGACAAAAATCAGAGTAGAAATCAGGAAAATTGTGTTCAAGGCCTGGTTCTGCCACTAGCTAATTATGTGGCTTCAGTCAAATCATTTAACCTCTTTGGGCCCAAGTTTCCAATATTACCTCTAAAATAGTGGTGTTTACCAGTTCTCATCTCTAAGGTCCCTTCTAACTTTTAAATTTTGTTTCAAGCTATATCATAGCCTTGGTCACATTAACATGGTACTCTTACCAGCTGAGCTAAAGAGGACTATATGTTCTCGAAGGAATGTTCCACATGAGGCTAGAGCCTATACACCTAAGATTAAGATTCTTATCCTTTGAGGTAGCTTGGTATCAATGAAACAGGAAACTACACTCTACAAAAATGGTCCTGATGCTCCTTAAATGGTCAGTGATGTTTCATAAGTGTCTTGGGTCGTTTTTCTACTGCAAGCTTCATAATGGTGTGTATAGGGTTCTTGCCAGCTTAAAAAAAGTAGATTCCAGTTCAAATATTAGGGATGCATTTTTTTTTTTTTTTGCAGGAGTTAATGGGTGGGGAGGAGAGGAAGGGAAGAGTTTCATATAAACTAGTTACCTAAATAACTTTCTCGGGCCATATTGTAATTAGTTTCTAAAATTAGCCCATTATATTTTGACATGAAGGGCTCCCATATCATGACTCGTTGTAGGATTGTGGGGGCATTAAAGAAGTATGCAGCTAAAAAAATAAGAAAAAACCCTTTAAGTAAAATCTTGGGGGAAATCTAATCTGTTTAATACTTCTCAATGCTGAAGAATGACAACTGACCTGTTACTTACAAGAGCTATGAGATTTTTTTCATTTAATCCAATGTGATTTCCATAAGGTACTGCAAAGTCTACTATCTAAACATAAGAAAATGATGAAGGAAAAGTAACTTAGCATCAACATACACAAAACTGATTAAAACTTGACAAGACCATCAACCCAATTCCCAGGATACAGGCCATGTTTGCTGCAAATGGGCGCAGCATTGGTATTTGTAATTTGATGTTGCATATCAGAAGTACTGGGTTGTTTGGAAATGGTTTTATATATAAAACGGACCCTTCACACAGAATGGGTTGCCAGTATATTTGATTGGAAGCAGACATTTGTATGTTCCAAGTTGGAAATAGGTAGTATGAAATACAATGATATCGTAATCTCCAGATTTCTCTGAGTTTCTCTCAATATACTCTATCCTCATGTTTAATGAGTTTAACATATAAGATTTGTTGGGGAAAGTATTTGTATCTTTTAAAAAATGAGTCAAAGAAAAATGTCCAACTAATTATTATATCAGTTACAGATTTCTACAGATTTCTGAAACACAAGCATTTCCAAACTCTGGAAGCCAATATTTAGAGTGAGATATGCGTGTTTGGTACAGATGGAATCAGGCCCTAAATACGTGCTGGTCTTATTCTCGCCAGTCCTAATATAAGCAGTAACTTTCACTTGTTTGAACAAGCCTTTAGATATACATAAAAGCTGTAAGATTGGGCCATTATATAGCTTTTAAAGTATAGATAGATTGATTTTACTGACATACAATATTTTAAAATTTTGACTTCAAGAGCATAAAATAATTCTCTGAAATTTGAAATAAAAATTCATTTTGTACAAAATTCTGAAGGAAATTTTTCTTTCTTTCTTTTACTTTCTTTCTTTTTTCTTTTCTTTTCTTTTCTTCTTCTTCTTTTTTTTTTTTTTTTTGTAAGGCAATCGGGATTAAGTGACTTGCCCAGAGTCACACAGCTAGTAAGTATAAAGTGTCTGATCTGAGGCCAGATTTGAACTCAGGTCCTCCTGACTTAAGGGCCGGTGCTCTATCCACTGCGCCGCCTATCTGCCCCAGGAAATTTTTCTGTAATAAATATTATATAACTTTTAAAATTATATAATAACTTTACCTTTACCTTATTATTCCTTTACTTCATTACTTTTTCAACCTACAGTTGCTCTTCTCTCTTGTTCTATTTCTTTCCCTGCCCCTAACTCTTACACACACCCACACACACACACACACACAATGTGGGGTGTTATTAGAGTAGTTTGAAATGGTCATAAATGGTCATATGCTCAGTAGCCTGGCAATTTTGCTTCAGGTCATGGAAAAGTTCCAGATGAGCTATGCAGACTTCTGGTCATCACAGTCCAAGTGAGGCGATACTACCCCTTTAGCTAGACTATGTTATTCTTTGACTGTGGTTCCCAGAAGTCTATACAGCTATCCTGAAAGGAAATTGGCTCCAATACCAACCTAAACTTGGTAAATTGTTTCTGTAGTCAGAGAACATGGGTTCAAATTCCACCTCTCGTGCTTCATACTTTTCTCATCTTGGACAAGTTAGTAAATCTCCCTGGACATCATTTTTTTCATTTCAGTGTTTGACATCCCTTCACCTGTACAATGAGAGAGTTGAACTAGACAGCTTCTGAAATTCCCCTTATATTTAAACAAAATTAGGGGGAAAATCTTCTAGTTCTAATTTTATGATTTTATTTTTCCGTGTGACCTTTGTGGTGAATTGTTCCACTGCTCTTGTTGCATCAGAGAATTTAAAATATTTGTGGTGCATTGATAATTGTGATAACGAGTTAAATGACAACAGTAGGTACTTGATAGCAGAGTCACAAGGATATGAATGAGTCTGAGAGAAAAGCAGATCTAAGTGGAGACATCTAAGTAGAAGGTAGAGATTTTTAGAAAGGATAAAACATTTTAACTCAGTAGAAACTGGGGACAAAGGCCTCAGAATAATCCATCTCTTGACAGGTGAGTAGAGGCCAGCTTTTTTTGACATAGAAATAGATTATAATTTAGAGAAGTACCTGGAATTCTTGGAGAGCCATGATTCCAGGCTGAGGGGTGACCATATTGTTGCATTGGACAAAGGTATCCAAACTTATGAAATCAAAACTTGTTACCTAATCTGAAAATAGCTCAACTGCGTACCAGGAATGGGCAATCATTATATAATTTGTAACTAACTATTCACATATATGATGGAAAACAAAATATAGTGGAAACATCACTGGACTGATAATCAGGAGAGCTCAGTTCTAATCTCTACCTCTGCCAATCCCTGCTTGTATCACTTAGGGAAGTTGCTTTGTGTCTGTGCCATATACTTCTTCATCTTTTTTTTTTTTTTTTGGCTAAATGGCAGTGACCATTTAGAATAAAAGCATAAAGGTTATAGAAAGTGGTAATGTGTGCATTCAGTTTGGAAAGATGTAGAGTCTGGGCATTAAGGAGGGAATGAGAAGCAGAGAAGATGAGAAGAGCTAAAGGAAAACAAAGGGAAAGATTATCTTCTATCTTCTGAACTCCTCAATAGAAAGAAAGAATAAAGGGGAGAATCAAGAATTCAAATAAGAGAACAAAATAAGATAGGAATGATTAGATGATCTCTAAAGTTTATGCCATAGTAATTCTGTCATTTTAAACTTCTATTATTTACTCAGCAGAGACATGTGGTGTTATAGATAAAGACCTAGTCTCTCACACAGTTGTAGATAGAGAGCTAACCTCTTACCCTGGGTAAATTACCTAATCTTTCAGCGCTTTCAATGACTCTCTGAGGCTATGAGATGCAGATAATGTGTTGACCTGCCTTGGTAGAGGGAGCTTCCTTACCAGGAATTCCTTAAATAAATGAAATCACAGGTCTAAGTAGTCCTTATCCCTAAGATCTGTTTTATGTACCTGTCTTCCTTATAATATGGTTCTTATTTTTGGCTCATGTAACTATAACCCAATGGTCCAATATCTTCATTCTTGTGAAGGAAATCTGTTTTTGATGTCATTGAGAAATATGCCCACATTTAAATCTAATTACTCTACTCTGAATCACTATATAACAAATACTTTCTTCATTTCTTTAAGTCCAACTACTTCTCTTTTGCTTGATTTCACAGTAAACTTGAAATCTCACATCAACCTGTCATCATGAAAAGAACTGATACCACATATTGTGGCATTTAAATTCGACATCAGAAACAAACAGGAAAAGAAAATGGGTTGTAAGGGAACAAAATCCTATTTAAAGATGAGTCATCTTAGAATTTAGCTAAAATAATTTGATCAGAATGATAAAGAAAACATGCTTGGAAGAAAATTATTTATTGGCCAATAAAGTTGGATTTTTTCCATTGTGAGAGAATTTTCTCAACCCAATTTACCTTCTCCTCTCCCAACCCCCACTGCAGGGGCGGTTAGTTCCCTCTATTCTTTTTCATATCCAAGACTGTCTCAAAATTTTCCCAAGGGATATGTCACCTTAGTAAAACATGCTTGCAGTTCACTTTCCTTCAGATGGTCTTTCAATACTCTCACATTTCAGAAGATTCCACCAAACCATTAATTGGAAGCCCTTCTAACTGAAAAGGTCCTACATTTCCCCAGTGGTTCTTGAAGTGATATACCCCTACCACATGCTGTGCTAATCCTCGTGGCTCTTTATAGGGAGAACAGAGAAACACACCATGATGTCAGTGCCCATGGTAACAATAAAATACCTTATTCAACTGGATGCTTACTGAAGATGCACCTTGTGTGGTGACAGAAGGTGTTATCACAGGCCACAAGCCACTGAGAGAGTTTTTGCTCATGTATTTGCATTCCATCGAATTTTGTCAGCATACTACTGTCCATCACTACAGACCATTCATTTTCCCTTTGGAGTCACGTACCCAATATGTAGCACTGTTGTGTAGGGAGAATCCATGGCAACAGCACATCTAGCTTGTTTATTTAAAAAAAATTAATTTGTACTTTGCTGTTTTAACTTCGTAGGAGATAAAGTTTCTTTTCACTTATTTTGATTCAAACTTTTTTTAAAAAGTGCTTTATGGTTTTGAGAGAGATGTGTAATCTTGAGGCTTTATGAATAAGCTAAAGGCCACTCACTCTTTTCTTTAGAAACCTTGCAGGCATTTTTCTATTCTGTGTGTATTTTCACCCCTACGAATCTTTTCTTTCATTCCCCTAGATACCTTGGGACATTTTTTTTTCTGTGTATATCTCCAAGGGACTGTTTAAGACCCTATCTATTCCATCTACCTTCAGCTTCACCTGAAGGGAAAAATCCCTAAGATCTCGACACAAATACTGTTAAATACCTAGAATTATTAAAGTTGCCATCTCAGCAGATAAGGGATGCTGCTGCCTTTGTTCTCAAGGGAATACATATTTCACCCAGTAGCAAGACACCCAAGTGCTGCCACAATCAAAATTCTCTGAAATGCCTTTAAGCTAATCATCTTTGAACATAAGCCTTTGTTGTTGAATCAAGGACCTTCTAGATGCAAGGCACAGAAACCTTTTTTGTTTTTTTCTTTTGTGTGTTTTTTTTTCTTTCTACCTTGCACAAAACAGCTTTAAGCCTGTCACCATTGACAGTAAGGTTCAGTGATCTGTCAACATTCACCCCTGATAAAGACAGTGAGAAAAATCCGTAGCTCTGGAGAGTTCAGTAAGAGAACCAAACAGTATGTTTGCAAAAGAGCATTTTTATATGTTTTCTTGTGACAGCACTAGTTTAACAGAAAATAGTTGGAGTGTGCCAAAAAAAAAAAAAAGACAGTAGTAGTAAGTTAGGCTAGCATGACATGATGGATCTGGGCTATGACAAACAGAATTGGAAAAAAGCTTCCCCAGGGACCAACTATACCAGGTTTGCTGAATTGTATTTCTTGATTTCTTACTGTGCAACACTGCTTTTTAGTGTTAGATTGACTAGGCTTCAGAATATTTTTAAAATTGTACAAATCAAAATCCATGTAGCTTAAAAATGAAAGATGTAAAAGGTTTAGGAGTTTGATGTATTGAAAGGCATTCTGTATTCCCTGATGTGAGCATTAAATGTACACTTTGTCTGCTTGATGAATTTCAAATCTTTGCGGAAGGCAGTCAGCACCATAACTATTTAGGGGGCTTAAATCTCTGTTGGAAAACTGTTCCATGTGCAAAGATACAAAACATCACCTCCCCGTTTGTGCCTAGGAGTGTGACAATACACAACACATGTATGAGGTTTCCTTTTTCTCCCTTAGAGATGTGCTCATGAAAGATTGGGAGAAGAAACTTGATGCTGGAACTCTCAAAACCAAGACTGTGTAGTTTTCAATGTCTTTATCAGAATCATGTTTCTAAACTCTAAGATCATGCCTCCAGAACCAATCACAAGGAGGTTAAAAAGAAAAGGAAAAAAAATCAGTAAAATAATAATTTTATTTGGTTTACTGATTTGGAGAGGGCATACGACAATGAATAGCCATTTGAACTGAGTTTTTATGTGTGTTAATATCAAATATTTGTTGAGGAATCCCTACTATGTGCACAACTCTGAGCTTTTACTCAGACAACTTAGAATTTAGTTCTGAGAGAGTTAGAGACAGACAGAGGCAAATTATTCTCTATAGAGTGAAGAAGGGAGAAGAGTCAAGAGGTTATGACCTGGACAAGAGTCCAAGGTTATGAACCTTGGTGATTGGTCAGGTAGAAGTGTCTTTGAAAGAAGTAGTGAAGTTTGAAGGAGGATAAAAGGGGATGAGCTCTGTTTTGGGAACATTATATTTGAGAGGCCCATAGGAATCCAGGCATTAATCTCTAGTAGACAATTGGCCATGTGAGAACAGACATAAGAAGAGAGATGAGAGATGAATTACAAATCTGAATAGATAATTGAGCAGATTACATATGATCACTAAAAGAGACTGAAGAGAGAAAACACAATATGTCCCAGAACTATACGTAAGTATAGCAGTGGTAGTGAACCTGTGACTTTGAGGCCACAAATACCCCTCTAGGTCCTCAAGTGTGGCCTTTTAACTGAATCCAAGCAAATTTGTTCTGTGAAGTTTAAGCTTTAGGTTTCTCACCCTTGATCTAAGGCATGGATAATAATTCAACAAAAGTCACTAAAAAGTAGTGGTCAGAGAGGTGGGAGGAAAAATTAATATTCAAAGTTTAGTTTTATATACATTAAATAATGGAGCTCCCAAGTAGAAATGTTCAGCCCATGATGAGAGTTGTGGGTTTAGAGCTTAGGTGACAGAAATAGAGTAGTTTCTTGCAATGAAATACCTGAAGTCAGTACACATAGGTTTTCATTCCAGGCCTGCAACTGACTCAGTGACCTCATTCAATCAAGTAAGAATTCAACTCCTAAGAAGGGTTCTTTGGGAGCTTAAGGACTTTAGATAAGGTTTGGAATACTGGAGGCAGGTGTGCATTGTGTGTGTGGTTTGTCCTTCCTTCTTGAAGAGGACCATGACATTAGGAAGATGAATGCCATGACTTGGAATTGAAATGAGTTTGAGTGAGGGAGAGCTGTGCAAAGTCGCCAGCCTTACTTTCTCCTGCAGAGCCATCAGGGTCCAGTGACCAGATATAGATCAAGATGACTGAAGATGGCTCAGGATGCAGTGGGGGACCTTGGCATTTTTAAGCTAAGGTCTTTCTAAGTTATCACTTTTAGTGAGGCAATCCCCATTCAGTGAACAGGCCTGTTTAAGAAGTCAAGGGATGGCCTCTTTAATTAAAAAACAAACAAACAAAAACAAAAAAAAAAACAAAAAAAAAAAAACAAAAAAAAAAACTACAAGACCTTCAGCCTTGCTGGCCAAAAGGAAAGCAATTACTATTTACATTCATTCTAAGGTGTGTATAATGGAAAGAGCAAAGAATTAGTAGTGAAAAGACCTGTATTTTGATTCTGAGTCTGCCATTTACTAGCTGCATAATCTTGAGGAAGTTACTTAACTCTCTGAGACTCAGTTTCCTCGTGTTAATTCCTGTCCTGCTTACCTCCTGGAGTTGTTGAAAAGATTAAATGAGATAACAAGTTTGAAACCACTTAAATAATTTCATAGAAGACAGCTAGGTGGCTCAGTGAATAGAGCCCTGGGCCTGGAGTTAAGAAGACTTGAGTTCAAATATGTTCTCAGATACTTACCAGCTATATGACCCCAAGCAAATTATTTAACTTCTGTTTGCCTTAATCCACTGGAGAAGGAAATGGTAAACCCCTCCAGTTATCTTTGCCAAGAAAACACCATGGAAAACTATGGTCCACAAGTTCATGAATGATTAAATGACTAAACAACAAAATAATTTCATAGGATCTACAGCTTAGAAGGGAATTTAAAGTGAAAACTAGAACTATTTTAATGAGTTGAGCTCTTATCTACATTATTTCCAGTAATTAATGCAGGGGCATTTCAGTGACATTTTAAATGCTTTTGTTTTACATTGTACTTCACGTTAAAGAAATAACATGTAACCTATACCTATCATTCATTTAATGCTGGCTCTGTATCCAATTTAGGACAGATTTATTTATGTAGAACTATCCACAGTTCAAAAGTGGTTGGTGGCAATCCTAATAATGTCGTTTGTATACTTCACCTTGTCTCTTTAAAATGGATTGGTCTACTTATAGAGTAACGGCCTGTAAAATTAAATTATTTTTTTTTCAAATGGAAAAGATACAGTACTTCTCAAAATTATCAGAATGGAAAAGAAAGGTGATTTTTTCAAAAATTACCCCAAAGCAACTTTTTACTTCTGTGACATAAAAATAGCCTCATTGATTTTTTAAAATAATTATTTTTTTAAAAAATTATTTAAAGTTTTCGGCACTTGAAAATAGAGTCTTATAATAGGAATGTTGCAAGACCATTAATTATAGCAGCACTGGGAAACACAACTATAATTTAGAAGAGATTGTTGATTGTTTCTAGAAATAGACATTGACCCCATTAGCATTAAATTGTAATATTACCAAACCTTAGCATTAATCCACTGATGACAGTAGTGAATGTTATCAGATTTCTCTCCAAAAACCTTCTTTTTAAAACTGGATATAGCACAGTCAATTGATTCAATATGAGGTGAGCTTAACTTGGTACATTGGAAAGAACACTGCATTTGAAATTAGAAGCCTGGGATTCAAATTCTACCTCAGTCACTCAAACAAATCATTTAATCTCCATAAATCTCAGTTTCTTCATACATTGGGTATGAATGTTAGGCTTGGACTAGAAGACCCCGGAGGTCCCTTCCAGCCCTAAATCTGTGATCTAGGTTTCTTAAAAGCAAGAGCTAATTTTTTTTTAATCTTTGCAATCTCAGTGCCTTGCATATAGTAGGTATTTAATACTTACTGAATTAAGCCCTATGAATTTACCTATAATAATGACAATTATAGCATTTCAATTTTATTTTAGAGTTCTTATTATTCTTATTCAATCCTTTTAAAGGACTGAATTTCAGTGAAAGCATCAGCATATGAGGTCTCTCTATTCCAGGACATTTTAAATGAAGGATCTAGCTTATAGAAGCAGAAATATGGATTTCCTAAAGTGCCGCTAATAAGAAAGTGACCAGCTCCAGGGTCCAATGGAAACTTCCGTCTTTACTTCACTCAATCATTTATCCATCAAGCAATTGTCCCAAGGAAAGGTAATGATGATGGTTTTCTGAAATGAACTGAAGCTGTTGGGGAAGTAGGCTAGTCTTACTGAAGCCATTTTGCATATACACCAAAAAGAATATAAATTGTGCTAATATTGGCAGGGTTAGATTCAGAACTGATTTGGGAGTTTTCAACCCCTGTTAGTGTTTCTAAGACCCGTCAGGCTCTGTTGCATCTACTCCATAACTCCATGACCCCCTGCTGAAAGGCATGAAATGAAAACATGTTTAGACATAGGTCAGGGCAGTCTACAAGAACATGTTGAGGTTGACTGATCTCTGTGGAGACTAAAGAGAATTTAAAGACTGAGTACATTGAGTTACAAGGTTGATGAGATGAAAGAGGTCGTCAGTGTTCAAATATGAGTTTAGTGATTATGTGAAGATATTACCCTTTTACAATAATCCTGAAGTGAAAAGTTAACTCTATTTCTTTTCATGAGCTATAAGGTTCTTGAATTTTCTAGCTGGAAACAGAGATATCAGAAAAATAAAAATTAGTAATGTGTATGTATGGATAGGATAGCTAAAAGAACATTTGAGAGACATTAATAAAAGTTATATATTTATCTTGAAAAAATTGGTAAGATTTTAGCTTAAATTCATTATCTAAAACCTTTATGAAAATGACAGTGACAGTGAAATCTCCTTCTTGCTCTTCTAAGGAACAAAACAATTGTCCCAAAAAATTCCAGATTCTATCTTTTATGTGTATATTGGATGATCTTGAGGTAGTATCTGCCATAATCTTCATAAACTTGGAATTCAGAGGCAGGTAAGGGTTATGATTAGAAACAGATTCACTGGGAAGGAATCTGTAAATACGAATTTTAAAAAGGCAAACACAAAGTAAAAGACCCTAAATCACAAGGCATCTTGTACTGTACTTAGTGTTTTAAAATTTCTTTATATTTATTATTTCCTTATATCTTCATGATAACCCTTTGGAAGGGTAGGTAGATCACTGCAGACTGTGAGTACAGCCATGAAATTAAAAGATGCTTGCTCCTTGGAAGGAAAACTATGACAAATCTGGACAGCGTATTAAAAAGCAGAGGCATCACCTTGCCAGCAAAGGTCTGTGTAGTCAAATCCATAGTTTTGCTTTTTTCAGTAGCAATGTATGACTGTGAAAGTTGGACTATAAGTAAAACTGAGTGCTGCAGACTCGACACTTTTGAATTACGGTGCTGTAGAAGATTTTTGAGAGTCCCTTGGACAGCAAGGAGGTCGTTAGTAAACACTTCAAGATGTTAATTCAGGCTATTCACTGGAAGGTCAAATACCAAAATTGAAGCTTAAATACTTTGGCCATATGATGAGAAGACAGGAGTCATTGGAAAAGACCCTGGTGTTGGGAAAGATTGAAGGCAAAAGGAGAAGGGAATGGCAGAGAATGAGATAGATGGATAGATAGTGTTATAGAAACAATGAACATGAACTTGGACACACTTCAAGAGATAGTGGAGGATAGAATAGCCTAGCGTGTTATGGTCCTTTGGGTCACAAAGAGTCAGACACGACTAAACAAGTGAACAACAACAGGGTAGGTGGTGACTATCTCCAACTTTTAAAGGGAAAAGTAAGGACTAGATCCTCACTTTACTTTTACAAAATTGGATTTTTACAATTTCTTCATTTTTCAATCTATCTCTCCCCCTTCCAAATGAGAGCCCCCCATAAAACAAAGAATTTTTTTTTGAAGAAAAAACTAAATTATGAATCATCTATTTGTATGCAGTGTTGTAGATGGCACCTCGGATGCCCAGTGGATAGAGCACTGGAACTGGAGTTAAGAAGGCCTTGAATTCAAATTCAGTCTTATATACTTATTAGGTGTGTGGCCCTGGGCAAGTCACTTAACTTCTGTTTACCTCAATTTCCTCATCTGTAAAATGGAGGTCATAATAATGTGTTCTTCCCAGGGTGGTTGTGAAGATCAAATGAAATAATAATTGGAAAACACTTAGCACAGTGCCTGACACACAGTAAGCACCATATAAATGTTATGATCATAGCTTCTCACCACTGAGAAAAAGAGAGAGAGGTGCCTTCTCATGTCTTACTCATGACACAGCTTGGGTATAGTGTTCACTTTCAATTTTTGTTGTTATTCCTTCCATTTCCATTATTGCCCATATGTCATTGTGCACATTGGTTTTCTGGTTCTGCTTACTTCATTTCATATCAATTCATTTAAGTCTTCCCATATCTCTTTGTGTCTTTCATAGTCATTATTTCTTTCAACCAGTGTAGTAATATTCCATAACACTTATGTGATAGTTTGTTCAGCCATTCCCTCAACAGTGGGCATCTATTTCGTTTCTGGTTTTTTATCTTTGACCTCCTTGGAGTATGTGAGACTCAGATTTTCTAAGATTGTATATATATAATTCACTGGCAGAGTGAGTATTTGAATAAATATCCATAGAATCATAGATTCAGATAAGGCAGGGCCCTTGTAGGTCAATAAATCCATTTTTTACAGTTGAGGAAACTGACACCAGTAATTTTAAGTGACTGATTGAGGTCATACAGGTAGTAAATGCCAGAACCAGGATTTGAAGTCATGTCCTCTGAACCTAAAACCATCAGGCTTTTCCCTGTCCCAGGCTGACAGTTCAGGGCTCTTTCCCACAAAATCACCAGTTTCAAACTAGAAGAGATCTTCCATCAAGACTCAAGACTCTATTTGGGTAGCAAACAGAAGGCATTAGTTGAAGACAAGGTCAGTAGAAGGAGAGGCAGAAGAAGGTGGTTTGAGTAGGAAGTCATGTGAAAAAAAATCTTTCCTACAGGTTTTCATTAACTAGACGTATGAAATACTAAATATTTTATTCACTCAAAATTTTTTCTAAAAACATTTTTAAGGAACTATTGTGCACATAACACCCATTCCAGGCATTCTAGGGATTAAAAGATAATTAAATTTAAGCCCAGGGTCCCAAGGAGATCACCTTCTGGTTAATAAGGGTAAAACATACAAATGCAAATAGTTTCATAAGAATAAAAGGTAGAATTTAATGCATGGCAGATAATTACAAAATCATAGAAACAGAAGCCCTTTGAGTTGGTAGGTACTTCAGTGGCTATATTGTCCTTATATGTAAAAGCACTTCTTTCTACGATATTTCCAACTTGTAGATGAACCAGTGTTCATCTGGACTTTACTTGGCAGCCTCCAGTGATGGGACCTCACTAGATCCCAAGGCAGCACACTCTTCTTAAGGAAGGAAGATTGGAACAAAGGAAGTAACAAGAATTTATGACGCCCTCTAAAGGCAAATTTCAGACAGTTCGAACCACAATAATAAATCACAAGTAAATTGCATTTTGATCATATTTAAGGAAGGTCAAAAAAGAGGGGAAAGTATCAAATACTGATGCCAGTAGCATTTGGAGCTATTCCCTTATAGACTAGGTAGAAGGATACCTATAACATATCTAGTTCTTGGTTTTTTGTTTTTTGTTTTTGGTCTTCTTCTTTAAGAGACTCAGAGCTGCTGATCATGGCTGTGCATGCTTAGGATCCCTGCTAAGGGGAAGGCTGAGCCTGATGGATCAGTGGAGCTTAGTAATTCTGAGCTGCAGTTAGACTAAAACTGATCAAATGTCTATACTAAATTTCTACCTAATATGGTAAACACCCAGGTGGTGGGACCCACTAGGCTGTGTAAGAGGGGTGAATGGGCTTTAGTCAGAAAAGGAGGGGGTTGAAGCATCCATGCTGATCAGTAATGGGATCAGGCCCACCAGGTGCTAGTATCCATGGTGAACATCCTCAGATACTAAAATGATAGATTATCCTCTTAACATACCCTTGTATTGATAGAATTTTTATTTTACCTTATCATTATACCAGCATCTCTGTGAACTTTGATAGGAGTCATTACAAGATTATTATGATAGTCACTAAGCCTCATTCAAATGAAAAGAAAATTAGTGTCATAAAACCATTAATAACTACTTCCCATGATGAAGAGACGCCTTTTAGACTTAAAACCAGTAGATTTTTTTTTTAAATTTTCACTTCAGTAATCCACAAACCTGATAGTTCTCAATAAAATAATAGAGTTGCATCCTACTCTCGAGCAAAGATTACATCAAAGAATGCTTTAGTTAGGCCCACATGACTGAAGTTAAAAACAACAGCAAAATGAATGTTTTTTCCTGGTATTCATGAAGTATTATACAAATCCCAATAGCTTAGTAGCAGTCATAAAGTAATTTAACAATGTAGCAGTCCTCTATTAACCCGCTTGATTACTTACGATGGGCCTTCTCATTGCTCATTATTGAGGTTCTGTCCAATTTCTACTGACATCAAAACAGAAAAAGAGCACTGTATTCAGTGAAGAGTGCCTTAGATTAATAGGAATAAGGAATTCTGGAGGGTTGTATCTCAAGCTCTTAGAAAAGAATAGTTCAGATATGATTAAGTTTCTCTGGGTTTCAATTTACCTATCTGATAAATATACTCATAAGAGTAATATTTTGTATTCATTATTTTACTGATTAAAATGAATATTTCACTGGCATTGTGTATTTTAGAGAATTCAGTTCATTTCAATAAACACACATTAAGCTCTTATCATGTACTAGCCATTAAACTATGGGATGCAAATGAAAACCAAAGTCATATCAGCCCATAGGGAGTTTATATTATGCTGGGGGGTGGGGGTGGGAACCAACATATATGCAAATAAATCCATACAAATAGATTTATAAATACAAAGTGTTCCTTTTTTTTTTCTTGGTAGTTGGAGGGGATCACTATCCACTAAGGAGATAAGAAAAAGCTTTTTGAAGGAAGAGGCACCAAAATTGCCCTTTGAAGGATAGTTAGGGTTGCTGTGACGTAGAAATAAGGAAAGAGCATATTAGAGCCCTTAGCTGCCCTCATTAAATTCAAGTTACCTGATGAACTATGTCCCCAAGTCCTGAACAAATTGGCAGATGTGACTGCAAAAGTTCATGATATTGGAATATCAATATTGGAAAAAAATTTGGAAAAATTGGAAAAGTTATTGATATTGGAAAAGATCATGAGAAATGGGAGAAGTACCACACAATTGGAGGAAGGCAAATAGCTCATAAGCAAAGCTTATAAATTGTAGGCAAGTGAGCTTAAATTCAGTTCCTGGGCAAAGTCTTGAAAGGGTCATTAAAAGCGATGGTTGGTGAATATATACAAAGAAAAGTAATGACTACAAAGATGGCTTCATCAAGAATAAGCAATATAAGCATACCTTGCAGATATTGTAGGTTTGATTCCAGACCACCACAATAAAGTGAATATCACAATAAAGTGAGTCACATGAATTTTTTGGTTTCCCAATGCATATAAAAGTTATGTTTGCACTATACTGTAGTCTATTAAGTGTGCAATAGTATTTTGTCTAAAAATGTATATACCTTAATTAAAAAATAATCTATTGCTAAAAAATGCTAACTATCATCTGAACTTTCAACGAGTTGTAATCATTTTGCTAGTAGAGGGTCTCGCCTTAATGTTGGTAGCTGCTGACTGTTCAAGGTGGTGGTTGATTAAGGTTGGGGTGGCTGTGGCAATTTCTTAAAATAAGACAACAATAAAGTTTGCTGCATAGATTGACTTTTCCTTTCACTTTGAAGCCATTGTGGTGCTATTAAATGGTCTAATTTCAATATTGTTGTATTTCAGGGAATAGGGAAGCTGGACAGAGGGAGAGATATAGGGGAACTCCTGGGCAGTGGAGCCCCCAGAACACACACAACATTTCTCAATTAAGTTCACTGTCTTATATAGGCATGGTTTGTGAGGATCCAAAACAATTACAATAGTAACATCAAAGATCACTGATGACAGATCATTGTAAAAGATATAACAATAACGAAAAAATTTGAAATATTGTGAGAATTACCAAAATGTGACACAGGGACATGATGTGAGCATGTGCTGTTAGAAAAATGCTATTGATAGACTTGTTTGATGCAGGGTTGCCACAAACCTTCAATTTGCAGAAGATACAATATCTGAGTACAATAAAATGAAGGGCAATAACACCAGGTATGCCTGTTCCAGGCTAACCTAATTTCCTTTTTGACAAAATAACTGAACAAGGAGATGTTTAAGTTTAAATCCATGTTCGCAAGGAGGTTAACTTCTGATTAATAGAGATAAAACATACAAACATAAATAGTTTCATAACAATAGAAGGTAGAACAATAGAAGAAAATTATGTGGATATACTTTACATGGATTTTACTTAAGTATTTTTTAAATTCTCTCATATTCTTCTTTTGGAAAAAAGGGAGAAATAAAGATTAAAAGATTATATCATCAGATTCAGATTTGAATGGAAGACCAGGGCCGTAAAGTTGTTAATGGTGAAGCATCAAAGTAGCGGGAAATCTCCAGTGGAATACCTCAGGGACCTTTACTTGTTCCTGTGTTGTTTAACATTTTTAACAGTGATTTGGATAAAGGTATAGATGGTATGTTCATCAGATTTGCAGATGATGCAAACCTGGGAGGTATAATACATTGGATTACAGAATTAGGATCCAAAAGGACCTTGAGAGGCTAGAACAAGGATTGGCAAATCATGGCCTGAAGGTCATATCCAGCCTGATCCCTGTTTTTGTATGGTTTCATGAGCTAAGAATTGTTTTTACAAGGTGGGTCAGATAGTGGTAGTTGCTGCCCTCTGGGCTTGAGATTTGGACTCAATCTGATAAAATGGAATTCAAGAGGGATTAATGTAAAACCCTTGTGCTTTGGTACAAAAAAAAAAATCAACTGCACAAATATTAGATTGGGAGTCGAAGGTAGAAATAGGTGTTCTAAAAAGGAGCTGGGGGGTTTAGTGGAATGTAAGCTCCATATGAGTCAGAAGTAGGATGTGGCAGCCAAAAAAGCCAGTATAATATTGGGCTGTATCTGGACATAGTTTAAAAGAACAGAGAGATGGAAATCCCACTGTGCTTTGCCCTTCTCAGAACTCTTCTGGAGTATTGGGTTCACTTTCATGTACCAGGACATTAATAAACTGGAAAGTGTCCAGAAGAAGGCAAAGAGGATGGTAAAGGGCTTTGGGGTCATGTCAGATGAGGACTGGTTCCAGGAAGTAGGCATACTTGGTCTGTAGAAGAAAAGACTGATGGGGTTCAGGGAGAGGAAAGGAGGCAGGATAGCTCAGCCTGGCCCTACAGAGCAGTATCCTAGAGGAATTGGTGAAAGTTAAAGAGGCAAGTTTAGGCTTGCTGTCAGAAAAACAAAGAAGCAAACAAAAAACTTCCTAGCACCTAGTTATTCAGAAATGGAATCACTTGCCACAAGAGATAGTGGGTTGTCACTTTTTGGAGATCTTCAAGAAGAGACTGGACAACCACGTTTAGGTATGTTATACTGGGGATTCTTCATGTGTGGGTTAGGCTATATGGTTCCTAAAATCCCTCCCAACTCTAAAATTCTTTGATTCTGTGAAGACAGAGTCCTGTGGTAAACTGAGGTAAAGGTGACAGGATGTGAATTATGGTCCAGTAATGGAAATTGATAAGGAAGAGTCAGATGGGCAGAAGGATGACGAGGAGAATTCCATATCATGAAAACCCATGGAGGAGAACACGTCTAGGAAGACCTAGTGGTTAATAAGAAAGTTGAGATAGATAGATCAAAAAGGATGGATACTGAAAAGGAACCAAAGAAAGTAGATGGCTTTTTTCAGAGTTGAATGATGAGAGGAAAGAGAAATATCCTAACTTCTAAAATATCAGTTTTAAATAAAATATTTTTAAAAATTGATTATACATGTTCTTGAGTTTTGTTTCTTTGTTTTGTTTTGTTTTGTTTTGTTTTGTTTTTTGAAACATACTGTGCCAAGTAGCATGGTGGAGTAGATAGAAGGCCAACTTTAGTGTTAGGAAGACCTCAGTTCAAATTCTGTCTCTGATACACACTATGTGTGCCTGCCCCAGAGACAACTTTCTGATGTTACAGACCAGTTATTTACATCAACTTATAAAGAAATTGTCTGTCTTCTTTACTAGGAAGAATTCTTCACAGTGATGAAATTGCAGGTCTGGACAAACAAACAAAAACTAAACAAATTAATTTTCTCATGATTGCTAAGGGTAATAATTATGTATTCTTCTAAATAAAGATTATACTTTTCCTGCTAATGTGGCAGGAATATCTGAGTAAAGCCTAAAATTAGTATTATTTTTAAAGAACTTAATCCATTTAGAGTTGGCATCTATATTCAAAGATGGCCTATATTTGTGTTATCATATAGTGGTATCCTCAAAGGGTTTATCTAGGTATAGAGTATTATTTATCCTTACAATAAATTATCCAAGATTTTTGTGATTTTTTTATCCCTAAAGTATTTTCTGTTTCCTCCCTCAATTCCTATTTTCCACCCCAGGGATATGGCTTGCTCTAGTGAGTTTGCCTGTGTATAGAAGGCCTTCTCCCTCTTAATTTGCTGCTCCTAACATGCTGTGAATTTGAAAACCAGATTATCAGACATGTTAGAATTGAGTCTAAAATAGGCTCTGAGTAAAGGTTCAAGCAGCAATCCTGTCCATAAAATTTATGTTCATTGGGGCATGAAGTTTGTTACATCTAATTTGGTGACTTAGACATCTTTCGTTGTTATTTTCCTTTTCTCGACTATGTTGATATATGAGGTTATTGAATAGTTGAGTTTTCCGATAAGCGGTGACACATCAACTATGTCTACCACTTGTCAGCAAATTAGTAAAGTTTGTCTTTGAAACTTGCAATTTTCGAGGGAATGCCCATTGATTGGGAAATGGTTGCACAAGTTGTGGTATGTGAATGTAATGGAATACTATCATTCCATAAGAAATATTGAGAAGGTGGACTTCAGAAAAACCTGGAAAGACTTAGATGTACTGACTCTGAGTGAAGTGAGCAGAACCAGGAGAACATTGTACACAGTAAGAGCATCATTGTTCAATGACCAACTTTGACAGACTTTGGTCTTCTCAGCAATACAATGATCTAAGACAACTCCAAAAGACTCATGATGGAAAATGCTATCCACGTTCAGTGAAAGAACTATGGAGTCTGAATACAGATTAAAGAATACTATTTTTTCCTTTCCTTTTTTTTGTTTCTTCTTTCTCATAGTTTTCCCCTTTGGTTCTAATTCTTCTTTGCAACATGACTAATGTGGAAATGTTTAATGTGATTGTACATGGTATACCCTATATCAGAATGCACATCATCTTGGGGAGGGGGATGTGGAGGAAGGGGGAGAAAATTTAGAACTCAAAATCTTTTAGAAGTGAATGCTGAACACTAAAAACAAATAAATACATAATTTTAAAAAAACTTGCAATTTCCATCTATATTTGTTGAATATTCTGATTTGGAGATGTTAGATATCAATGGAAAATTTTAAAACAAACAAAACCCCTAACCTTTCTATAACAATAAGTCTTGGAGATTAACAACAACAAAAACACACACATATACAAGCAAATGTATCACATTTTTAGATTCAGTAAGTACTCAAATATTTCCCTGAATCACAGGATTTATGGGTAGAAGGGACCTTAAAGAACATTCTGGAATGGAGTCAGAGGGCTAGGAGATAGAAAGGACTTTACTCCATCTTTTTCCAAATAAAGATACTGAGGGACTCCCATTTACAGATGAAGAAGCTCAGGCCTTAGCACTTAAGTCCAACCTGTTCATTTTATAGATAAGGAAACTTAAAGTCCACAGAAGTTCAATAACCGGCCTATGTAATAATTAGCAGAATGAGATTTGAATCCAGGTCGACTGATTCCAAATCCAGTGCTTTCACTTCACTATGCTACTATCTCATAGCTATATAGACAACCTAAGTTTTAAAAAATGACTATCAATACCCAAAGCATTTAAGTATAGACATGTTCATCATAGGCAAAAATCTACTCATTTTCTACTCCTTAATGTTCATTTGCTATGTTAGCTATGTTAGTACAGCTAACATTTCTGTCCATTGTAATTGTTCTCTGATGCCGTTTGTCATCAGAGTTTAAGAAACTGGGCCATATTATAGGAAAAACTGTTTTATGATGAAGTCCTTCTGTTGTTAACCTCTATATTGGGAGGAGAGAGAGACAGAGAGAGAGAGAGAGAGAGAGACAGAGAGACAGAGAGACAGAGACAGAGACAGAGACAGAGACAGAGAGAGAGAGAGAGAGGGAGAGAGGGAGGGAGAGAGAGTATGTTCCTTTTGGAAGTTTCAGTCCAATATGATATGAAATTCTGGGCTGAAAAATAAGCATTTCTGGTGGAAATACTTGTTTCACTCAGTGGTACAGATAATATGAAAAGTGATCCAGTTTTGTGGTTTGATAACATATATATTGTATATTCATATACTGTATGTGTATATGTACTGGGTGTCTCAAAAGTCTTAGTGCAATTTTAACCTATTAAAGCTATCAAAATTTAATAATGCAATAAGACTTTTGGGACACCTTGGGTGTGTGTGTGTGTGTGTGTGTGTGTGTGTGTGAGAGAGAGAGAGAGAGAGAGAGAGAGAGAATGAGAATATTTTGGAAGCAGAAATTCATAGTGAAATAAGCTTTGCAAATGGCATTAAGTTCTTTCAGGTAGAGAAATGCCAGACCTTTAGTGGTGAGTTATTAAGAAAACAAGCTATTTAATGAGGACCTTTTAGAGGATGACATCTTGAAGAACAACCACACCCTCCCACAAAACTCTTGATGCTAATGCAAGCAAGGACAGAGAGCTGGATGGGATGCACTTAAGAGGAGGTTAACAGATCCTATCACAGTGTTTTTTATAGTCTTTCTCACAATTCACCCTCAATAAAAAAAAAAAAACAACCTTTTACTAGTATAAAGCAAATAGGACAATTTTTAATAAAAATAACATCATCCAGAGTCGGATATAGCATTTCATGGTTTGCAAAGCACTCTCCTCACTATAGCCTTTTGAGGTATATAGTACAAATGTTGCCAATCATATTTTGCAGACTGGGAAAATGAATCTCAGAGTGGCTAGGGTCACCTAGTTTATTAGTATCAGATCCAGGATTTAAACCCAAATCTCTCTTGATTTTATGTCTAGTGCATTTTTATTACATGACATTGTTCTCGAGAAAAAAAATAAGCAGGAATTCATCTGTATAACATCAAGTAGGAGAAATAGTGTTGGGTTTGAAGTTAGGACCCTTCTACTTCTGACTCCATTCACATGCTCCTAGGCAACTAGGTAGTGCAGTAGGTAGAGCACAGGACTTGGAATCTGGAACCTTGACTTCAAATCCTGCCCCAGATACTTTATAGCTATGTGACACTGGACAAGTCACTTAACCTCTGCCTGCCTCAGTTTCTTCATTGTTAAAATTAAGAATAGCACCTACTTGCCAGAGTTATTGTAAAGATAAAATGAGATTATGTTTGTGAAGTGCTTTGGAAATCTTGCTCTTTATTGTTGTACGGTTATTGTTGCTATTATTATCAACCTTGGTTTTCTCTTCTGCAAAATGGGGATGGTAATATCTTACCTCATAGAGTTGTTATGAGGAACAAATGTGATAATATATGCAAAGTGCTTTGTAAACCTTATAGGCCTATAAAGATGTCAGCTATTATTATTACTTAATGAAAATACAACTGTCACAAGTCTTTGGGTGATATTAATTGCAACATATTGACTCATAGAGTCTATTTCCATGAAGAGCTTAAAGCCATCTCTCAAGTACAATTTCCAGCTCCCCTTCATGAATTTTTTCATTCAGGCAACCTGGCATTCTTGCTACTCCTCAGAGAGTGGATGCTCCATCTCTGTGACTTTGCATCAGCTATGACTTTCAGCTGTCTGCCATGCCTGGAAGGTATTCCCTCTTTAACTCTGATCTTAGAAACCCTAATTTTCATTCAAAGTTCAGCTCAACCCTACCGCCTCTGTGAAGTCTTTCCTGATCCCCTCTAAACTACTAGAGCACTGAACTTCCCTCTGATTACCTTGCATTTAATTTATTAATATTTGGCGTATACCTACATATGTATGCATTAACAGCTGAAATCCTCAAGGGCAAGCACCTTCTATTTATAACACTGCGTCCCTAGTGCCTTGCACTGTGCATGGCACATAGTAGACTCTAAATACATATGTGTTGATTAATTAGTACACAGATAGGAGTGAAGAAATCAGAGAACATTGTGTGAAAGTATGGTCAAGGAGAAGTTCAGAATGGTGAAGTTAAGGACATAAATAAACTTGAAAAGATTTTTTTTTAATTTTACTTAGGCAGATAGGTGACCTAGCAAGTAAAGCATTAAGCTCAGAGTCAGACTTGAGCTCAAATATGACCTCAAATACTAATCACTCTGCACAAGTCACAACTTCTATCTCCCTCAGTTTCCTCATATGTAAAATGGAGATAATAATAGTACCTACCTTCTGTGGTTTTTGTGAGGATAAAGAGAGATACTATTTCTTAAAGCACTTTGCAAAACCTTAAAGTGCTATAGAGGTGATATCATCATCAGTATTATTCTTACTATTTTCCTTTTGTGGGAAAATTAGATTCTTTGCACTAAGGTATTTTTGTCCTACCACTGAGGTTGGATAAAGCAGATGATTTTGAACTTCAGCCATTTGTGGTTTTGACAGAGTTAAGAAGTTGTTTTCTTACTTTGTTTGAAAGAATGGGTTGGGTAAATTCTTCCTCTTAAACAACTATAATGCAGTGAAAATTATGAACATTTCAGCTAATGTGGAACTTTTCAGTCATGTGTACCCCTTTTGTTGATATATTGTATATGTCAGAGTTTCAACACAAACATTTTGTGTATCTGACTGAAACTGAAATGAGAGGAGAGAACTAGGAGAAGACAAAATCCTCGGAAGACCTCCTAGAAAGGACTATGCAGAAAACAGACTGTAATAATTACAGCACTTAGTTTCTGAATTTGACTCCATATCATTTTATTGAATAATTACAAATTTGTTCATAAGTCCCACTACAAGGTTATGCAATTGCAATTGAATTTCTGGAATATTTTAAATAAGAATATAGTGGGGAAACTATCCCTATCAATCTATTTAAGAATGCAGTTATTATCAGGTTGAAGCAATGGAAAGAGAGAAGAAAAAATTTAGAATAACAATTCATAATTTTGAATATTTTTGAATTTGAATAATTTTGAAAACTAATTGAATAGTAATTTTTGAATAATAATATAATTTTACTATACAATCTAATAATAATAATAATATCAAAATAAATATAATTCTCTTCCAAAGAAGAGAAGCATTCTCTATATTTATCAAAACCAGTCATAATAAAATATATTATTATTATTATTATATCAACATAGATATAATTCTCTTCCCAAGAAGAGAAGTGTTCTCTATACTTATCAAAACCAGTCATTTTCCACTAACTCCTTTTCTTCCCCAGAGAACTTGTCATTGTCACACACACAAAAAAAGGGATGTTTATCCCCTAAACTTGTCATTGTCACACACAAAAAATCAACAAGTGATATATACAGTATTGCACATTCATAGTCTCTCATTGCTTAATGACAGGGGTGAATGTGTTTCATTTTCAGTTTTCAGGAACTGAAGTAGTTCATTATAGTGCTTCACATGTAGGTTGTACACTAGTACCATTTTCCTTTACATTATTATAGTCATTGTGACTATTGCCTTCCTGGTTCTACTTTTTTACTGTGCATCAGTTCCTCTAAGTCTTCCCATGTTTCTCTGAATATCTCATATTCATTAATTTTTACAGCATTATAATATTATATCATGTTTATACACAACAAATAAATTTGACATTAACTGAACAATGAATACCTATATTTATCTCTAGTTCTTTTTTTGTTTGTTTGTTTGTTTTCTTCTACAACCAATAAACTGCTGTGGAAATTTTGTTATATAAAGGAAATTGCTTTCTCCCATTGATATCCTTGGAGCATGTATACAGTAGTGGGGAATTACCTCTTTCTTTTGTAATAACCATTTTAAAAATGTTTGACTGAAAAAGTTCTGCAGAAACAAATGAAAAATTGAAGTACACATATGAAGAAATGAAAGCAAGAAGTTGTTGTTGTTAGCTATTTGGAAAACTCTCTTAATTCTTTCCTTTGCTAAGAGAGGCAGTTTGGCACTGTAGTGTGTACAGTGTTGGGCCTGGAAAACTTTGGGTCAGATTCTGTCTTTGGCTCAATGGCTGTACAACTTTGGACAAGTCACTTAGCCTCTCTGAGCCTCAGCTTCCTCATCTGTAAAGTGAACATGATACCTATAAGTATTATGCTGCAGCTCAAGTAAGATAATGTATGCATAGCACTTTGCAAACTTTTAAGTTTGGTATACCAGTTTATTTGTTTTTTGTTTTTTTTGTTTGTTTTTTGTTTGTTTGTTTTGCTTTTGCTAGAAACTGCAAGGTCTGAGGAAAAGCCCAATGAAATTAGAGTGGCAGATAAAAGACCATTGCCACAATCTTACTTCTAACCAGCAGTATAATCGTAGGCAAATTGCTTCACCCTTCTGGGCCACATTCTCATTCATAATCTGAAAGGGCCTTTCAGATTCTGTCTCTTTGGAGATCTGGTCTACTTAAGTAGTTTAGTGGTTACCTGTGATTTCTTCATAAAGATAATTTGTATGTTCCCCGAAAGGGCTAGACGCCCAAAGTTATAGTTATCTTTACTTTGGCAGTGACACATTCCTTACTTCTAATAGATCACGAAATAAGCATCATTTTAAAGTGTTGGTTTTACCCCATCCATTGGTAAAATTAGCAGTTCAGGTGGTAGTAATTCCATATTTAGATCCAGTATTAAAACAAGGCATTGATGGAGTCAGGTAGATTTTATTGCTTTCCAAAATCCCAAGCTCATGCTCTTCATTTCATTGCTTATGGTTCTTGATAAAATCATGCAAACACAGGCAGTCTGATGTTATTTTTTTGTTTACAGTATTACTGTGTTGTTTTGGTTAACAGAATGAAAAACAGCACCGTTATACTACAAGTAAAAATGTTTTATTCTTAGTTTGTTTCATCAATAAAAGCTGACATTTTTGCAAGAAAGATGTTATACTATTGGAATTAACTCTTAGTCAATTGTAAATAATTGTATTATATTGGTATGCTATCATGAAGATTAGAAATCATTTCCTACGGAATCATGTTTTTGCTTTCTCAGCACTGTTTCAATTGAGAGGAATTTGAATGAAGTGCATCTCATTACTAACATAAAGTAGATGGAGCTTGAATAATTTTTATATTTATTTTCCATGGATGGCTATTACATTTCTTATCCTATCTATCCAAATTTTATAAAATAAATTGTTTTAATCCATTCTTTGGAGAGGAGCAATGAATTTGTTTTTGCAAAAGCTATGCATCTGAATATATTGTAATGTGCATAAAGCTCTGTTAACACAGTTATTTATATAAAAAGTGTAGCTGCCTTACCTTTGATTTAATTTACATACTTTATTTGCTTGCTGACAGGTTCTTCTCTTGCCATTCTTATTTACATACCCAAAATGTCTTTTCAGATAAGTCAACTAAAACTTTAATGCACTGTATATTTTTAAACTCTATAAAATGTTTTATGTATTATCTGGTTTTTCTGTGTAGGTTTAGGATGATGCCATAGGGTTGTGGATATATTTCAACATCAATGACTATGTAACTACATTAGATTTCTTAAATATAATGAAAAAAATACATGTATATGCCTCTAATGTCTAAGCTGATCTGGAGGGAAAATTGTCAAGCATAAACAAGGGATGTTTATCCCCTAAAGATAAAAATTCTCCACTAATTCCAAAGGGATTTTTGGTTGGTTTGTTTGTTTTTGTCTTTTAAATATAGTTATGGGCCTCCAACACCCTGAGAGAATTTGACACATTTGCTTTAGGGATGTGAAGAAACATCATTATTTTTCCATTCAAATGCAGAAAACAATAAAAGTTTTCCCATATGTGGTTCATAGGCTGTAACGCAGATCAGTCAGAAGTGAAGTAATAAGGCCATAAGATGCTGAGACAAAGCAGTCCAACTTGGGAAGCATCACCTTAACCCTTGGCTCCCCTACCTTGTACTTTTCCATAGCTCCTGTAAGCAGGGACTGCATTTGCATAACCCACCATTCATATTCTTGTGAGTTCATGATATAAATAATGCGAAAAATTTCATTCAGTTTCCCCAAATTATTCTAGTCATTATGGATGATTCATGAAAGGATTAATCTCTGGGATGTGACAGAAAAATAGAGAGGAAAGACACTACCTATCATATCATTTGCAGTTAAAAACATGCTGCATGTCCTTAAGCTTTACTTAAAGTGCTTATAGTAATTGGGTGTGCATGCTTCAGCTCGGTTAAAACCCAAACAGCAATATGGGAGAGTGGGGTTTGTTTTTCGAATGTGCAAGGAAGGAAAATTAGTGAAATCTGCTTAAGTCACAAAACTGCCTCATTCAGGACCCAATTCAGCAGCACTGAAAAAAAGTAACGCAAGTTAACTGTGCTCTTAACATATGTCTAAACCCACATATTTCAGTTCACTTGAGACTCAGGTTTCATTCTCCAGTGATGGAGCTTCATGAAAGGTTAGGGGTCACAAAGGTTTCAAAATGGTCAAAGAGTACATTAGGACTGCATGGGGCTTTGGGGGAATTAAAATGTTGTATTTATTCTTGAGGTTCATTTAAGGATCTGAAATGGAAATCATAGATTTAGAGCGGCAAGAGACTTTGAAGGTCCTATTGTCCAACTCCATTTTATAACTGAGGAAGTCCAGAAAGGGAAAGCCTTTTGCTCGAATTCACAGAGGTAGAAAATATCAGAACTAGGTTTTGAACTTGGCTTCTGCAACTTCAAGTTCAAGGCTTTTCCCACTGTAAGATGGAGACAAACAGAAGGAATGGAGCTAATTTCATTTCCCACCAGCCTGACTTCTACCTTCAAGCCTTTCTGTTCTTCCCTCCCCTACCCCACCCCACTCCACAACGAGATATGGTGAGGAAAAAATAAACAAAAAAAACGAAAAACAAAAGCAATTCTCATAACACAAATATACTTCATGTAAAATAGCAGAAAAAGTGGGAAAATTACCATTAGGTGTTGTACAGACATTGTTGCTGAGAGCGGAAGTATAGGTTAGCGGATAGAAGGCCATTCTTGCGGTTAGGAAGACCTAGGTTCAATCCTGCCTCTGGCACATACTGGTAGCATAATCCTGGGCAAATCACTTAACCTCTAAAGACCTGAGGTGACTCTCTCAGAATATAAAGAAAAAATGAGTTGCTCTTCAGTGGAGGGTATTTCAACACCAACAGTTCTCCACACAAATCCAATCGCAGCTCCAGACCCTCCCAAAATAAAAATAAAAATTGTTGCTTAGTGACCCAAAATAAGCCATAATCATTTTGAGAGCTGTTTGGATGGGGAAGAAGGGGTCTGTGCTTTTGATAATGGCATCTCTGCTCAAGTGGATAATACTCATATGGGCTATTATAAGGCTAAAGTACAGTAATATATTTTTTTCTTTCTTGGTATCTTCCAGCAATTCAGATTCAAATTTCCAGATATATAAGAAGAAAAAGTAACCTAGAAGAATCAGTCTTCATTTATAACCAAGATTTTTTTGTGTCACATTTTGTTCCAATTTCTGTTCTAAAGGTCTAACATTTGATCGTATGTTTTCTTTAGCTAACTTTCTATATTATATGACAATTTCAGCAGATATTTTTTTCAAAGATAAAAAAGAAAAAAAAAACCATGTTCAAAATGTAGAAGTTATTTTTGCAGTAACGTATGTCATGATTTTTAAACATTCAGGCCTTTAAACTTTTTTTATAGTGTATGTTCTTGCCAATCCCAGCACAGTTCTACAAAGTAAAATATTTGGCAGTGAATTCATATTAACAGATGGAACAAGAAATTAACACGTTTTTGCTTCGCTAATTCACAGTTCTTTTAATACGCTAATTCTAAATCACCTGTTCTGACTTTGACAGGCTACAGACACCTGTTTGGGGTAATATTCCACAGCTAATTATTACATGAGAAATTCAGTTTCCAACAAAAGGGTTTCTGTGTGAAATTGTCATAGTTAACAAATTAGTAATAGCAAATTTATCCAAATAGATCTTGCAGCTTTAATCTACATGTATTTAACCTTGCCTAAATAGCTAGGAATGGTGAAACTTCTCATCGTGAACCAAATGATGTCTCATGGAAAACCCTGCACCGGAACATTCAGTCTCTTAGTACTTGAATTCTGGTTACCAGAGTTGACAACTTAGTGATACAGATCAAATCAAAATCTTCTTCATAGTAGCAGTTAAATCCCCCATGATCCTGTACTTTAAGTGGCAGGAAAAGAGTATAGAATTTTCAAGATGCTGGAAAAATTCCTAACCATGTGGTAAAAATGAGTCAAGAGGGATAAAAAAAGTTACTGACAAAAGGCAATAAAAACTACCCTAGCCTGTGAAAAATCATATAGTAGACACAACTACAAATATAAAGTTCATGTATCGATGTGATTATACACTGCTCGTAGGAGGAATAAAGAGACCTAATGACTTATTTGCCAAGTAAAAATATAAAGAGCTCAAGTTAGGGATTCACATTTGACTGAGATTATAGAGAATGAACTACTTCTTATTCCCTCTCCAACCTCTTGCTTTCATGGGTCACTTCCATTTTTACCCTAACTCTATAGCATAATAATCCACATTTATGTAATTATATGTAATTTATGTTGATTCATAATGATACTTGTTTTGATTATTTGATTCAAAACAATTCTCTTGGGGTAGGTAGTACACATATTATCATTTCTTTTTCACTTTTTAGGAGTTAGAGGCTTAGAAGCTTGTCCACAGTTACTCAGTTAGTAAATGGAAGATACGTGGCTTGGATGAGTGTCTCCCAATCAAGTTCAGCAACTTCCCTACTCCTACAAAGAAGAGGCTTGGCGTGATGGGGAGAGCTGGACTTTGAGTCAGGATGATTTCAGTCGAAATCCCTAAGGTCTCTTCCAACTCTAAATCTAGGGTCCTCTGATTTGGCCTCTCATGTTTATTAATTGCCTGTTGGCAAGTTACTAAATCTCCCTGAGTCTCATTTGTTCATCTGCAAAATGGGAATAATTATACCTGTAGTGGGTTGCTATGAAAGTCAAAGTAGTTATGGTATATTACTATATGTAGACAAGTGTTCTATATAAATGTCAGTTACTATAATACTGAAAGGCAGCAGAACATGGTGGGTAGAGAGGTGCCCTTGGAGCCAAGAAGGCCTGAGTTCAAATCCTATCTCTTATATACACTGTCCTAGAGCAAGTGATTTATCCTCTTAGTGGTATCAAACTAGAAAAGAAAGGGGGCCACTAAATCAAACATGCGGATTCTTGCAGGCACCATAGTGACTTAGAAAACCACAAATTAACATTATATCTTTTTGTACATGCTTCTAATTTTGCTAAATATTTCCCAAAGACATCTTAATTTGGTTTCTGTTATACTAGGGAGTGCTGTGAATCTTACATGATCTGAAGGCCAGGTGTCTGACATTTCTGTTCTACGTATCTTTCTAATATCACAACTTGTAAATAAGGTGTCAAAGTGCATCGGTTGAGATATTTTGTTCATCTGTGAGTTCTCTTTATTCGTGATTTCCTAAGGCAACTCCTTATCTCCATTGTTACACTACACTGCCTCTCAGTGCCATCATTCCCTATGCCCTCATGAAAATAACTCCATATATTCTTGATAGAGGTCCTATGTGGAAAGTGCTTAGTAAGCCTTCAATCATTATAGAAATATGTTATTTTATCAGTATCTTCCTGTGTTGCCATTATCCTCTTACCTTTGAAATCTTTCCATTAGATCTATTTATCATTATTGTTGTTAATTTATTATGTATATATTTTGTATATATTCATAAATATGCACATTATTTCCCCCAATAGAATATAAGCTCTTTGAGGAAGGGACTATTTTTGTCTTCCAATTCCCAGTACTTAGCACAGGGCCTAGCAGACACTAGTCAATAAATACTTATTGATTGATTCATCGATTGATCTCTTTTCTTACCTTATTTTCTTCACTAACTGAGTTTAGAAGAGGGAGAGGGGAAGGTGGAAAGTTAATTTTAAAACTATCACCATGTTTTAAATGTATGTAACATTTAGTTTTAACAACACAGATATTGAGATATTGCCTATCTTTAGATTTGATAAAGACTCCATATTGTGTGTCTGTTTCTTGCTACTCCCTAATTGCTGTTCTACTTTGTGTATGGTTTCACTAATGTGTCTGTCTTAGACATGTTAGCACAGGGAACTTGTCATTTCTTTAATTAACCTTTATTTCCAAGCACCCAGTAGACTGTAGTTCACAAAGCAAACATTATTGAAACTTTAAAAAACAAAAACAAAAAACTTTTCTTCTAGACTGATTTTAAAAACTGCTATATAAACTGCACATTTTGCTGGACTTGAAGGTGGATGGGAAAAGGCCCATTTTTATAACCAGTCTCTTCATAGTTGTGTTGTTTTTCTCCCAAGAAATGCTTCTTTAGAAAACACGTGGTCTTTCTCTAAAGCTATCCTCTCTGACACTGCTATTTGCAGAGATTTAACTGGCAGCCCACCCCAGGAAGACAAAATACAGTTTCATCCAAGTTTGGTTCCCCTCCTACACCCACACCTGAACCACATTTCTGCCAGAGTCTACATTCTGCTAAGTAGGAAACCAATCTTTTATAATACTTTAACATACGTGAATTTTATTTTATTTTTAATTAAAAAATTACATTTCTGATCCAAAAATGCTAGATGATATTTAAGCTAGAAAAATGATTCCAAATACCTCACCTTTACAGTTAATTCATATCGGATCTATCACAGTGATTTACTGTGCAAAGTGCAAAAGAAAGATATGACACTGTGTTCTAGTTAATGTCATCACTCCTAATTTAAGTTCTCATGGAATAGATTCTTTGATCTTTTAAAGTCTCTTACACCAGCGTGTCCAGGTTTCCTAACTTTATTGATCTGGTTACTTTCTCTATTCACGAAGATCATATCCTCTTTATACCTTCATCTTCATGAGCTGTCTGTCTGCAGAATTCATGTCACTATTATTAACCGCCTATTCATGACCCTCCCCCACCCCCTTAGCTAGTCTAGCCCTCCACCAATAGATTATCTGATCTAAACTTGAAACTTTTCTAGCTTGCTGACACCTATTACAACTTTCATTACCCTGATATATCTTTGGAAATCTCAGTCTTCCTCACGAACACCTTAAGGATCTAGAATGTGATTTTAGAGTGAAAACAAAATTACCTTATCCAAGAATACTTTGCCCATGAAACAAAGTTTGAGTAACAGTTACTCTCATGGCTTAGAATGAATTCAAAATTCATGTCTTCTCACTTAATAAAGGGCCTTAAGTGTTCTTAAATTTTTCATCATTAACTCATAATTTTAATTTTTTTAAAATACAAGGATTTCATAGAGCTCGTTTAAAAAAACACAGGTTTTCTTGGGTGTAAAGAAGTTCTAAATGTCATTTTGATGACTAAAAAACATAATGAATCAGAACTGTCTGGACTGAAATTCCATTCAAGTACACATGATTTACAATTTAAAGGATAATGTCTTTTGGAAAATATATATTTAGGTTTTTTATGTAAGATGCTTCAGAATATAGTTTAAGCTGCTAGATGGTATAATCCCATTGCCTATCTTCAGTTGAAACACTTGGTCAAAGCAGTAAGTATTTGAGTAATGAATAATAGTATGGATATGCATATATTATAACCAAAAATACACAGCCATTTGTACTGAGTCTATTTAATCATTAAATGAGGATTGTCCAATGTGTGCCCAAGTAAAAAGTTATGGCAACAATTATACATAGATTAATCACCTTTCCATCTGAGCAAGAAAATTGTGGAAATGTCATTGACATTTTTGAAGGGAAAGGAATTTTGCCTACATTTCTAGCAGATGTCATTAATTGATAATCATCAATTTTATATTCGTATAGCTGTCCTCTTAAATATCTGCCCAGTCAAATTCAGATATGTGAATGTATTTAGTATCTTATTTAGAGAAAGTAGATAGATAAGAATCATTTTAGCACATGACCATCCATATTTTATTCAATTCATTTCCTTAGTTTTTCTAAGTGATATTCTTGACAGAATCCATCAGTATATTGCTCCAACCTAGAATAATGCTGGACTGAGTGAAGGCAACTAAGTATAGAATTAGCAGTAGTCACTACTGAAAAGCTCTTGGATTGTGATAGGACCACATAAAAATCTATAATGGAATTCAAAACTAATTTGGTCTCATATATTCAATGAGTGAGCTGGTTTCCTTTAATGATTCACAGAAATGTTTATGTTAAGAAGTGTTTTAAAGAATAAGAAAGTCAGTGTTAAGAACCCCCCCCAATTATTCATTGCTCATTCATTCACTGAACAAATATTTATTGAGCTCTTCTTGTGGGCAAGGCAGTGTTATATACTGGGTTTAGCAGGAGAAAGAGCTGTAAAGATGGATGAGACATAGGGTTGATTCTGAAAGAACTACTAATCTAGTTGTTTATAACTAAAGGTTCCACGTGGGAGAGAAGGATGAGAGGGGAGGGGGAAAGAAATGGGGCAAGTACAGACCTAGATTGAAAAGCTTTGTGACCCTGGGCAAGTTACTATGCTTATGTGTCTCAGGCAACTGCCATACTTTATCTACTAGGTTTTAGACACTGTGTTGAAGTCTGCATTAGTAGAAGAAATTCCCACATAGGGAGCTATCTAAACCAATGAGTCAGTCAGTCAGACAGACAATAAGCATTTATTAGGCACCTTCTGTGTGGCAGTCACTGTACTGTAATAGAAATCACAGTCACTGTGCCATAGTAGATATCACTTCACATATATGTGAGTATATACACACACACACACATATACATACACACATATATATACACATATATATGTGTGTGTATATACATATAAAATATATATAACACATTTTACATATATGTGGGAGTGGAAGATGCTTGTGGTAGTGTGGAAGGCTGTATATTTTTTTCTTAACCTATTTATGAAATCTCAGATCATCTGAGTATTTGTTTACATATTAAACACACACACACACACACACACACACACACACACACACACACACACCTTCCCTACTTACTTTTCCATCAACTTGGGCTTTCCCTATCTTTCTAGACTTCTTACACTTTACTTCTTTGCAAGCAATATGATTCAGCTCCATTGGCTTACTTGCCATTCCTTGAATGGGATGGTCTATCTCCTAACACCATATCTTTGTGCTATATATGCTGCATGCCTAGAATGCTCGACTCTCTTGGTTTCCTTCTCAGATTTCACATTTGTATTACCTAGTTTTGTGATGTGAGCTGAGTTCCTAGTAATCTGACTCTTTGCAGGGTCTTTTGGGAAATAAGGTCTCCATTTGTAATAGCAGCTCATCCCCAGTGAGCAGTGCTCCTTACCTTCTCTGTCATGACCTGCTCTATCTCCTCCCATGGTAGAATAGAGGGAACTTATATTCTCCAAGTCAGGCTTCTCCATGACAAATTGGATGCACCTCTATTGCTGGATGCGGCTGGGTAACCCTTCTCAGGTCACTTTCTTATATAAGAAGGGAAATAGGCCTACCCAGAAACTCAGACTCTGTTTCTTCTTCAGCTTAAGTTTTATTATGTCTTTTGTTTTTACATCATTTATGAATATGTCCACCTTCTCTCCCTTCATGTCTATCTAGTAAACCCAAAACTGACAGAGTGACCATATTAGACAATGTCTACAACGTGCTGCATCCAAAGTCCTCCAGTTCTCCAAGGAAATAAAGGAAGTGCATTTATTTCCTCATCTCTTCTCCTGGACCAAGATTGATCATCACCATCACATACCCTGTGGCTTTGTTTTAGTTGCTCTGCTCACATTATCATAGTCATAGTATGTATTATTTTTCTAGTTCTGCTTTTATTCCCTTTGCATCCGTTCTTATGTCTTCCTGTATTTCTCTGTATTCCTCCAATTTTGTCATCTCTTAAATTACAATAACATCCCTTTACTTTCGTATGCCACAAAATAGTTAGCAATTCCTACATTAAGGGGAAACACTTTGTTTCCAAGTTTTGGTCCCTCAAAAAGTGGGAGATTTGTTATATGGGTTTATTCCTTCTGAATTTGATCTCTTTGGAAGAAAGACCCGCTAGCAAATACTTTTAAAAATTGTTTAGAGTGCTAGCCTTTACTCTAGAACCTATAATAACCCTGTCATAAATTTGCCTTATATATACTTGGGCCCTTCCCTGCCCATGGTTCCTGTATGGGGTAGAAAAGGACATGTAGAAAGTACAGCTAATTTTAATGGTGGTGTGTTGGCAGGGGTCAATTACTCCACCCCATTTAAAGTAAGATCAAATGTTACACTTGATGCCTTTTTAACGCAAGACCAACAAATCAGCTATTCACAAACATGCACTAGGCACATTTTTGGTCATAGATAGGGTAGAACATAAGTATGGCAGCTGCTGGTGATCTTCAATCTTTGGTCAGCAAATTGAGGAGTTTGAGTCAGAGAAAAAGGATAGGACAGAAGATATAGACATTATTTAGGACAATATAGGGTACTTCTGGGGTTTTGGTAGCTGACCTGAGAACCCATAGGAATTGGAAGTAAACAAAGGTGTTTTCCAGGGACTGGGTTTCACTTGGCTGAACCATAATTGTGAAAAAGCAACACAATATTTAGTTATCATTTTTTTCCTAACACAACCTTCTTGAAAAGGTGGCTATTTAATATGAAGACTGAATGCCAGTACAGTTGGCTTACTAGAGTGACCTGACTTGTTCTTAAAGAACCCTGCCTTTGGATGGGGCATCAGGCTCTTATCATTCCACCTAGCGTTTTCTGATATGGAATGGTATTATGATCATTCTGATATGGAATGATAGGAAACAGACCTTGACATCAAGGAACTTACAGTATAGTTGGGTATAGACCTAAAAACATAGATAACAATACAAGATAACTTACGCACCATTCACTGAAGAAGAAAGGAGAATGTTCTAAAGACCAGTAGATAATGACCACCAGCATCTGGATTGGGTGATCCATTTGGATTGTGTGACACTCAAAGGAAGAGTGATTGTCTTCAAATGTTGGTGGTAGAGGCAACATCTGGAAATAACAATGGGGAGCACTAAGTCTTCCATGCCTTCACTGCAATCTGTGATTTGGAATAAAGGTGAAGCTGGAAAGGATGTCCAGGTATGCAGAATCATAAGGAGCAATCCAGTGTCATCAGTGAGTTCCAGAAGATAGAAAGAATAATAAATGAAAAGGTTTAAGACCCTAGCAAGATTGTTAATTATGGAACAGGCATCCTACAGGATGCCTGGGCAGGAGTGGAACAAGGTTGGGGTAGTGGTGAGGTTAGAGATGAAGGGGATAAGGGCAAGGGTTAAACAGGCAGTTGGGGTGGGAATGAGGTTTGTTGTTTCTATCTAGGGGTTCAGAATCATTAGGATAGGGAAAATATGAGGGAGCTGGAGCATGATAACCATTGGAGAATGAGTCCAGACAGAAAAACATCACTAGTGAGAAGTTCTATGAGGAAAACAAGGGATTAAACTGTTCTAACTCTCTCAGCTTCTTGGCAGGTGGTGATATTTTGTCCTGTGAGGGTTCCAGGAGGACCATCTCATGAAAAGAAGGAGGATTAGGCAAAAGTAAGAACTCCTAGGGTGTTCTGGAAGAAGGCAGGAGTTGGCAGTGTGAGCTGGATAGGCTAAAGAAGTTTTGTTCATTTTGTGAGGCATATAAGTGAGGTCTGGTCCTAAGAAATGACCTTTGAAGCATTGGAAAAAGGAGTATAGGCTGGCTGGGGGTACAGGAAGAGTCCAGTGGTGAGAATAGGAGCCAAGAGGTGAGTAGTCAAGATTGGAGCTGTAACAGAGCAAGACCTGGAGGCAACCTGGTTGTTAAAAGTAATAGTAATAATGGCTTTGACAAAAAACACAACATTTGTAAAGAAATAGAATATAAAACTGATGGTACAAAATGCACAGGTCATAAATTTAACAAAGAAATATTGAGTCACTTTTTGAGGATGAAAAGACTTAAATTATTGGGATATGTTTTTATTCAATGAAATTTGAAGTATTTAATGGACACTACTGAAAAATAAGAGTTTACCAGAACTCTTGGCTTCAGTAAAGTCACACCTAGCATCTGAGGCTTCCATTTTTAGAAGTTAAGTTTCAGTCTTTAAGAACAAGCTTAGAAGTCTTAGACATTGTTCTGTAAGACAGAGATATCAAACACACAACCCACAACACTTTATTTTTAATAGTAATTTTATTGTTGTTGAGTTTTTGTTTGACTTCATGACCTCATTTGGGGTTCTCTTGGCAAAGATACTGGAGTAGTTTTCCATTTCCTTCACCAGCTCATTTTGCAGATGAGGAAATTGAGGCAAAGTTAAGTGACTTGCCCAGGGTCACACAGTTAGTAAGTGTCTGAGGCCAGATTTGAACTCAGGTCCTCTTGACTCTAAGGCTGGTGCTCCTTTCCACTGTGCCACCTAGCTGCCTCATTTTTTTTTCCTGAAGTGCAGCCAAAACCGTATTAAAATATAATTTGGAAATATTAAAAAAATAAAAATACAATAAAAGAAAGATAAATATTATATTTTTTAAAATGTCAATAGGTTGCTAGAGCTCTTCATGTTCATAGTAGTGGCCCCGGTTTCAGTTGAAGTTTGACATCACTTGCTGTAGAGAATGAACAGAAATCAAAGGTGATTTGAGAGTGGGGTCTATTTTTCTTCACTTATGTTTATTTATTTACCTAACTATTAAAGTTTGTAATGAGCCCAAGAAAAATTCAGTTGTTATCTTCAGGTGTCACAATGCCTGTGATCATTGGTTCTTTTTGTTAGCATTGTCTTCTAAAAATTAAACACCAGATCCTCCTTTCATTCATATAGCAACCTTTTAATTCTTTCTGATTTGGTATATACCACTAACTGGTATGTAGATGGTGCATGCCATCTATTATGTCCATTTCTCCCCTCCTCCTCTTCATCTATTGGTGTTTTAACTTTATTTTGCTTCTTTACTGCATTTTTACTATTTATTAAATTGCCTTTGAAGATATTTCTTATAATTCCCCTTTCATTTTGCCCTCCCTGACGATGTCTGCTATTTCTTTTTCTCTTCTATTCCATATTCTTTTTTATATTCATCTCTATTGGTTATTCTTAGTTTATTTCATGCTATTGCATCATTTAGTGCATGCTCGTTTTCTTTATGCAACTGGGAACAACTTATGCTTTGTGGTTTTATACTCTTTTCCATACTTTTCTCATGAAATTAATCTATCACTTCTCTACGATAACAGTGCTATCACTTTGCATATTTTGTCTGTTGTCCTGTGCATTGTACTTTCCTAATTGGAATATAAACCCATCTTTATAAGGCCTTTCATGTGTTCTGTGCACTTACAATTTTCTGTAAACAAAAATAGTAAATAACAGGTGGGTATTTAAAAATGTAACACACTAAGAATTGAGCTTTGCAAAGAGGAGGAAGGGACTGTGTCAGAAATACTTTGCTTAGCTTATTCTAGGTTCACATAGACATAGTTTTAAGTTGTTACTCAAATAAAAAAAAACTGTACCACCATTATCCAACCCCAAATAAATATTGATGCCACCTACCAGATTTCATTATCAAATTTTGTAACCCAAGAGATCATCTGGTCCAGGGATTCTTGACCTGAGGTCTGCCAGCTTTTTTTTAAATTTTGATAACCATATTTCAATACGATTGGTTTCCTTCATGAAGCTATGTATTCTATTCATTTAAAAACATTACTCTTAAAAGGATTCCATAGGTTTTTACCACCTTGTCAAAGTTGTCCAGGATACAAAAATTTTTTTTAAATCCTTATGTAGTCCAGTCCTTTCACTTTATAGCTGAGGGAAGTAAGAACCAAAAGTGAAGTGACTTGTCCAAGGTTAGGCCAGCATATTTAAGAAAACAAGGAATAAACCGCTTATGTAGGTCTCTTTCTAAGTCTGATTGTCTTTTCAGCATATCATGTTCCTTCTTCTTTTCTTTCCTATGTATTACATGGGTGATATAGGTAACAAAGTAAAGGGATGATTCAGCCAAAAAAAGTGAGTGAAATGATCTTCTTGATCCATGAGGGAAAGATTAAGTTCAGAGGATGCTATAATAAATTAAACTACATTATGCTCTGTATTATAACATGAAATTTTACCTCCATCTCCTTCTTCAATAGATCACAATTGCTACAACCTGTCATGTCTGCTCCAAAGACTGAATCAAAAGATTATTCCTAGGGTAGGAATGTTAAAATTTTTTTTTTAACATTTCTATCTTTCTGTAAAGTCAGTCTGCTTAGCAATAAAACCTGATCAGGAGATGAACTGTTTCTGCAGAAAAAAATAAGAAAACAAACATAAGCATAATCTTAACTTCCTTAAGTGGGTTTGGTTTATCTGACTGTCTAGCTAATGGAAGAGCATAGACAAAAGTTGGAACAGGTAGTATATGAAAAGAGAAAAGAAAGAAATACAACAAAGACCTGAAAGTAGAGGATAACTTAACAAATTATGATCTTGATTCAAAATCCATTTTTACCATCAATGTTACTGATATTCTCTAGAGGATCTAGCCACAGATGGAATTTCCTTTCGGTGAAAGTGTCCCTGCTGTATGATAACGTATGCTTCCAGATCCAAACATAAAGTCTGAAAAGAGAACATTGGGGGAAATTCTTAGTCAGTGGAAAGAATGAGACTGAGCACTGGAATTGTAGAAATAAAGAATTCACTTTTGACCTATTTTCACAGGTGTCAGATATTTGGGAAGGAGTTACTGCAGAGACTTTCAATGCTGAAAACACCAGCTATTTTGTTTCTTCTCAATAATCTAATAATAGACAAATTTCACTTTGTCCTGATGGGAACCAAGTAGATTATATGAGTCCATCTTCTGGTTTATACAAAAACAAAATCAAAGGATCGCTGGTCTTCAGGAGAATCATAGTTTCAGATTTAGAGGAGACCTCCGATGCCGACTAGTCCGACCCCTTATTTTACAGATGAGAAAACTGAGGCATAGGGAGGTTAAATAATTTGCTCAAGAATCATATGTAATGAGCATCAGAGATGGAATTTAAATCCAGTTTCTTTAATTCCAGAGCCACTATATCGTGTTGCTTCCATGGAGACAGGAAAAGCATTTGGGACCCTAGGCAAGGTTTGAAAATGGCTACCCCATATTGCTGTCTCCCAGGGACATCAGAGTCATAGGACTCTATTGTAACCCATGAAAAGCAATAAATACCTATGGGCCTTGGAGAATGTTTTTTTTTTGTTTTTATTTTTTTGGATATAGGGATTGAACCTGTGATTTCATTGGTATTGGAATTCTTTATGAGCAAACTCTCTATCTATGCTTGTTGGCACCTTCTCTACAACTTATAGTCTTCTAGAATTGCTTAGAGCATTTTGCAGTTAAGTGATGTGCCCAGAGTTACACTATAAGATATATAGAAGGAACGACTTGAACCAAGGTCTTCAAGGCTTCTAGGCAGCCTCTCCATCCACTTTACTGTACTGTTTCTTATGTGATTGTCTTATACCAAAATATACAGATATTATTTAAAAAATATAAAGTTCTCCTCAAAATGCTTTATATGTTAATGTGCAATCTATATAGTTGCCCATCTTGCATACTTCTGTTTTCCCAGATAGATAAATCAGGCAAAGTTTGGTAAAAGCAGGTAGAGGGCTGTCTTCTTTCCTGGGCACGTTCCCCACAGCTGTGGTGGCTAGCTATTAGGAAAATCAGGATGCAGGCCATCTCTGTAGTCAATCTTCCCTTCCCTCAATTCATTCAAATGTCTCCTTAACCATTCAAAGTTAAATGAAAAATAGATATTTTCAATCTCACCAGCAAATAATAGCTTTATATTTTTATAGTCATGTTTCTAAGAATGTAGAGATTCAGAAATCCTGCTATTCCTTTAGAAGGAAACTTTTAAAAATGTCTTCAAAGGTTAGTAGTACCCTTCTTTGAGGACAAAGTTTAGTTGACAGGTTCTATCTTGTAATTTTTACTTTATTTTCTGAGTTGCAAAGCAGAGTCAAATTTCAATATGTGTTCTGATAGGTATCTCCAATATCTGTTATCTGTTATCTGCATTATCTGTTTACTAAAAGTATGATCTTTTTTTTATTTTACCTTTCTTCAAGAATAAAAATCTGATAGCAAAATAAAGCATCAGGAATTAACTCAAGGTAATGATGACTGAGAGGTGATTTGTCAATTTAATAGAAGATTGTGGCCATCTCTTTCCCTTAGAGGAATATACTAATGGGCTTGAGTTTGATAGATGGAAACTCTTCTTTGAAACAGAAACCCATCAAAATGAGTTTATTAAATTTATGCTATGTACTAGACACTGGAGGTACAAATAAAAAAAGTGAGGCAGACCCTACTATCAAGGAACATCTATTGAGGGGATATGCCACATTTACAGTTAAGTAAATGCAACATACACACATATGTATAAAACACACAGATACACACACAATAAATACACAGTGATGGGGGGAGGAAGAATAACCATGAAGAAAGGCCTCTTGACAGAAATGGCATTTGAGATGACCTTTGAAAGGACTAGGATGTCCAAGAGGCAGAGAGGTGAGAAGGAAGAATATTCTATCCAGGGGGAGCAACCTGTACAAAGTCATGGAGGCAGGAGATGAAATATCATGTATGGCAAAGTGTGAGACTGCTCACAATGCACAATGTAGAATATTAGAACATGTATGAAACTAATGAGTAAGATGATGAAAATATCTTTCCTTAGCAATCTTGAAAAAAAGTATAAGCAGGACATGCTTATCACTAGCCCTTCCTGTCCTACAGCTGAAAACAAGCATTTCAGGAAAGAATCAAACTTCTCCTGTGGGTGTACGCATTTTCTTTTAACGTAGAAATCCATTTTTTTCGCACTTCTGTACTTCTGTATTTCTGTTATGACCACCACCTCTGGCCATAACTTATATTTTATGAAGGTGAAGCACCTCACTGTGGCACAGTTTTAAAGCAATTCACACTGGCGACATTCCCCACAAACAAAACAGCCACTTTAGCCAGAGCATTAAGTAATGTTCCATTAAGAATATTTCATTCTATTACTATATACTCATATATTCTGTATATTATATACTTCTCCCTACCCCAAGGGGCTCTTCTGAAGCTCCTCTACAACCTCTTCAACTCTCCCCATGTGTCCCTTGGCTGCTATCTCCTCCTCTAACCCCTCCCCCCAAGAAGAATCACTTTTGGGTCACATGTAAACCATGTACTGAATGAGGATTGCTTTCTTCTCTTTCCTCTAGAGCCTTGGTTTTCTTTCTCTTCTAACAGAAGCTGAAGAAGTTGTATAGTATAGTATGTGTGTGTGTTTGTGTGTGTGTTGTTTATGTGTCTATATAGATGTAGACATATATATAGTCTATGTGTTTATATAGATCTAGATATGTAGATATTTACATATACACACATATATGTACTTTATATATATATATATATATATATATATATATATACAGTAGTTATAATAGTATAATATACCACTTTTTACACGGTGACTTTCTAATCAGCTGTAAGCCTCTTTTCAAGAGGCCAATTCAATCCTAGATAAGTAACAATTCCTGGAATATTGCCACACTTTTTACCAAGAGCCAGGGTTGTGGAGGGACAAGTAAGGGGTAATATTCCTTGCAAAACATCTCTTGCAAAGATCAAACTTTGCATCCTTTAACTAAAGGCGGTTCTTTTGCAGGCCTTATTCACTCCCAGTTTTTCCTCTTGACCATCTTAATTGTTTCAATGCTTGTTTCTAATGGGTCTCTTTTAAGAGTCCCTATGACCCTTTAAATTAAAATATTAATGAATTATTTTATGTAATATTTAATTATATGGAAAATTCAGACTGCTGTTCAAGATTTCCATTCACTTTTAATATTAGCTGAAGTGACTATTAGTTAGTTCTATAGTCTGTTTTTCTTGTATACATTTTTTTTTCTTCTTTGGAATTATAATGCATTCTCTGTGGATTGAGGAAATAGTCTATGATTTTCCTGCAATGTTTACATATTAATTCCTGAGGTGAATTACACTATAAAATGATTTATGTATGTCTTTGATGAACCACCTCTGAAACAGAAAGTCTGACATATTCTCTGCGGCAGAGAATACATATTGCTCTGTAACCTAATACATATTTGTGTCGCATTTTAGTGGGGAAATGTGCAGCAGTAAAAGCTGAGTTTGTTAGTTCAAGCTTAATCCTTCACTTTCACTTTTTTCCTGTACTAAGGTGCACAGTTCTTCTGGAGAAATCTATATCCTAGTTTCAATGCCAAAATCTTGCATGTAGGGTATGAGCTAGTCTGTTCTATAAACATGAGTTTTAAAGCAATTTATTGCTTTAACAGAGTAGCAAGGCACTAGATTTTTATTCATCCATATGAAAACACTTAGGAGAAAATGCCACTTATCTTAAATCATATTTGTCAGATTTTCTTCATCAAACTTGGTAAATACAGATCTTTTGACACTTTGATGAATATTCGTCACTTTACCATAAACCTAAGTGACTGGGCTTTGGCCCGTGAACAGCTTTTGTTCCTATGTGACATTAAAATGTATTTTTTAAACATGATTATAATGAATATTCAGAATTAGAGTCATTCTCTAGCATATGCACAATAGGTCAGAAGTCGTGGCTGCATGAGAACACTTATTGCTCAGTCTTGAAGGTTTATAGTTCTTTCTGAATTAAATTTTGCAAATGGTCCAGAGTTTATAAATATCTAGGATGAAAATCAGCTAAATTCACACCCATTTCAGTTTACCTAGACAACTTGAAAATTGGTCTCATGTGTAAAGTTAAAAGTTAGTTTATCTCCATAGCCCGATATTGTCTTCACTCAAGATTTCTTGGACCGTATGTTTGAGACAGCTTGAATCAGACATTATAAATGAAGAATAATCAGTCACCCTAGTTCAAAGCATTTTCTTCAAACACTCTTCAATTTCTGTTTCTAGGAGAATTTTATTTACATCTAAATCTTTTTTATACTCTAGAGTCCCATCCTCAACAAAACACCTCATTTTAGTACAACTGGTTTTTTTTTTTTTTGGATCCTGTCACTAGATGATGATGATAAATGGAAAATGATTAAGTATATTGTTTGTCAGATTTCTTCTCTCAAAATTCAATAAATATTGCCCATTTCATCTTTTGTCTTTTTAGGTTCAATGGTTATCAAAGGTAGGGAATTTTTTAAATTCAAGGTCAGTGTTCTCAGAGCTTTGTTTTCATTTTATCTAGTGCCATTATACAATATACATTTTTGTGTTCAAATTTGTGGATCTTTCAAGAACAAAATAATTTCTTACATAGCATTATACCACTTAAAATTTTGGTTTATGTACTTGAACTGTGGAGACTGTCTAGCTCTCCTGAGAAGGAAATTTTGTTCAGCTTACTTTCTGCAAAGGAGATATGCATAGTGGAAAAGGTGATTGATTTGGATTTAGAGGAAGCATATTCCAATTCCCATTTTGTTACTTACTAGTTGTGTGACCTTTGACAAATCATTTGGATTTCCTTGGCCTCAAGTTTCCTCATCACTAAAAAGAGGGAGTTAGACTAGATGGTCTCTGACATCTCTTTCAGCTCTATATCTATGCTCCTAAGGTTTTTAATCAATCTAAAACAGATATTCTTAACCTTTTTTTTTTTAAATCACAGTATAAGCAAATTAGGAGAGCAAGAAATAGTTTACCTGGCAGATCTATGGAGAATGGAAGAATTTATGACCAAACAAGAGATAGAGAACATTACGAAATGTAAAATGGATAATTTTGATTATAATAAATTAAGAAGTTTTTGCACAAACAAAGCCAATACAACCAAGATTAGAAGGGAAACAGAAAGCTGGGGAACAATTTTTACAGTCATTATCTCTGATAAAGGCCTCATTTCTAAAATACATAGAGAATTGAATCAAATTTATAAGAAAACAAGTCATTCTCCAATTGATAAATGGTCAAAGGATATGAATAGGCAATTTTCAGATGAAGAAATTAAAGCTATCTATAGTTACATGAAAAAAATTATCTAAATCACTATTGATTAGAGAAATGCAAATTAAAACAATTCTGATGTACCACATCACATCTATCAGATTGGGTAACATGACAAAACAGGAAAATAATAAATGTTGGAAAAGGCATAGAAAATTGGAATAGTAATGCATTGTTGGTGGAGTTGTGAACTGATCCAACCATTCTGGAGAGCAACTTTGAATTATGACCAAAGGGTTATAAAACTGTTCATACTCTTTGATCCAGCAATACCACTTCTAGGTTTGTATCCCAAAGAGATCATAAAATAGGGAAAGGATCCACATGTACAAAAATATTTATAGCAGCTCTTTTTGTGGTAGCAAAGAATTGGAAATTGAGGAATGGCTGAACAAGTTGTGGTATATGAATGTAATGGAACACTATTGTGCTATAAGAAATGATGAGCAAGTGGATTTCAGAAAAACCTGGAAAGACTTATATGACCTTATGTGGAGTGAAATGAGCAGAACTAGGAGAACATTGTACACAGTAACAGTAACATCATGTGGTGACCCACTTTGATAGACTTAACTCTTCTCAGCAATACAAGGAACTAAGACAATTCCAAAACTAAAGATGGAAAATGCTATCCACATCCAGAGAAAGAACTATGGAATCTGAATGCAGATCAAAGCGTAGTATTTTTTCTCTCTCTCTCTCTCTTTTTTTTTTTTTTTGGTTGGTTGGTTGTTTGCTTTTTTTCCTTCTTGTAGTTTTTCCCTTTGGTTCTGAACCTTCTATATAACATAACTAACACGGAAATATGTTTAATATGATTGCACATATATAGCCTATATCAGATTACATGCCATCTTGGTAAGTTGGGAGGGGAGGAAGGAGAGACAATTTAGAACTCAAAATCTTATAAAAGTGAATGCTGAAAGCTAAAAATAAATAAAAAAAATTTAAAAATCACTTTACTTTTTATCATAGAATCTGGATAAAACCTCAATCTCAGGAATTGTTAACCTTTTTTTTTGTATCATGGACCCTTTTGACAATCTGATGAACCCAATGCATTCTTTCTCAGAACAATGTATTTAAACCCATAAGATGAAATATATAAAGTTACAAGGAATATAAATTACACTGAAATATCATTATCAAAATATTTAAAAAAAAATAAAACCAAATCCATAGAACTCAGTTTAAGAACACTTGATAAAAGCTAGTGCATTTGGGAACAGGACTCAGTTTTCTAAATATTATTTAAAAACTTGCTGTTATTTATAGGCAAAGAAGACTACTTATCATTTTAGGAAAGCCAATAGGCCTATGCCCAAATGTTTTTCATGCTAGCTCGGCATTATATCTGGAATTTCTACATTATTCAGTTTTGGGAATTGTCATAGAAGGACTTTGATGAATTATAAATTCATGACCTGACTAGGGTAATGCAACATACGAAGTCACTATTGGTCTTTATCACAATGGTTTAGGACCAGGAGATTCCTAAAGGAATGGAATGCAACATAGATAAGTTTTTGTTTTGAGAAGTTTCAGAAAGATCCAGAGAATAGGTTTTACTTAGGTAGCAGACCCCAAAAGATGCCACAATAGGGTGTTCTGGAGAGCTAACATATCATCAGTACACTAGGCAAAAAAAAAAAAAAAGGATGGAGGACAATTCTCAGATGGACAATAAGAAGTACAGAAAGAGAGATGTGAAGTTTTCCTTCTTGAAATGCCATTCTATTCTCTCCATCCACTCTATTCATTCTTTGGGGTTCAGGCCTAGTATAATATCCTCAGTGACACTTTTTCTCCAACTACTCTTGCTCATTTTGATTTTTCCTTATTCTGACATTCTGAGCTCCACAGAACATCTAACATAATGCCTGACAGTTATTGTACATTTAAAGTATAGGAGTTCACTTTAGTTCGTGCTAAAAGCTCATGACCAAACAACGATTGTCTTAATGACCACGTCAGAGGAGAGAATGACGGTATCTATTTGGGAGGTGAAGGTAGGGAGCAGGAAAGATGGTGGTATTTGATGCCTGAAAAATAAGTAGGATTCTTACAGATACAGATATAGGAAGTATGGATTAATAAGAGTAAAGGTGAAGATTTTTCATGAGTAACAACTCAAGTTGGCTGAACCATAGTTCATCTGTAAGGGTGCATCTAGAAATAAGGCTGCCAAGTTTGATGGGTTTCAGATTATGGAGAACCTTGAATTTCAGGCTACAAAACTTGTGCTTTATTCAATAATCAATGATGAGCATTATGACTTAAGAGTAACTTGGTGGATATGCAAAGTGGGTTTTAGAGGGGAAAGAGGCTAAGGTGGTGAATCTAGTTTAGGATCTTTTTGCTATATTTCACAAGAAGAATAATGAGGTCCTGGAATAGGTTTGTAGAAGTTAGAAAAGGGAAGAAATATAAGATATATGACATAGGTAAAATCAATAGCGATTAACAACTAAATTGATGTGATAGTGAGAGAGGAGTCAATGATGATAGAAGTTTTTATACTAAAGATGAAGGAAATGGTTGTACTACTGATAGAAATAGGAAAATCAGAATGGTTAAGTAATTGATTAAGGCTGGTTTAACTGGGAAAATAGTGAGTTCAGTTCTGAATACATTGTATTTGAGATGCTGGTAGGTTAACCAAGTGAAGACAGGGGCTTTCAGGATGGGAAAAGATATGACATTTGGACTACATGGCTTCCTTCTAACTATGATTCTATAAAGACAAGTCTTTAAAGGCCCCTTTTAGCCGTATGCCTTTTTGATTCTGGTGTGTTGATTAAAGGGCATGATAAAAATATTATATGAAAGCCATGTAGCAGCCATGTTGTACTGGAGCACGATATTCAGGGGTCATGCCAAGGAATCCTTCTTCAATCCTTGAAGATTCAGGGATTCACCTATTTTGTAGGCTCCTTTAGGCTCAAGTGTTATTGGAAGATATAATCTTAATCTCACTGATTTTTTAGGAATCTTCCTTACTACATTAAAATAGTTGAACTAGGGAGATAATTGATTTCTTAATATCTACCCATGTTCTATGTGGAATTATCTAAAAGAAATAAAGATTTTGAATTTTAGTATCCTCCCTTAAAAATAACTTTGAAACTGTTATCAGAAGTATAAATTCACTCAGAATAAAGTGAACAGGAAATATTCCTTGAACATATCTACTTGGTGACCTAGAATATTTAAAAAAATAATTCAGAGGTTAAGAAAGCTAACATTTCCAACTCCCTCATTTTTATCCTGACATTTAATTTCAGCTATTTAGTAAACTTCCTGTGTGGAAACACCATCTACTAAAACATATCCACAACTCAATTATAATTTGTCATCTTAGAAAGTTGCCTGGGGCCCTGAGAGTTTAATGGACCTATTGGTCACATAGCTAGTAATTGTCAGAAGCAGTACTTGAACCCAGGTTTTCTTGATTCCAGGCTCACCTCTCTATCCATTATGGCATGTTTCTGGTCTCCAGTTGTTTAGAGTTTTTTAAAAGGAAAAAATAGCTTTTTATCACTCAAACTATGCTCTCCTTTTGTGTTTTGCTTTCCAGTTCCTCCCATGACGTCTTACATATATAGATGTTCAATAAATATTTATGAAGTTTAACTTAAATTATTTTAGTTTCATTGGATAAATAACATAATGCAATATTGATATATATCTCTCTGTGGATGTTGTCTGACCATAACTTTCAGGTACACTTATTTAGATATGGGATGTAATTGGTATTGGTTGTTGGTACTTCCACCAATGTGGATCAAAATCCATCAATGACTTCCTTCCAATGGTAGTTTTCATTCATGTATTTTATAATTTTCCCACCAGGGACCACCGCAGAGGAGGAGACAATAAACATTTATTAGGCACCTATTATGTTTCAGGCACTGTTCCAAATGCTTTACAAATATCTCATTTGAGCACTCTCCCACCCTTTTGTGTACTTTTGATATCTTGAGGCTATTGATGTAGAATTTGTCCTATCCATCTGATGTCTCTCATTCTCATTATATGACTAGACCACTACATTTTCCTGTCAAACAATTCCTTCATGATTTTTTTATGCCATTTGTCATGTGCAAGTCATCATTGGTAATATATTTCAATTTACCTATACTCAACTTTAGTCCTTCCATTACCATTTCACTCAATTACAGTTTGAATTTTTCTATAATCATTTGGTTCCATGTTTTGCAATCATAAATTATATATGTATATATATATCATGTCTATATAGAGGTTCCCAAACTTTTCAAGTGAGTCTTTTGCAGCAGTGAGCCTCTTAATTACTATATTTTTTCCCAAATGGTGGTCCTCCTTGCCTCTGGTCCCACACAATGTTCATCTATCATATATAGAAAAGTATATGACCTAATGAACTAACTCAACAAGATACTCACCTGACTGAATCTCATAATCTGGTACATACAAACTTTGGGTCATTTTTAATGTGACTTAAACCATTTTAAAAATAATTCTGATGTTTACTAAGGGGGGATCTTGGGGGCTTCTGGGGCTCAATGAAATTAATATAATGCCATCTGCAAATGAGATAACTTTGAGGAATGTCACTATTGATAAAGAATTCTTCAATTTGGATTCTGAATAGGCAATCTCCATAATATTAGAAAATATGTATTATCACTCATTTTTTATTAATACTCAATAGATATTTATCAAAAGAGAGAAAGTATGACTTGGTATATAATGAGGGCCAACCTTAGGGTTTGGGCAGTTAGGTGGTGCAGTGGATAGTGTCCTGGGCCTGTAGTCAGGAAGACTCATCTTTCTGAGTTCAAATATGGCCACAGGCACAAGCAAGTCACTTGACCCTGTTTGCTTCAGTTTTCTCATCTATAAAATGAGCTAGAGTAGGAAATGACAAACCATTCCAGTATCTTTGTCAAGAAAACCACAAATGGGGTCATGAAGAATAAGGCAAGACTGAAATGACTGAACAAAGCCTAAAGGGTGGGAAGATACCTACTGCTAACTTTGTGACTGTATACAAAGCATTTGACATCTAAGCTGCTTAGGTAATACTCTGAGTTACCTATTAGAAACTTGCTGTGACCTGACTCTCTCAAAGTAGTTTCTCACACTAGGCATTTTCTATGCAGATGAAATCACAGATCTGAAGCAAAATAAAAATAAAATAAAACACTCAGTTGTTGAAAAAGGTTATTTCTGTAGTCATATCTATCATAGAATCAAGTGTTATTTTAATACATGTGGGAGAGATCTTGCTGAAGAGAGGTTTTAAAGTTCTGTTTTGTTTTATTGAGTCAGATATTGGTGGTGATATTTTTAATCCTCCAACAATAGACACAATGGAGTCCTAACATTCTCTATATAGAGGTTCCCAAACTTTTTAAGTAATGCCAAAAATTATGCACACATTTATGTGATAGTAGTTATACATTTCATATCTGTTAAGAAAATGAAAAATGGTGTATATATGGATTCAGGGACTTTTTGCCACAGTTTCTGTGGTCACAAAGGGTTCACTTGCCACAGGCTGGGAGCTATACTCTGAGATTCTCAGGCAGTTGTATGACTATAAAGATGTAGTCTAGTGTGAAAAAGCATTTGAGAAAGCCTGCCAATTCTCTTCCTGTCCAGGATACCCTCTACACATATTTATAGAGATGAGAAAGAAGACATATGAGCTAGTACTTAGAATGTCTTCTCAGTTGCCTTTTTTTTTGGGGGTGGGGAGAAAGTACCACCCATGATTTTTCCTTTAAAAAAAATACAAAACCTTCACTTCTGAAATATCTTGAAAACAGATCCCTCGTTGCCTTTAATGTTTTGTTATTATAAGCACAGATGTCTTTGGTGTCTCTTTGGTAAGGTCCTGGTACTCTACTTGACTTCATTTCCTAGGTACTATTTAACAGATAATTTTAGTCAGTCAATAAACATTTATTAAGCACGTAATACGTGCCAGGTACTGTGCTAAGCATTAGGGCAACAAAGAAAGACAAAAGACAGTTCCTGTCCTTGAATAAAGGTTTATGAGTTTGAATTATTTTAATTACATTAGAGATATTACACAATGCACTACTACTGTATAAGTCTTTCTACCTAGAAATATTATTTGACCGTGACTTTCAGGCATTTATTTAGATACTTTGATATAATGGTGTTGGTGTTAGTATTTCCACTAATACAGATCCAATCCATCGATGACTTTTCTTTCAGTATGATTCTCATTTATGTATTTTGCAGTACAAAAAGCAATCTAATGGAGATCACAATCTAAAAATGTGTTGGGAACTGAGGTGGTAGAATGAATATAATGATTATTGTCATCTTCAATGAGTATGGTAATTAAAAAAAAGCAGCCTGTTTTTCTATTTTGTGTGTGTTTATTGCCATAGTTCTAGCTTCATATATAGGTGACCTTAAGATGATTAGGCTTAGCTGGCTCTCAGGTCAAGTTCTCTACAGGCTGGTTTTCTCTACTGCTTTGTGACATGATCCCACCATTACTCTTTCTTGATAAACCATTGTGATGTTTTGAAAATAAGTTTATCCTTCAATCTAGTGTCACCCTTAGCAACCATTGATTTCTTTAAAGTTATCTCCCCTTTTTTAATTAAGCTAAAATTTGCAAGCTATCAACAACCCTCAAAAATTGTGTGGAGATATCCAGAGGCATATTCAGATTTCTTGATTAGGTATTTTATGGCTCATAGATTACTATCAAATCACAGTTGAAGGACTCCAGCAATTACAAAGATACTTGGGAGCAAAAAATATCTGGTTCTGTCCTGCTTTGCCCAGTTGATGGTCTTGGAAGTTTTGTAATATTACATGGACACCATTGTCACATACTATAGGAGATTTCAACATACTAACTACAAATAGAATTGGGCTTCCTCCTACCCTAATTAGAACTGTTTTCAAAATTTCATTTCTCCACTAGGGGGGTATTAGAATATTTTTCTAGACAAAGGTTATACCTGGGAAGAGTTGACATTTTCCTTCTGTAACATTCATGGATCCTATTTTAGCTCAATGATTTTAGATATTCTTGGGGGACAGTGTTTATTCATGTAATAGACATGATGTATAATACAGAATAGGCTTGGATGTAATTTTCTGTCACCTCAAGATTACGTACTCTTTTAAAAAAATTTGGGGAGTCACAGCAGAAAGAATAATAGTTCTGTATTGTGGCTAAAATGGCATTAGTTTACAGGCCTCAATCAGTATACCACTTTTTATTTATTTTTTGAAGAATAACTTCTTAATTTAAAAGACATATTATTACAAATAGCTCTTCCTCAGGACATTCTTTATACACATATTGCTGTTACACATAAAATTTAATTACCCTATCATTCCCAACTCATTTTTTTTATACTCCCTCTTGTTTTCTCTTTTCCCCCCTTACTCTTTGTTTGCCCAGGCTTATGCATTGTGTGTCCAAGCCAAGTGAGAGGTACTACATTGACTAACTCTTTGGCTATTTTTTCCACCTGCTTCTCCAGGGGGATAATTCTTATTTATAATGAATGGTGAATAAAACAAACATACACGTGTTGGCCTTACAGAAAATCCTCTACACTTTCATCAGTTAAAAGAAAGACATTCCTACTGAGGCCCTACTGAAAACCTGGGAACAACTTTTCTTAGACTAATGTTCAGCATACTGCTTTAACTTAAAGAGAGTTGAATGTTTAGTAGTAAAACCACTCTTAAGTAGTGTGTGAGGGAAAAACCTAAAAGAGTCTTTTTAAAATAAAAGAAAAAGGATAATGGAGGAGAGTGGGAGGGGGGAAGGGCGAGGTGAGAAGTATGACAGTGCCAGATAGCCTAGTGACAGAAGAAGAGCTAATATAATTTCATGAAGTTGGCTTCAGGTTTAAGTTGTGATTCTAATGTTAATCATTATAAGACATGAGCTTCACACCTCATAAATTCGATTGACACATTTCTACTACCAGTGCAATGTTCAAATAAAGAGTAGTTTTCCAAAGTATACCTTGCTAGAGAACTCCCTTTTTGTACTATTTCAAATTATGTTTCTCATTTATACAATCCACTTTTCATGAACTGTCTGCCAGGAAGCTATAAAAATAATAATACAGATGCCTGCATCAATAAATTGGCTACTTTGCTTATTAGTCAATGTAATGTATAAATAAAAAGCTTTTTGCTTCTAACCATTTGAATCATACCTTGAACACAATATTTTTTTTTAAATAGAAAGAAATTAACAGAGTTGGATTTGTGTCACATTGCTAGTTCTTTTTGAAATAAGTGAAGGGAAAGAGACTAATAATAATTCAACATTGATGGCCATTCAGTGAGAACAGCTGGGGGTTGGGGGTAAGGAGGGTTTCTATTTTTGTCGTAATGTTGAGATACAACTGGATTTCATATTGCTAGCATTACAAATTTCCTCATATTTAAAAAAAACCACTGATAAGATCTGTATCTTTCATATATTACAGTCGAGGTATTTTATGCCTTATATTGCTGTCTAATGGGCCTATTCACAAATGGAGAGTACATGATCAAAAAAGATGGACATCACTTCATAGCAGTATATTGAGATAAACTGTCTAAAATTATGAAAACATTCAGATGCACATGGCCTTTTTTATTCATGTTTACTTCATTCAAATATCAAATAGCTTCAAGTGGCTTTGATGACCTACTTGTGAATTCATGAGGGCATTGTTTTTTTTTTTTCCTTCTTTTTTTTTTAAAATAATGTGCTCACCTTTGGTACTTGGAAGTTATTCAGATAACTTTTCTTTGTAAATGGGAAAAGAGCTGCTAAGACCCATTTTCAGCTGCATAACTTTTGGAAACAGCTTCTTACGTTGTCTTCACACTTTCCACAAAGACAATAAGTGATAGACACAAATAAAAAATATTATTTGTTCTGGGTCATAACTACTAATTTTGGCTTCTATTGCACAGTGTGTATGGGAATGTCTAGAATATTTCCAGTTATCTTAACTATCATTTGGTTCTGAAAAACCAGAACAGACATTTAAATGAGAAAGTAAGGGGGAAAACCCACTATACCACTATTATAGATTTTGTTTGCAGATTCACATGCATCAGAAGATGAATACTTGAGGTCTTCAACTGGCAACTCAGGCAGATATAGTCTATATAATTAAATAAGAAAACAGTATAAAAATAACTTTTAACACCTTGGGCAATACCTTGTAAATAAAGACACAGATGAAGGAGAGGGAAAGAATGAATGAGAGAGATGGGTAGGAGAAAATAGAGGAGAGTGGGGGAGAAAGAGAAGAAGAGAGAAGAGAAAGAGAGACAGAGACACAGACAGAGAGATCCATATGGGATTATTGATTGCTTTTTTTTTTTTGACAAATTTTCTACATCCTTAATTTTATTTTTTTAAAGTTTTAATGAATACTTCCCTCAGCAATATTTGTTGCTTTAAATAACCTCGCAGTTTCTTCACAGTGTTATTATCATTTGAAGATGCTACATCCTGGCATACTTTTCAAAATACCAAATAGTTCTCATGACACTTGAGAGAGCCGTGCCTATCTTTGCTTCTTTCAGGGCATCCATTTCTAGATCTCAAGGCTCTTTGGTGACAATGCTAAGGTTCAGGTATTCCCACGAAGGAACCTTGGCATTTTAGGAATTTTGTCTTATATGAGAAAGACCATGGAGAAAGTAGGAAATATTAGTACATCAAACAAGATGAAAGACAAGGTAGTTTAACTTGTTGGTTTGTTTGGCACAGCTCAAAAGTAAATATACTGTAGCTAAACGTGTTCCATTTTTATCTGCCTGCTGCAGTAATGGCTGTGTTACTTCAGGGCTTCCACTTCAATAATTGATCAGGGTTTGTATAGCACCAGCTAAGAGCAAAAATGAGAGTGTTGCTTTGAACAAACTGCTGCAATGTTATAGCATTAGGCACAGAAACAAGATTCTGGAAATATAGATATATAAAAAACAGGAAAAAGATGGATACGTTGGAGTGGTAAATACTGCTGCAGGCTAGAAAGTAATGAGAATTTTTCCATAGAGAGTTTTGACCTGCTATTCAAAAATTATTTCTTGTCTTAATAAATCCTAAAAGTGTAATTTACTTGCAAAAGGGAAAGAACAAAGGCCCCCAAATTCTTTTGATAACAACACTTGTTAGGGTTGATAAGTTGGGTTTCAAATGTGTGAAGAAAAATGTGTGACAGTTTGTTTTAAGGTGACAACCTAAGTGTTCAGATACTTCCATCTTAGGCTGTTTTTAAAGCAGTAACTCTACTCATTGCTTTGTACTCGTGTGTTCATGATATAGACCATGTATCTGTGCTAGGAGCTGATTTTATTTTGAAAACTCATTTCTGTCAATTTGCAAATTGACAAAAATACATCTGTATAATCTGCCTTCTAAAGGACTGATCATGAAATATGGATTCTTTTTTGTTACACACAAGGTATACTGAGTCTCTTAAATAATTTTTTCCCCTTGGTATTGAGGCTGTTAAAGACAATGGCTATTGTATTTTCCATATATTATAATATTGTTAATCACATATAATATTACTACCTATAAAATATATTATGTAATATATACACATATTTATGTATAAATGTATATCTCTATATATGTGTGTATGTATGTATGTATTATGTATGTATATCCTCCTTTTCCCTGGGATTTTAGTTCTGAAGTCTTAAAAAGGAAAAAAGTACTTGGGACTAATTGTTGCACACAGATATTGGTGCAGATCATGAAAAACAGGATCTAGATCAATCTTGGAATCTATGATATTCCAGTTTTAATTTTGCATGTTGAATCTATTTTTTTTGGTAGGAATGTCCACAGCTGCTGTTGGATAGATCTCTTATAGCATCACAAAATAAACATTTTATATTTCTCACATATTCCATTGTTCAAAGGGATCCCTGAACAAATTGAAATGGGTATTCTCCCCCAAAGTGCAGATCACAATTCCTCATGCCTATCCAGCCAATGTGACTCACATTCATACCCTCGGACAAATTTGTCACAGGGAGTTGATGTAACATGCTGAGGGAAATTCTTATTAGTCTCCTGAATTGGGGAAATTGGGAGGTAATTCTAGTCTCAGTTGACTTTTTTTTTTTTTGTCACAGCAACAGTCTTACTATATCAGGAATGCTTACAGAATTTCTTTAATGGTAGCATAGTGAAAATGATACATTAAATAATTTTCATTGTGCTCTATTTGACCAACAAATACGTATTTTAACAATGTTCTATTTCAGGTACATCAGCTGTGTCTAAACATACAACACTTGATATACATCCTTTTCTCTCCACTCACGTGTCCCATCCTAGCTCACACCCACACCACCTATTACTTGGACTATCACAATAGGGTTTTAATTGCTATCTGAGTCTCAAGCCTCTTGCCTTCCAATCTATCCTCCATTTAGCTGCCAAAGTGATATTTCTAAAGCATAAGTCTGACAGTGTCAACTCCTTATTCAATAAACTTTTTTTAAAAATTACATTTGATATCAAATATGAAAATCTTTTGTTTGGCATTTAGAACTTTTTGTAACCTGGCCTCTTCCTACCTTTCCATTTTTCTTACATTTTACTTCCTCATTTACTTTTCTAGGCTTCTCACATTTTGTACCTTGAAATCCAGTTATACTAACCTGCTTGCTGTTCTTAGCTGGCATCCAACACTCCATGTCATGTCTCTTGCCTTTACACTGGGCACGCCCCTACCCCATTCCTAGAATAGTTTCCGTCTTCTAATCTGAATTTCTCAAGACTGAGCTTAAAACTCAAATGATGCAGGAAGCTTTTCCAAGTTCCCCGACTGCTGCTGCCTTGCCTCTGAGATTACTTTCCAAGTACTCTATAGATGTCTTCTGTTTACCTAGTTATTTATCTATTATTCCTTCCATTAGAATGTAAGCTCCTTGAGGCTAGGGATTTTATTTTTGCCTTTCTCAGAGCTTAACACAGTGTCTAACTCAGCATGCCATGCAGAGCAGTCCTGTGCCAATGTCTCCCATGTCACACAATCAATTCCAAAGTTCTTAAGAGAGACCTTGAGAGTGTCCTTGTATTGCTTCTCCTGACCACCATGTGAATGCTTGCCTTGTGTGAATTCTCCCTAAAATAGTGTGTTTGGCAAGCATAGGTTTTGCATTCAAACAACCTGGCCAGCCCATTGGAGTTGTGCTCTCTGCATTAGAGTTTGAATGCTTGGCAGTTTAGTTCAAGAAAAGACCTCAGTGTCTGGTATCTTATCCTGCCAGGTGATCTTCAGAATGTAACACTGAGTGAATAGAAAAAAGGAGAAGGGGGTCCAGGTTATATCTTCAGCATATCCATATAGTTGATGGACGATGAAAAATGTTCTAGCCAAACATACTGAGAAGAAGCAGTTAGACAGATAGGAAAGCCAAGAGAGAGTACAGTGCCATTTAAGTTGAGAGGAAAGAATATATAGTATCAAAAACTACTGAAAGTTGAAGTACAATGAGGACTGAGAAAAGGCCATTGAATTACAAAGTAAGTGATTAGTAGTAAAGTTAGAGATGACAGCAGTTTCAGTTGAGTAGTGGAATAGGAAACCATATTGCAAAGGTTTGGGGAATGGGTAAGCATTGAAGCAATGGAAATGAGAAGAATAAAAAGCTCTTTTAAATGGTTTGACTGTGAAAGGAAGAAAAGATATATGGTACAATTAATTTTAAGGATATTGGATAATTCACCATTTTTTTTAGGAAGCAGGAAAGTAGCCAGTTTGATAAAGATCTGCATTATCAGAGGGAGTTTCCACACCTAGCATTACCCCAGACCAATGCAGTCAGGACCCAACCCAAGGGAAAAAAAAGGGGGTGTGTGGGGGGGAATCAGGAAGCACTTCCCAATAATTAGAGCTAAAAAAAAAAGGAATGAGCTGTCTTATGAGAAGGTGAGTGCCAATCTATGAAATTCTTCAAGTGGAAACTAGATGACCAGTTGTTAAAGATAGAGCACAGAGAGAACATGAGCAAGCAAGAAGACCTGGTTTAAGGCTAATCTCATAGTGACTTAAGTGACTTGTTCAAAGTTTCTAGGCCTGAGTTTCACTATTGTAAAATATATATTCATTACTTACCAATGTTTTGTGAGGATTAAATGATATAATAAATGCAAAATGCATTCTAAACTCTAAAATACCATGGAAAGATTTGTACAAAGTCATTTTCCTGTTTTCCTTTTTTTGTTTGTTTCTGGGGTGGATCCAGACTTCATTGGTCTGGGTAATAACAGGGTGTGGAAACTCTCTCCAATAATCAAGGTAGTCAACTCAACTATAATTTATGGTCTTAAAATGTTGTCTCAGTCACTGAAAAGGTAAGTGATTGGCCAATGATAACAACACCAATCTGTTCCAGAGGCAGAACTTAAAACCCTGGCTTTTCTGATTCCAAGGCCACTCTATCTCTTCTTTCCTGATATCAAGCATCAATGTCCCCACTTGTAACTTCCAACCATCCACCCATTGGTTAAGTTCTTCCTTCTGGCAACACACATAATATTGACCTCCGCCTCCCTATGCAAGCCTTCAAATATTTGAAGATTATCAGCTATGACCTGCTTAAACTTCTTTTTATTCTTTGGATCCTTCTGTAGCTTACTCCTTTACAATCCTGATATTGAGTTTGATGTTGGGTTTTTTTCCTGACCCTACCACTTGTATTTATTTTAATAATAATGCTAGGTGATGAATATTCCCTTTACCTCTTCATTTTAGTGACAACATGACAGAGTGAATACAATGTGAGACTTGGAGTTGGGAAGACATGTTTAATTCATCTTTGCCTTGCTAGCTATGTGTTCCTGGGAAAACCAATTAACCTCTGTGATCCTCAAGCAACTTCTTAGGATTTATCTATTAAGTTGCAAAGGGTCTATGATCTGTAATGGTGGATGGAGTTTTCACACCAGGAGGAAATTACATTCTTTGTCTGCTTAATACTACTACTATCCAGACCCATTTTGTTATTTAAATTACCCTTAGTCTCCATGTTTTTTCCTATGGACATGAGCATGCCACTGTCCACAGGATCCTTTACAATATCAGATTTAAGGCTACAGTTTTGAAAAAAAAAAGAGTATCTTGCTATATAACATAACTCTCTGAAGTACCCTACAGTGTGCATATGAAGCTTAGTCAAATATTTTTCTATTAAATTTTAAACTCATCATTATAGTTCTGATTTGAATTTGTAAAGATACTCTTGTGTGAAATTAATATAAACCAATCTGATTGCTATATGAATACCTGGGTTATTTGTGCAACTGCATATACAACTTTTTTGACATCACCTAAAAGTAAGACATAATCCTTCATTCATATTCCAGGGTTTTGTCTTGGTTCTCCTTCTCTTCTGTTTTACATTTCCTCAGTGATTTCATCAGTTCCCATGGGTTGCTATATCCTCTTTATGCATATGACTTTCACATATCTATTTCTAGCACTCATCTTTCCCTGAACTCCAGTTCTCCATCATCTGCTGCTTCTGGACATTTCCATTTGGATATCCCACAGACATTTCAGACTTTATTTGTCCAAAACATAGTTTTAATATCTTTTCCCCTAAACCCAACCCAACTCCTAACTTGAAAATTGCTATTTGAGGACACTACTATCATTTTATTCACCTGGGCTTACAACCCAGGAATCATTTAGATTCTTCACTCATGTATTTTGCAAAGACTTAAATGAATCGATGTTTTCTCCTTCAATATAATGAATTTCATGAGGTCAGGAAATATTTCATTTTTATTTAATATGTTCAGGACTTGCAATTTTGCCATGCCAAGCACAGTGTCTGGCACATGATAGGTCCTTAATAAAAGCTTGTAGAATTTAGCCAAATAGCTCATTTCTTGCCTACCACCTCAGTCTCATGTTAGGGTTTCATTTCCCTTCCTACCTCCTGGTCTCATGTCTCTTTATTTTTTCTTTTAGTAATAAACAACCTGAACTTCTGAATGTATAAAATGCAGTACTACTGTGTACAAAAGCATTGCATAGGTCACATTTGTTATAGTGTTTTAAGATTTCAATAAGCTTTTCACACATTTTCTCATTTGTTCCTCATGAAAACCCTTTGAGGAAAATACTATTATTGTGCCCATTTTATAAAGGGAAAACTAAGTCTCAAAGGAGTCAAACAGCTTGCCTCAGACAGTAGTCTCTCTACTACTATCCAGGGAGATTGATGACATTGATAATAATAGAAACTCATTTTGGAAATGATTCTGCCTTCTTCATCCAGCTACCCACTTTGAAGTTTGAGTTAACAGAAATAAAATGGCAGGGGGGTGGGGGAGAGGAGGGAAAGGACACAATAATAAGAAGTTAGCAAGATTAACAAACTGAATTTACCCAGTTTTATGCTGATTAACTTAAGATAATTTGCCATTTGGGACATTTTGATAAGATTTCCCTTTTTTTCTCATTTGGTAAAATGAAAATGTGGCACATTTGAAGACTTAAAAAGTAAATCATTTCACATGCTCTTAATAAATAATAATTAGAAAAATACAAGTTAATATACCTCACACCTATCAGACTGCTAACATATCAGAAAAGGAAAATGACAAATGCTGGAGGGGAGATGGAAAAATGGGTATAGTAACGCACCATTTGGTAGAGTAGTGAACTGGATCAATTATTTTTTTTTAGTTTATTTATTTTTAGTTTTCAACATTTACTTCCACAAGATTTTGAGTTCCAAATTTTCTCCCCATCTCATCTGTCCCCCCACCCCAAGATGGCGTGCATTCTGAATACCCCTTCCTCTAATCTGCCCTTCCTTCTATCTCCCCCCTCTTTGGTTCAATTATTTTGGAAAACAACTTGGAGCTATGCCCAAAGGTCTATAAAACTGTGCATACATATTAACCTAGTAAATACTACTGGTAGGTCTATATCCCAAAGACATCATAGAAGGAAAAGGACCCATATGTACAAATACATTTATAGTAGCTCTTTCTGTGGTGGCAAAGAATTGAACATTGAAAAAATGTCTATCAATTAGAGAATGATTGAACAAGTTGTAGTATATGAGTGTGATGGAATACTATTATGTTGTAAGAAATGACAAAGTGGATGGTTTCAGAAAAAAACTAGGAAGATTCATAGGAATTAAGGTAAAGTGAAGTGAGTAGAACCAAGAGAACATTGTACACAGTAACAGTAATATTGTAATGTTGATCAACTGTGAAAGACTTAGCTACTCTGAGCAATGCAATGATCGAAGACAATTCCAAAGGACAAATAATAATAAAAATGCTCTTCACCTACTGAAAGAGAAATGATTGACTCTGAATACAAATTGAAGCATAGTTTTTCTCTATTTTTTTTTGCAAGATGGCTAATAAAGAAATATGTTTTACATGACTTCACATTTATAATGGATATCATATTTCTTGTCTTCTCAATGAGGGGGGGAGGTGCTGGAGAAAGGTAGAAAATTTGGAACTCAGAAATTTTAAAATAAATTATTTAAGCCACTGGGAATTTATTTTTCATGTGTATCAGTGAAGATTTTGTACAGGTTGCTACTTCAGTTGAATTTCCATTCTTATTAAGCCAGCATCCTCTAACTTTATTCTCTGTTAAAATAACTCAGGAAGTCTTTTATCTTTATGTTCATTTAATAGATAAGGTCATGGGAGAGGCCCTTTGTCCCTCAAAAGTCATTGGCAGGGGCAACCAGTAAGGCAAGTCTTGATCTACATTGGTTAACCAGTTGACCCCACTGACCTTCATATTGTTCTGGAAATTGCTTAAAAAAAAAAAAACCAATAACTTGTTTATCTCTGTGTTGTTTTAGTTCAGTAATTTCAGTTGACCCCATTTGGGGGTTTCTTTGCAAGGATTCTAGAGTGTTTTGCCATTTCCTTCTCCAGCTCATTTTACAGATGAGGAAACCAAGGCAAGCAGAGTTAAGTGACTCGCTTGGGGTCACACAGCTAGTAAGTGTCTGAAGCTAGATTTGAACTTGGGAAGATGAGTCTATCTGTCTCAAGGTCCAACACTCTATCCACTGTGCCACTTAGCTGCCCCAGTCTCTCCCCACTTTTCCTTATTATTTCTCAGAGTCCTCACGCAACATCCCAAGCTTGCATCTTTTATTTTACATAGAACGATTCAGTGAAAAGATCACTGGATTTGAAGTGTGATGACTTTGGTTTCAATCATGGCCATGCGATTCACTAACTGTATCTTTGTGGATAATAATAGTTAACTTGCATTTAAATAGCACTTTAAAAATTTGCAAAGTGATTTACAAATACGATTTTATTTTATTCTCACAAAAATCCAGAGAGGTAGGTGTGATTACTATCTCTATTTTATAGATGAGGAAACTGAGGCCGTTTAAATGCTTTGCCCAGGATCATACAGCTAAGTTAGTGTCTGAGGCAGAATTTGAATTCAGATCTTCCTGACTCCAGGTCTAATTCTCTATTTACTGTACCTCTTAGCTCCCTGATAAATCACTTAATCTTTCTGCTGCTCTTTTGTGCAATGGGCAAAATGAAGTTTTTGAACTAGATGATCTCTTATGTCTCTTATAGTATTAAATCCCACACCTATTATTGCACTCAACCTATAGCTCCTTATTCATTTGATAGACTTGGTACTTGGCTATCTTGTTTGCTAGATTCTCTTTTAACACCAAATCTAACCTTTCCTTTATCATGTCGCCCATTTATCATCACTTCTTTAATTTGTCATCACCTCTACTTACTTTTCCAATGAAGGAAATTAGTACATATCATAGGGTCATGGCATGTTAAATCTATAAATGACTTAAATGATCTATTTCAACACCCTCATTTTACAGAGGAGGAAGTTGAGGCCAATAGTGGTAAAGTGACTTTTTCACACTCAGCTAGTAATGAAAGATAGAGGGTTATACCCCGTATCTTCTAATTAGGAAAGTTTATTGCTCTTTCTATTAGTTCATACTATCTTATCAGTAGCTCATGACTTGTCAATTCTGTCAACTCCCAAAAGTTATCAGATTGGAGATTTGGGCTGGCAAAAAAGTAAGACTGGAGTCTCACTTGCTCTCTTTGTACTAAATTTAATTTAACAAACATTTATTAAATGCAATTTGCTATATGCAAGGCACTAGGGAAACACAGATAAAATAGACACAGTGTTTGCCTCTGAAGAGTATAATCTTGAAGGATGGATTAAATTTTTATTAACCAAAAAATCGATATGCATTTATTAAGTACTTACCATGTTCTATGTGCTGTGCTAGGATCTGAGAATGCACAAATAAAAATGAAAGGGCACCAGTTACCCTCAAGGAAATTATGTTATATAGGAAGGTACATGTGTACAAATATTAATAAATACAAAATATATGTGAAGTACCTTTTTCAGGGCAACAAGGAGAGGCACTAATAGGTTGGGGAGGTTTAGAAAGACTTTATGTAATAGGTAAAATGTGAGCTGAACTTTGAAAGAATCTAAGGATTCTAAGAGGTGGGTATGAGGGAGTGCACTGGTCATAGGTTCAGCCTGTGCAAAGGCATGGAGATGGGAGATTAAATTCTATGAAAAGGAATTACAAGTACATTAATTTGTACCTAGGATCTTTGAGAAAGAAGAATGTTGTTGTTGAGTCATTTTTCAGTTGTGTCTGACTTTTTATGACCCCATTTGGGGTTTTCCACTCAAGTCTTGTATTTGAAAATCAAATTTTCTATTCAACTCTGGTCTTTTCATCAAGAATGCTTGAAAGTCCTCTATTTCACTGAATGACAATTTTTTTCCCCTGCAGGATTATACTCAGTTTTGCTGGGTAGGTGATTCTTGGTGTAATTCTATCTCCTTTGCCCTCTGGAATATTATATTCCATGCCCTGCAGTCCCTTAATGTAGAAGCTGTTAAATATTGTGTTATCCTGATTGTGTTTCCACAATACTTGAATTGTTTCTTTCTGGTTGCTTGTAATATTTTCTCCTTGACCTGGGAACTCTGGAATTTGGTTACAATATTCTTAGGAGTTTTCCATTGGGGATCTCTTTCAGGAGGAGATTGGTGGATTATTTCAATTTCTATTTTGCCCTCTGGTTCTAAAATATCAAGGCAGTTTTCCTTGATAATTTCTTGAAAGATGATGTATAGGCTCTTTTTTTGATCATGGCTTTCAGATAGTTAAATAATTTTTAAATTCTCTTTCCTGGATCTATTTTCCAGGTCAGTTGTTTTTCCAATGAGATATTTCACATTGTTTTCTAATTTTTCATTCTTTTGGATTTGTTTTACAGTGTCTTGATTTCTCATAAAGTCACTAGCTTCCAATTGCTCTATTCTAATTTTTAAGGAAGTAAGCTTTTGGACTTCTTTTTCCATTTGGCCAATTTTGCTTTTTAGGGCATTCTTCTCCTCATTGGCTTTTTGGACCTCTTTTGCCATTTGGATTAGGCTATTTTTTAAGGTGTTATTTTCTTCAGTATTTTTTTTAGGTCTCCTTTAGCAAGCTGTTGACTTGTTTTTCATGATTTTCTTGCATCACTCTTAGTTTTTCCTCTACTTCTCTTACTTGCTTCTCACAATCCCTTTTGAGCTCTTCCAAGGCCTGGGACTGATTCATGTTTTTCTTGGAGACTTTAGATGTAGGAGCTTTGGCCTTGTTGTCTTTTTCTGGTTGTATGTTTTGATCTTCTTTATCACCAAAGTAAGATAATATAGTCTGACTCTTTTTGCGCTACTTACTCATGATCCTGGCCAATTACTTGAGTTTTAAACTCTTTGTTAAGGTAAAAGTCTGCTTCCAATGTCAAGAGTGTACTGTCCCAAGTTTCCAGGGTTTGTACAGCTGTTTTCAGAGGTACTTCTAGGGACCTGAAAATTTTCAGTTCTTCCAAGGTGGTATGAAAAGGGGCGAGGTGTTTTCTCTCCACCGGCACAACAAGCTCCACTGCACCAGCATTCCTCTTTGCCCCAGTACGGCCCCTCAGAACTGTGACTCAGATCCCAGCACAGGTAAAGGAAGAGATTCCTGCCTCAGCACTGGCAAAGAGATTCCTGCAATCCCCCTCTGATCAGCTATTCAATTCCCTTTCAGTCTGTGGGCGGGAAGCTCAGGAAAAAGCCACAGCCCTGGGCTGCACTCGAGACTTGCGCTGAGACCTAGCTCCTCTCTCACCGCAGTCACAGACTTTTCCCACTGACCTTCTAAGTTATCTTTGGCCTTCAGGGATTGAGAAGTCTGGAAATTGCCACAGCTGCCCACTATTCAGTCCTCTGAGGCCTGCTCTAAGGTGGCTGCGGCCTGCGCACCCACACAGAACTGCGTTCTTCTCCCCACACAGCGCGATATACCTTTCCGATCAACCATCCAGGCTGTCTTTGGCTGGAAATTTGTTTCACTCTGTCTTTTTGTGGGTTCTGATGCTTAAGAATTTGTTTAGAGCCATTTTTTATAGGTATTTGGAGGGGTTTGGGGGAGAGCTCAAGACAGTCACTGCTTTCCCTCCGCTATCTTAGAACATTGATATCTTATCCTACAAGATAAAGTATTTTGAATGAAAGAGCAAAATGGATATTCCTATGCTTTAGGAATATGACTCTGGCAGCTCTGTGGAGAATAGTTGGAGAGGACAGAGACTTGAGGCAGGGAAACCAACTGGGAGGGCATTGCAGTCTACGTGAGAGTTAAGGAGATGTTGTAATAGAGTGGTGGCCATGTGAGTATAAAAAAGTAGATGGAAACAAGGGATGTTATGGGTGTAGAAACAACAAGACGTGGAAGCTGGGTGGGGGGGTGGTGAGGAAGAATGAAGACTTCAAGGTAATTCCACAGTTGCAAATCTAGGTGACTAAAAGACTAATGTGCCTGAGAAAAATAGGAACGTTGGTAGGAGGGGTGGGTAGATAATTCTACTTTGGCAGCTATATAGAGGATGGAGTAGAGTAGGGGAGAGACTTGAAGTGGGAAGACCAAATTAGAGGCTATTGTTAGAACCCAGGCAAAAGCTGATAAGGGCTTGAAGCAGGATTTTGGTACTCTGAGCGGAGAGCCTTTGACTGTAAGAAGTGCAATGAATAGATCCAAAGTGTTAAGAGGAATCTAAGAAAAGAGATGACACCTCCAGGGCGAGATTATCAAAGAAAGTTTCATAGAGATAGAGGTGTCTGGAAAGAAGGGAGTTGTTTCAACAATTTTCGTTGAGTCATAGGGGATAGGAGCCTATACCTGTAAAAAAGGTGTGAAAAGTTTGAAGATGGGTCAGGCAAAAAGGAGTAAAAAGTTGGATGAGTAGACCACTTTGACAAGAAAGTGGTGTATATGAACATACGAGGAAAATACATTGAAGCCATATCATGCTAGGACTGGTAGGATAATTTTTAGGCTCTATCTGCTAGGCATTGGGGAGGGACAAAGAAGGACTTTGAATGAAATGGCAAGAATGATTCATTAAGATGGCTAATTGAGCCACAATATAAAGGGTGCATTGGGGAGGTCAGACACTAGAGGCAAGGTACACCAGGCAGCTAGACAGCACAGTAGATAGAACTCTGGGCCTGAAGTCATGAAGACATGAATTCCATAGCCTCAGACATTTACTAGCTATGTTCCTTGGACAAATCACTTAACCTCTGCCTGCATTAGTTTCCTTCACTGTGAAATGGAAATAATGATAGTACCTATCTCATAAGGTAGTTGGGTTGTTGTTGATCGAGTAAGATAATGTTTGCCGAGCACTTAGCACAGTTCCTGGCACATAATAGCTGCATAATGAGTTCTTATTCCCTTCCCATAGGACCAGTTAGTAACCGTATTGGCTAGACTTGATGAGGACCTAATAGGAAAGAAGGAATATTTTGTTGAGGTTGTGACGACAGCATTTGGCAGCTAATTCAATGTTGAAGATAAAGGAGAATGAAAAGCCAGAGATAATTTCAAAAATAGGAGTCTAAAATGATGATACTTAGGGAAAATGTTTCGTTGCATGGTAATCTATGAAGCCATGGAAATAGATGGAGACAAGGGTTAAAGGAGAAGAGAACCAGAACAAAGTGGTACAGGGATGTCCAAAAGAATAATTTTTGCTAATTCTGGTTTATAGATTTTTAGAGAAATACAATTTTTTTTATTTTTGGATTCTGAGAAAATAGCATAGGTGATTTTTTTTATTAAAATGCATCTTAAAATATATTGATTTCCTTCATATTTGGTCTGTCTAGAGTCTCATGGTTTGTGCAAGTGTGATGATAATATTGGATATTACTCTGGATTTATGTTTCCGCCTGCCATGGAACTCATTGTGAGCTATACATTCATCTAAGGGCAGAATTTTATCCATTGTATATAATGGCATCATAGACAATTGTGATGATTTGAAAATGTGGGAAAATTGCAAGCTACACCCCCAGTAACAACAGATGATTTCTGGGCTTTTCAGGGAAATCATGGGTATTGCTAGTGTTTTGAAGAAGAAATGAGCTAGTAAGGGAAGTTTGTATGTCTAGAAATGCAGGAAAGGACAATCATTTAAAAAGGAAATAGCTTCCATTTAGCAGTATATAATATGGAAAATGAAATATCTTGAGAAGCAAAAATTGCTTATTTTCAGTGCTATTAATAATGTTCTAATAAAGGGATTTTTAATGTGAACACTCTGTAATCTTCTTATTCTCTGTAGTTAAAAAAAAAATTGCCCCCTGTCCACACTTCCAGATATAAAGCAATTTTTTCTGTGATGTTGAAATGAGAATGAATGGAATATGTACCTTGTGATATAACATACAGCACAACTTTTATAAACCTTTTGAGTCTGAGGATTATAATTGCTTTCTGTTTTCCACAGAACCTTCCACAATCTACCCCCAGAATAGATAGTCGTTCAATATATTTGAAGTAATCTCACAAAATTCCTTTAAATTTCCACTTCTGGTGAATCTTCAAGTTTTTCCATAGATGTTGAGATGCAAAGGAGATAACTAACTACTGGGTGAGTCCTCCAAAGCAGGGAAGAGAATCTTAAATCCAAATTTTCAAGAGAATGAAGAAAGAAAAATTTACCTATGTTTCTTTTTTTTACAGGAGCTATGCAAATTAATACAGACATTTCCATCCCTGTTATTTGTCTCTATCCTCTGAATATCTTTAACTATCTTAAACAGAAGTTTCCTACTTTGAGAAAAAAAAAATCACAACAACTTTTTGACTTTTCCAGTCTGCCAAAACTGATTTTATACAAATGAAGTTTGGCTATGTACTTCTTTATTCATTATGAAAGTAGTTAATGCAAATTTAAATATCAATCCTCCCTACCAAATGCATGCACACACACACACACGTACATCAGACACACACACACACACACACACACACAAACAAAATTATATTAAAAAGACAGATTGCTAGGCAGGTTTTGAGTAGTCTCTAATGTGTACAATATTGAGGATGATTACTCATTCAGAGTTCCCGTCCAACTACACACCTCTCACTCTGTCACTTCTCCCAGAGCTATGGGAATTGTGTATTAAGTGAAGAGTAATTTTCACAGATGTTTTGTTTGAAATCAGTTAGGTTACTTAACTAGGGCTATGAAAGTGGCAAGAATATTAGGTATTGGTATTTCAAAGCTTGATATGACCAGGAGCCCTATCAAAGAAAGACTCTAAGTAGAAATAGTCTACCAAAACTTTGATGATGCCAAATCATCACTTGTGTTTCTTCTGTCTAGTGAGTTTGGGGTTTTTTATGTAATTGAGGCAAATCTTCTTTTACTCAATACATAGGGCAATGGAAAGATGATTGGATTATGAATTGAAGAACCTTGATTTAGAACTCGAGTGTCTCAACTCTACCTGTTTAACGTCAGCTGATTCATTTAACTTCTTAGAACTTCTGTTTTCTCACATGGGAAATAATGGAGTTGGACCAAATAATGTCCATGGTCTCTTCCAGCTCTAAATCTGTGACATTATGATTCAACAGATATTTAAATCATAAATGTAAAAATGTGTCTATTAGTGGAGCTAACTTTAGTTTGCATAATTAAAAATAAGTCTTATTTATGGCAGCATTACTATTATGCAAAAGTTTTCTTTTGATGAGAGTGAATATAACTTGGCCTCCTACTCTGTGCTGCAGAGCATTGTGCAAACAATGCAGAAGGCAAAAAAAAAGCACCTTTAGACGCAATTCTTTCCCTCATGCAGCTTATATTTTAGGTAAGTGGATATAAAACACCCAAAACAACAGAAAACAGAAAATGATGAGGGCTTTGCAAAAGTGCAAAAAAGATGTCAGGAAGTAAAGTTGTGTTTTATATATATATATGTATATATAGATACACATATAGACACATGCATACACATATATTATATACATGTACATACATATACATACATATACACATATATACATACATATACATATATGTTATATACATACATATACTTATACACATATATATTTATACATACATACATACATATATATATATATATATATATATATATGGAGTTTGGGGAGAATCAGAAATGACTTCAAAAGGGATAGTAGACATTGAGTTGAGTCAAGTCTTGAAAGATTAATAGGATTTAAACAGGTAGCGATGGTGGGATGAGAGCATGCTAATTACAAATAATGTGGAAAGACAAATGAAGTTAAATTTTATGGAAAAAGCTTCCCAAACTTCAGATATTAGTTAGTTACCTCTCTAAGCTTTCCCAAGAAAGATTTGAACATTCTCTGCCAACCATCTGTATTAATAATGTTCCTGTAAAGAAATCCCCAAGGGAATTGTCCCAATGTGGACCTCCCCTTCTTGAGACATCAGCTACCCTCCTGAGGGAATCAGATAGGCTCATCACACTACAGTATGGTAGAAAGAATACTGAGCCTGGAGTCAAAAGACCTAAGTATAAATTTTAACTCTGCCACTTACTACTTGTGTGGCCTTGTGCAAGTCCTCTTAACCCCGCTGGGCCTCATTTTCTTCATCTGTAAAATGAGACAGTTAGACTAGATAATCTCTAAGGTCCATTATAAATGTAACCCTGTGACCAATTCCAGTACTGCCCCTTAGCTCAAGGATTTCTATATTTATATATAATTTAAAGCTTGCTGATTTCTAAACCATGATTTAACATGATTACATTTAATGTCTATATTTAGAAGTTGCTGAGCCAGCTATGTTCTCTGTATTTGCATGAGATGTGTGTATGGGGTGTAGGTGGGGGGACACAAGAATTTACTAAGTATCTACCATGTGTCTGTAGTCTTTGAGCTAAGTGCTTAACAGTTACCTCATTTGATCTTTATCAGGGCCCTGGGAGATAGGTATTATTATTATCCCCATTTTACAGTTGGGAAAACTGAGGCAGACAGTAGGTAAGTGTCTTTTCCAGGGTGACACTGCTAATAAGTGTCTGAGGGTTGGTTTGAACTCAGGTTTGCCTGATTCCAGGGACAGTATTCTATCTCCCTGGAACCACCTTGCTGCTTCTAAGAGCTGCTTGCTAAATCATTTTATAGAAAAGTCAATTGAGGCCCAGGGAGGTTGTGTCCTGCCTGAGGTCCCATAGGTAGAAAGTAGAAGATGCATGATATGAATCAATGCTCATTGGCTCCAGAGCCAATGCTCTTTGTTCTGTAAGATACTGCCTCTCAAGAATTTTTTCTGGTCCCTGGTAGACTTAAGATTTCTCTACCTATATATCTTTTATGGAAGATAGGATCTCTATTTGTGATTTTATCAGTGTAGAATAAAAATGCTCCTGGTACAATACCTCCCTCAGCTCATGTAGATGTAGCAACTCCCTGAGGGGCTGACTTGCTTATAGTCATAAGGTTAGTTATGTGTAAGGCAGAACTTGCAGAACTTGAACCCAGACCTTCCCAACTCATGCTGTCTCAGTCTTGGCTAGCACCCTTTTCACCAGTTAAAATTATATTTTGGGTTTAGAGTATGTGAAAGCAAAGGAGTGCTATAATCATGGCAATTCATGTTTTTCCAAAAAGTTTTATTAATGTCCTTCAAACACCGACTGCTGCTTTTTGAGCCATATACCTCTTTTAAGTTTTGCCAAATTGTGTTGTGGGCAACTCTAGGTAAATTCAATGATTTTTATAGACAACTTCCTGAAATAGCCCATGTTATGTTTCTACCTGAATCCTAATAAAAATCTTTAAAATTACACTTTAATTACAAATATTACAGTGTAACTTTGATTAACTTGGATGTATTATAATTTCAACTTAAAAATGTTTTCAGTGATATTATGGGACATATATATATACACATACATATACATGTATATATGTTCTCTGGTAGGAGGTTTGGTATGCAACTTAATGAAAGAATTCATTCATTTTAAAATATATTCTTTATCCTGTATATAACGTGTATTTTATAATAAAAGGTAGAGACAAACTATATGAATTGGGGGTTTGAAGGATGTGATGAGAAAAATCATACTGTACATATGTGTGATGTGGCTTTTGAGTTTCATATCACAGTTTTATCACCATATCATCATGTGTTGCTGCTAGGGAAAGCAACAAACAGTGGCTTATGCCATTTAATTGAACAAGGATCTCTGAAAATTGCACCTGTTCATTATGTTCATTATGTGAGAAATCCTTCTGCGGGCAGAAAGAAGGAATTCACTTTTATCCCAGAATAGTTGCCTAATCCTTATAACTTGCGCATTATGTTTTTTGAGCCATGATTGTGCAATCTGCTACCCATTTCAGCCCAAAAATGTTATTGAAATGAAGCAGCCTAACTTTAAGCAAACTGCATCTTTTTAATGGATAGGGTTGTAAAGTTCACTGCCATGATGGAGCCATGCCCTGTAAAATCCAGTGCCTAAAATATATATCTAAAGGTGGCTAGGAGAGAGGGCATCATTGGACACTTTCAAGCTCACTGCTGCTTTAAAATAAGAGGCTCAGAAATTGCCCAAATGGTCTAACTGTTTTTGAATCGCCAGCCAGGCACGGTGTTTCCCATTTAACAAACACCATGGATACTTTATTGTCTGTGAGGCTTCCATGCACTGCAGTAAATCTGAATTGGATATTTTCTGTCCAAATTGACGATGATGATTAAGCCAAAAAATAAGTGTGTCTCCTTTAAATTTTAGCTGTGGCATCGTGTCACATCCCCAACATGATGCTATGCAGTAGCAAGTCAGTCACCACGGACCAAAATTTTGATGGATATACAGCAAATCAAAAAGGGGATAGTCATTTTGAAGTCAGCAAGATCTGTCTGCAGATACAGGCTTCAACATTTGTCCCTCTGCAAAATACATATATACTTATCTATATATGTGTATTATACACACATACACATATATTCATATTATTTTGTCAGTTTGTTTCCATTTGAGGAGTGTCCAAAATTGATATTCATTTTTTATATAACCCTTAAATTGTACAATTTAAGAAAACTGAGTGAAAAAGATAAATTAAATGGGTAGAAATATTTTCAAATCAAAGACCAACTGACATATATAAAAATGATGTGTGTTTCTTACACAGTCCACAGGGAAAGTTCTGCAGGCTGGCTATGATCTCTATAATTTGCCTGAGGGCAAACTAGACTTTGGGATATTCTATTATCCCTTTGGTCTGTTTATCATGGAAACTGATGTACAAATCGAGAGTTCTTTTGGACTCTTTCTTTCTATTTGGTGGGACTGGTAAGAATTCACTTATCTCATGTCTTCACCTTCTGTGAAGTGCTGCAGAAAGGTTCAGTGACCAGTAATCAATTATTATTGAGAAGCAATCAATTGCTAATTTCCATAATTATGCACATCTAAACACTATGAACAAGGAAGAGAAACAAAGCTGCACTCCAAGCATTGCCTTGTTAGCAGTATTTTGTTAACACAGGCTCTAAAAAAAGCTGCCGCAGCTGGTACCACAAATGTGTTTCCAGCATTCAGGCCATCAACGTGATTCGTCGCTAAATGTATAGAATCAGCTTCTTGCTAAAAACTACAATTACAGGTGATATACAGATTGAAATCACAGGGCTGGTTTGTCGAAGAAAATTGTCCTAATGATGGGTTTTCGGATGGGGAATGCAGCTCTTTTCTTTCTCTGTGATGGGTAGTGAAGGCAGCTGCACCTGCCTCTACGCTGTATTCTGCCGCACTTAATGATATCTGATGATATCATTAGGCAAAGTGTTCATAAACAGATGTTGAGCCTGTGCCTAAATGCTGTCAGATGAGCGGTTGCTGGCCTGAAACAGTATTATTTATATAGAACATTTACGTTTGTTATGTTAATAACCCCACTATTAGCTCTCTGGATGTTGCGATAGGAATGTAAATGTAGTTAATATGAATAACAACCTCTTTACTCTTTGTGCTGCAGTTGAGTATAACTTTTAGGCTTTTAGAGAGAAACAAAGATTCCCCCCACCAAGTCCTTTTGACTTCATGATTTTTTTTTTTTGGCGTCGTCAGAAATTTTGATCAGCAGATAAATAGCAAGAAATCTGTAGGACAGATGTTAAAGGCTGGAATTTGTTTCTCTTAACACTTAGTGTTTTCAAGAAATTCAAGTATTTATGTGTTTGCTTGTATCCCCTGAACCCAGCATATTACACTAATATGTCCAAGTCATCTGTTTCAAGGAAAAAAGTATGGGAGAGTCTGGAGAATTCAGATTAGTTTGTTCCAGGTCAATCAATCAACTGATTCATTAACAAACATATAAGTGTATACTGTGTTCCAAGCACAATACTAAGTACTAGCAATGTAAAGACACAAATGAAACAATCCCTGCCCTCAGTGAGCTTACATTCTGTTAAACAAGACAGTATATGTATATACCTACATCTATGCACATATATATAGATAGATACACACATACATATGTGTATGTGTGTGGGTGGAAGTCATATACAAATTACATGCATAGATAATAAGCTTCTTCTGGAACAACTTCATTTTTCAGATAAGGGATCAGAGCATTGCAAAACGTCCTTCTAAATCTCCACTTCCCTATTTTGATTGATAATGAAGGTATTACCTTCATGCCCTGATTGTAGTGTCTAAGATACCACATTACAATGGCTGTGGATTATTACATTTTTTTTAGGCAAAGTTGAATTTTATGCCTCATAGTTAATTCATGTGAAGCAAGTTATGTAAATTCTGACAGTCATCAAAACGTGCATTATTTCTCTGAAATATTGCTCTGCTGTGATAGCCACATTATATAAAACAACTTAGTGTCTTTGTCATTTTATGTGGGTGCCTTAACTCTTTCTGAATTGTTGTTGATTTTTGAAAGAGTGGTGCTACAAATGCATTCCCCTATTTTCAACATCAGATGAAGAACTGTTATTTCGACTTTTTTAATGGAGGAGAGATAAACAGTGTTAAACTGGTGCTTCATTATAACCATAATTAGAGGTTACAGTGATTTTTGAAGTGTCATACTCATCTCAATTAATGCTTGCAACATCTTTCATGTTGCTAAAAATGATAAAGATGTCCATGTGTGTTTGTTGCAGCATCCATAGGTGTGAGAGGAATGTACTAGATCTGAATGTTTACGTGTGAGCCTTTTTTCACATGTTCTCATAAATTTAAGGCTAATCTGAATCATCTATGATTTCGAACAATTATGTCATTTCCAAGGATGATTTATGTTTTGCACATGGCCTCCCTCAGATTTCCATTTTGATCCCCTGGATCAAGTTGGGGGAACTCTTCAACCTCCACAAAGAGGTTTGCTAGACCATAGTATTCTACTAAATGCATTATGAGGCATTAGGGAGCTGAAGTGATGGAAAGAAACAGGAAAGAATGTTTTATTTCCTTTGGAATGCTATGTGAGCACACTGTTTACAAGGAATAGAGTAGAAAATCTATAATTGCTTCTTAAATAGGGACAATTGAATAGTGGTTGATCCTTTTGCTTGGTTTATACAGAGAGCAGGCTGGGATTCTATGAGAGAAATTCTGGTCTGGAAGGAATAAAGTCACTCTTTACCATTACTTTCCCAAGTCCTATCCAGAAGAATATAGTACCATGTATTAGCAGAGGAAGGATATTAGAGACATATTTTATGACTTAGGTCTTCACCCATCTCTCATTACTATTTATATTTTAGAACTATAATTTGTTTAAATCAGGAATTTTTTAAGGGAAAATCACAGCAAAGTGGTCTTTTCATCCTCTGTATCATGTAGCACAGCCTGTGATTCCATAAGAATTGATGGTAGTTGTTCAACAGATAATGAAACAATGGATTTTGATTTGTTTGTCAATTCAAGAGGCATGAAACCATTCAACAAAAATTATAATACTTGAGTCCTCAGACATCCAGATTGATTTGAGTGAAAGAACTAGGGATGTCCTGAAAGTATCAACTAATATTCAAACAAATCAATGCATCACAATCTAATTCAGAAGCTACCCAGCTGGAAGTCCATCACACTCTTCCATAAGTCTTGTTCACTTCCCATCTTCCCATCAAAATCGGTACTCCTGGAAATAAAAAAAATGCAGTTATTGGCTGGTCCTCCAGACTGAATGTTGTAATATCTAACCATGAAATATACTTATTTTATGTCACTGTTCAACGTGACAGATGACCCAATCATCTAGAGTGATGGATATGACTAAGGCATGGCCACTTTCTACCAAGATCCATAAAGTGCCTATTAATGACCACAGTTGTATTTGGATGTAGAATCCTTTCCCTTAAAGCCATTTAACATACTCTACCACTTTTTTTTTTTCATGAGGCAATTGGGGTTAAGTGACTTGCCCAGAATCACACAGCTAGTAAGTGTTGTGTGTCTGAGGTCAGATTTGAACTCAGGTCCTCCTGATTCCAGGGCCGGTGCTCTATCCACTGCACCACCTAGCTGCCCCTCTACCACTTTTTAAAGTTAAATTTGAGTAATATTTAGTGTGTGCCTACTCTGTGCAAAGCTCTGAGCTAGGTGCCACAGGTGGTAAGGGTGAATTGAAACATCATCTATGTTCTTAAGAAGCTAGCAATTCATAAGGGAATACACAAAGAATTACAGTGTGAAGTAGAGTATGCCAAGAGCTCCAAAAGATGTACACAGTAGTTATGAGGACTCAGAAATTGGAGGAGATCTACTTTACTGAGAGTGAAAATGAGGGCTTTCACTTTGGGAATAGAAGGAGATATGTTTTTTGAAGGATGAGTAGGGTTTGAGCAGGTAGGATGGAAGAATCACATTACACGTGAAAAGAACAACACAAGCAAAAACCCAAAACCTTGAAATCAAGAATTACATTTGGGAATTAATGAGTAACCTTGTTTGGCTGCAATGTGGCATACTTGTAGAAGAGCACTGGAATATAAAACTAGAAAAAATAAGTTGGGGAAATATTGCCAATGACCTTGAATGCCAGAGTTAAGAGTTACAGCTCTATCTGCTTGACAGTAGAAGCCACTGAAAGTTTTTTTTTTAAGGTTAATGGGATTAGAGAATTGTTACTATCTATCAAAATAGACTTTTATTTAAGCTTTTTGAGTTTTTAAGTTTAATATCTATGTGTGTGTTTATACAGGATGTCCCAAAATTCTTAGTGCAGTTTTGAGCTTTAATATCTTAAAGCTGCACTGGGACACACTTGGCATGAAACACTTAATACACACACACACAAACACACACACACATATATCAAGTCCTCTCTTCCTTAAAAAATGACGTGTCTGTCTTTCTCTTAACACTCCCACCTCTGCTTGACTCAGCTCAATTCTATTTTCACCACAGAGGCAGGATGTATGAAATATCCAGTGTCTACCAGTTGAAAAATGACTTGTTAGTGAGGTGGTAGTTTTGTTTTTTGCTTTTTGGTTTTTTTATGGTTGTTTGTTTTGTTTTCCTCTGGATGCATAATACATCTTTTGCTGGCTAATAATAAAGAATGGGCCTCCTCAGTCAATGGATATTCTAATCAGAGCTGTGGTAGAGAAAAAGGAACATTATCCAGGATTCAAATCTCAGCTTGGCCAGGAATGAACGTTGTGACCTGAGAGAAATTTCCTCACCTCTCTGGGTCACAGCTTTCATCACCTATACAATGAAAGTGTTGGTCTAGATGATCTCTAATTTCCCTTGCTTTGTCTTGACCTCTGATTCAGTGGGTAACCTCTTTGTGCCTCACCTTCCCTCTCTTTAAAATGATAATAGCAACCTCCCTCTCTATGTTATAGAAATCAGAAGAAAATCATAAAATAGTTGTGAAAATGACTCTTTTGAATAAAATTACTCCATAAATTCAAGATTCCACTTGAAAATTTAGATTAAATATAGATAGAATGGTATAGCCATTGTGAGTGACACTTAACAATTATCTGTTATTGAAATAAGTCTTCTGGTAATGATCCAACTCAACAAGTATTTCTTAAATGTCTTCTATGTGTCAGGTACTCTACTCTACTCTGGGGATATAGAGATAAAATGGAAAACTACCCCTTCCCTTTAGGAACTTATATGCTACTGGAAGAAATAACTATGATTATGATGATGTCATTAATGTTTATTACTACTTGAAATTAATTTCCTGCATGCTTACTAAAAAGAAAGGAGTCACTAATTAGAATTATAGTTGTGCCAATGTAAATAAATAGCATTTATTTATTTTTTAGGGTAGTCAAATTAAACAAAATCTATTTTTAATGGGACTGTATATGCAGGTGTATAATTAGAGTAATTTTTAGTATAGTTAAAAAAAACAACAACTCTTTGGTTGGGTCCCCAAAGTGTCAACCAAGAACAACTGTATTGCTCTCATTGTACTCTCTGTATGTATCCTCTGTGCAACTGTGTGGAACTTTCATGTCTTATCTTAGTCACAACTGTCTTCAAATGGATGGGATATTACACATAACTCCCAATGCTCCTATGAATATAAGAAAAAATACTTGCTTTTTAAGAAGCAACACTGATATGTTGAAAATTGGGTCATAGCTGGTTTTATATAAAAGACAAGTAAGAATCACTTAGGGGATGCTAATACATTTATTATTTTATTTTATCATTTATTTTTTTCGATTTACAAAATCATACCCTTTATGATAAGGTAGCCTCAAGGCCCGAGCATGAAATATAAAACACTTAGTTAACTGCCTCTGCTCTTTTTATGTATTTTACTGGGGTATATTAAAATATCAATTATATAGGATATCTGTATAAAATACCACTTTAAGAGTTTTTCCATTATGCCTGGAAGGTCAGATGTGAGTAGCATTTTTTTTTCCAAACTGCCATAGAAAAGGAATCCCACAAATAAAGATACTTCACAGACAACATCTTGCCTTTGGGTTTCTATGTGTGGACTTTTGGAGCTGTTACTAGAAATTTCTTGTTCAATTTTGAGTATCATAATAATAATGACAGAATGGAATGTACAGAGGGATGCTCCAAATAGCCCAGCAAAGAGAAAATGTAAAAGGAATATATGTCATGTATCCTGGAATCATTGATTTAGAGCTGGAAGAGACTTTTGAGGACATCTAGGCTGACTCATATCACAGAAGAGGACACTTGGGTGTAAAGGATCACATAACTGAGATGGAAAAGAGGTAGAAATTGACACCAAGTCTTCCTGCTTTTAAGGTCAGTGTCCTCCCTACTATACCATGCTGCTTTTTTCTAGACATTGATCAGTTTTAGTAGAACTAGATTTGGATCAGTGTTTTCTGGAGTCAGGAAATGGGTTCAGATCATGCCTCTGACACACACACAGTATCTGTGTAACCCCTGGACATTTCACTTAACTTCAGGAAACTTCCTAGGTCTTAACTAACAACTCATGGAAGAGTATTATTTTCTTGGTATGGTGAGTTCCCACTCATGGAAATCCCTCATGCTGACAAAAACCACAAATTTCCCACATTTGTGAATTTAGCATTTTTTTCCCTTAAGTGATGGTGAGTCTATTGCCTTTTCTGGATCATCAGAAATTTCTCTCTGTATGATGAAACCCTTTTTTCTTTACATTTGGAAAATAGCCACCTAATACACCTACCTGCTTGTGGTCTCTCCAGCTCCTCCTTTAAATAGCTGCCAAAGTGATCATCCAGGCCTGACCATGTCCTTTCTCTGCTCAAGAGTCTTCACCAGATCTCTATAGTTCCTAAGGAAAAAGAGGGAAGACTTCTTCACTTGACATGTAGAGCTCTCCACAGTCCTTTCCCATCCTGGGCCATCTCCAGTCATCCTGATTGTTACCTGGCCACTGGACCCAGATGGCTCTGGAGGAGAAAGTGCAGCTGGTGACTTTGCACAGCCCTTCCTCACTCAAATCCAATTCACTTGCAAGACATGTCATCATCTCCTTGATGTCATGGTCCTCTTCAAGAATGAAGGACAAACCACACAAAACCCTCCACAATCACAGCCTGCCTTTACAGAATTACTTCCATTACTTTCCTCCACACACTTTGCATTTCTGCCAAACTGGCCTATTCCTGTTTCCAGAATTTGTCATTTCATCTCCTATCTCCATTGTGCGGACTGCCCATCATATATGGAATGTAATTCCTCCCTACTTCTGCTTTTTAGAATTTTGAGCTCTCTTCAAGACCTCACTAAGGGTTACATCCAATGGGAAGCCTTTCCCAATCCCATTAGTTGTCAATACTCCCTCCTTCCTAGAATTGCCTTGTATCTAATTATCAGTCACATGTGTTATCTCCCAATAGAATTCAAGCTCCTCAAAGGACTCCTTTTTGGTTTTGCTTTATAAACCTTAGCACCAAGAACAGTGCCTCGAACATAGTATTTTTAATGAATGCTTGCTGAATTAAAATTACTTGTTTTTGTTTGTGGTATCTCAGTTATGTTGTAACTGGTCTTCAACACTCTAATTTGTAACAAAGAGGACAAAACCATATAAGCCACAATGTCTTGTGTTTCTAGTACATCCCCATCTTCTTTCATATCCAATAATAATAATAATAATAAAATATCACCTGGATTCAAAGCTCCATTCCAAATGTAAGAAAAAATGATGTTTTAAAATAAAATATCATTCTGATTTCATATATAAAGAGAAAGTCTAAGTGGCTAAAATAGTAGTGATTATAGGGCTTACTCTAGGTATCAGGTATTGGTACTTACCTGAACCCTTCTTGCTTAAATTGAATAACTTTGCTACCCAGAGAGAACTGCAAAGAATCTGGTAGAGACTCAAGTTTGAGACATGTAATTAGAGTGGTTTTATATTAAGCAACAAACTTGTGGGGGAGGATTAATGTCAGAAGATTCCTGATTCTTTTTTTAAACAGTGTCTGCATCAATGAGACTATATTAATTGCTAATCTACTTTTAGAAAACGAGCTACCCTTAAGCCCCAAAGCCTTCATCTTTCACATGACCCACTATAGAGTGCAATATAGTTTATGGTGCTTCTGTTTTGCACCTCATATTAAATGGATTTATTACTACAAAGAACCTGATATAAATAGGTTCCATGGCATGAGTTCTTTTTAGAAAGAAGACATTCATGGAAGGACCAACCCAATTGTCTATACTTTTTTTCAGCAGATGAAAATTAATGTGACCAAATTTCTAGAAAAAATGTGAATTATGAATGACATGTGACTTGGTCAGCAATAGGCAACTCAGATGAAACCCAACTATGATTAGTAGATATCTCAGGGATTTTCTTTAGACATATAGAAGTAAAGTCACTTGCCCAGGTTTGCTCAGCTAGCAAGTGTAAGATATGACATTTCGTGATAAGCCAACTTTGTTCACTACAGAGCTACCTTTAACAATAAAATAATTATGAAGTAATACCTTTGAATTTCTTTATTTGCTATAGCAGTTATTACTTGGGCCTGGTGTAAATTGTGCTGTTTCCCTTTAAAATGTCATGTTCCCTATTGGATTTATTTAAAGTTTATCTTAAAACTAGGAAGATTTTTAGAGTGACTTGGCAGATTTTTGCCAAGACATTTATCACTTTAAAGTATTTAAATGAAAGTCTACATGCACAACCAACATCTTAACATAGACCTCTACTACTTATTTATATCTGCAGCAATCTTTCAGTGAGCTTTTACTTAATGACATATCATGTTACAGTGACTCTTTGAAGACATTTCTAGTAGACACTTTCTTTATAATATAGTTTTCTTCAAAACACTCATAGGGTTTTGGCATTAAATTGGGTACAAATTCAAGTTCTCTGTAATAATTATGAAAGATGATTTTTAAAGACAATTCTTTTATTTTGAGAGGAAGCACAGATTATTTAAGCACAGATGTCCTTTGCTATATATAGTGACAATGAAAATCAACTTGACCGAACGGATAAAGAGGTGACCTAGAGTCAGAAAGACTTAGGTCCAATCTTACTTCTACCTTATATTAGCTGGTGACACTGAATAAATCACTTAACCTCTCAATGCCTAAGACTTATAATCTTAGAGACTGATTAGCTCTCTAAGACCATAAAATGCAGAGAATTGCAATTGAAGGAAGCAGTTTGCTCATCCAGGTATTCCCTACATTAGTGAATTTGCAGATCCAGTTCCAATTACTATACAGTGACTGCTTATCGTCTTAGATTTTATGATGAATCATCAAAATTTATAAGATCTACCATTAGACTGTGAGCCCCTTGAGAGTAGGAGTGGTTCTTGGTCTATCTTCTTTAATCTATAACACTCAGCACAGTGTTTGGCACACAGTAGGTTCTTAACAAATGCTTTTTGACTTGGCTGACTAAAAGTTTGCTGCCAATTGTTACTAGATTTGTTTTAAAATTCCTATGTAAAAGAGAGTGATTTTTGAAAGCTCCCATGAGTAATCTCTAGGGCACCGTCCAGCTTTAAAAATTAATGTCTCTATTTCTTCTACTTGCGTTCCTTGTTATGATTCAGGTGTTGAAATGAAATCATTCATTCGAAATGTATAGGATTTATAAATGGTATAACAATAAGGGTAATGAGGATATAATTTTCTGCACAAAATACTCAAAACCTCATGGAATGAAAAATTTTCAAAATTTAGAGATCTAACAAAAGAAATAGCTGATATGTAGGAATAGGATGAGATATGTATCATCTCAGTCATTGGATCTGCTACTGGAATAGTCCTAAAGATGATTTCAGTGATTGTCCAGAAAATGAGCTGGCATCCCAATGCTTTCAATTTCAGAAAAAAAGTTACTTTTTTTCACTTATACAATAGCCTACAGAACTCTCAATAGGAAATAATAGTGACTTGTCCCAGACCCACTTCTATTTGAACTTCATAGAAAAAAAAACTGAAGAATGAAATGAGTAATAAAAAGGAAAATACCACTACCACATTGATTAATTAAAAAAATATTTTACTTTGCCAAATGCTTTTATAAAATTTGTCTCATTTTGTCTTCAAAAAACTTCATGAGGAAATTAGTAATGACTATTATTTTCATTTAGTGATGAATAAACTGAGGTATGGGTGAAGTTTATTGCCTGCTATCTCACCATGACTAGTTAGCTCTGTGGGGTGATCAGAGAAGACTAGCACCCCCGGCGTGAGCACTTACCAAGTCCTTTTTAGGGTTGCTTCTTTACCTTTGGTTTCCATTTTTCACCCAATTTTCATCTGTGGCCTCAAGAAGCTATAGCATGTATCATGGCCACACCCCATTAAAACTAGCTTAGCAGACAGGTTCAACCAGTTTGAGGGTAATTTAAGGACCTTAAACCTGTCAGTGAATTAGGGGTAAGTCTACCTCAAGCATGTGAAGACTTTCCTCAGCAGATGATTGGAACAGAATAATTTATTCCAATGGCCTCATGGCAGCTGAAGCAGGAGCTATGGAGTGCTTAAAGCTTAGTCAGACATCGAAGACACCAAGGTTATCCACTGCATCCAGGGCCATTGCCAGTCATCCTGACTTTTATCTTGCCACTAGACTTCAATAACTCTGGATGAGAGAGTGAGGCTGACACCTTTTCCTCACTAAGATCCAATTCACGTCAAGAAATCTTCCTGTGATATCACTGGTTCTCTTTGAAAAGGAAGGACAAACAATGAAAAGAATAACAACAGTTATTATCAGTCAGTACACAGAAAACAATTTGGTTCATATGCTACTTGAAAAGTTTAGGGGTGTTACATTGTGTAAGAAATTTGAGGAGGATAGAATATTTTCTTTTTGACATTTCCAGATTGCTACTATCATCAATCAACAAAGGAAAAAAAAACTTTAAATGATAGAATCAACCTAAGTTATATTAAAAAAAATTAACATGAACAACATTGGTCACAAAGTTATCATACTGTCAAATAAACTAATAGGCCAATGAGATAATAATAATAGTAATAATAGTAACAATATACAATTATATGGTACTAGAATATTTGCAAAATGCTTTATATTCATTATCTGATTTAGGTTTCTTAACAACCTTGTAAGTTGGTTACTACAGGCACCTTTCTCCCCATTTTACAGTTAGGAACCTTGAGGTTCATAGAGAATTAAAGTAACTTGCCCAAGATCACATGGCTAGCAAGTGTCAGAAACAGGATTTGCACTCAGGTCTCCCTGACTCAAGTCCAGCACTCTCCCTGCTATGCCTTGATTCTTCTTATAGTATTTAGACCTGAAAGGGACATTAGGTAGCATAGACCTCTACCCCTTCATTTTACAGATAAGAGAAGCCAGGCTCTGAGAGCCTGAATACAAAGTCAGGGTTTGACCCTCTCCATACCAGGCCACTAGAAACAATTTCTAATTTAACTTCCTCCTTCCTATAGGGCAAAATATGTAGATTATTCTGTAGGTTTCTAGGTCGATGTGCTATTCCCTTTCCGGTGAGGGAAACCTGTATCTAGACTACATTGATTGTGAAGAAGTGTTTTGCATTGATGTAGCATTTGTCTTTGGAGGCTCTCACACGGTTGTTCATTCCAATATATTACTTCAGCAGAATAAATGGAGAACCTAAGGCTCTGTAGGGATTAAGTGAAGTGGGAAATAGAATCTCGATACATTGCCTATCAGGCCCAAACTTTTAACTAATAAACAAAACCATCACTCCATTTCACTGATGGCTAATACCTGGATCTCAAAATACGGATATCACACTTCAATTTCATGATTTCTTTCTAGTTTCACAACCCTATTAACTGAATGGGAAGGTTAAAAAAAATGGAAGCAATTCTAGAATACATTGGAAGTATATCTAATGTGTCTCAAACTTATGAATTAGGAGCCTTTAGTAGAGTAAAATTTCCTTCAGTAATTATTGCTTATATTTCAAAAATAACAGTATTGCAATGTTTAGAATTTTATGTGTCAGGCCCTGCCCCTTTCAGTTGCTGACATATGGTAATATTACATTCAGTACCTTTCACATGTTAGAATTGCAATTTAGTTTTAGAACAAAGGTTAGGTGGAATAATCCAAAACTAAAGTTCTAAAGAGCCAAAAGTGTTGCGGTTGCCTCTGTCCAGGCCAATATTTTTCTACATACACACACACACACACACACACACACACACACATACACACACACACACATATACACAAGCACACATACACATACACAATCTCATTTATGCTGGGCTGTGTAAAATATTCCAACCCATTTAATGACCCTCAGGCCTGCTTTCTGATCAATGGTGCCATAACAGGAATTATAATTATCCTAGGTTCATAAAACAAGCTTGTCGTATGATTCTGGATGTCTTCATCCTCCAAGATTGCGTTGGAGTGCCTTGGAAGGTCCCATAACAGACACAGGCTACAGATGTTGAGACTCACCATGCCAAGGAGCCACCTTTACCTCAATCCTGTTGCCTGTGCAATGCACTGATAGCAGCTCTGTTTGTGCAAACAAGTGTCTGGTGAAAAGCAATGATGTGCATCACATGAAAATACTTCTCTGCACATTAACAGTGGTATGGGTCTGGCTGGGGAAGTGTGTGCACACACAGTAGTGATTCAGTACTGCTGGCTTAGCTAGCAAACAAAATATGGCTCAAGTGGTTTAACAATCCTAGAAACTGAAGGCACCAGTTTAATGAGGTCTCCTCTGCTTGAAATTAAAGTACAAGGAGTTTTACTGAGAACAGTATTCAATAACAAAATATTAAATGATAAACACAGATTGCTTAAAATCAGACGGGCCATTTTAAGAAAAGCATTTTAGCTCATCATGATATGTAGCACCTTATTTAAATTAGGAGGTGTTAATTCGTAGCTTGAATAATATATTAATATAATATGTAAAGTGAATGGCATTGTTAATCACAGTCGCGCCTGGAACGACTTTGCTTCTGTGCACTGAATGTTAATTTTGCAAAACATTAATTTCAAAGATTTTGCAGCAGTGCTTTTGTAATTAAATATTAATGTCACATGTTATTGCAGTAGCATGTTTATGAAAGCCGGCAACACTTCAAGTCAACTCATTTGTTTTTATATTTATTCTTGTACATCTGCAATCCCTTCCATTTCACAATTTCAAAGTGAAGGCCATTTTGAATAGTCAATATGTGAACATTTTTCATTGTAAGCGTTTTTTAACATCCAACAGGGTAAATATTTAATGTTGTGTTTTTAGCTGGTATAATTTTTCAGAAAATTGGCTATAACTTTTAACAACTCAAAGGTACCTAAACTGTCTACATTTTTGGCTTAAGTGATCTGAAAATAATGTAGCAATAAATGTGATGAAGCTGTGTAAAAATATTTAAAAATTAGAAGCCTCTATATGAAAGTTGGAGTTCCCAAACTGCAATTCTGTACACAAGTGATTTCCAAGAGTCTATTTCCTGACTTTTTCTATTGTGGCATTACGTTAAGGCATGTCACTTTTAAAGGAATGGAATTGACTTTTGATTAACTTTTTTTCAAGTTCCATAATTAGAAATTGGAGAGAAGAGTCATTCCCCTTTAGGGGTGTTCCTTATATGTTTTCCAGTTTATGTCAAGTGCAAAAATGAATCTGTTTCATGTCTGCCTATCAGAGTTCAAGTGTACATAGGATATATGCCATTGTATTGGTTTCTCATGACTATTTTGACCAAATTACTACATCTGGTGATCTTGCCTATGGCACTCCCAACCTGTGAATTACATTAAAGTAATTTCCATTTTTGCTTGTTGACAACCAGAAACCCACTTGAGGTCTTACATTTTAAAGCTTTCATTTCTCCCTTTCATTAAAGCATTCTGTTGCAAGTGTATCAGTAAAGTGAGACATTTTTGAATTATAAAGTAAGTTATTTATGCTACCAAGGAAAAAAAAATCAACATATACAGGAAAAATCAAGATGCATTGTGTTTGGTTATGGGCACATTTAATGGTTAAAAATTATATCTGCACCTGATGTTGCATGTTAACAACTAATGCCATTTGACAGTGATGAAATTAAAGGATGAAGAAGAGATACAAACTACATTTTACAAGCATGATGGGTCTCCAACAATGCCATTTAAATATTATTTGTCACTATTTAAAATGAACCTTTCCCCTTTAAGCTATGCCATTATGCTCATTTGTCCTGTCACCGCTGACAGGCTATATGACTCACACACAAAAATGGTCATTAGGTACTGCATCTTCATCTTATTTAAAAAAAAAAAAAGAAAGAAAGCATTCTGATGCCTCTAAAAGCCTGTAATTATTTTCATCCGAAGAGATAGTGTTGCTTGGAAGGTAATTTAATAACCTTTTGCATGTACCTGGGGAATGCCTCTCAAGGGAACCAAGGTGCCGACATGCCATTCAGTCGTCAAAACATGACCTTTAATGGTTGCTTGGAGAGAAGTTAGCCTGGAATGTTGTACACAGAGCGATGCTAATTCTGCTTTCTAATATATGCAAAATTTAGTTCTTGAGCAATGATCTTTGTAAGATGAATTAATATAGGTACTGCTCCAGGAAACAAAAGAAATTGCAATGTGAGATCTTCCTTCTCTCCTTCCCCCCTTCCATGATTTTTTTTTACTTCAGTTTGAAGCAACTAACAACCTGCATGATTTGTATAAAAATAGTGTTAAATACCACAGAAGTCTTTAGCATTTCCCCTATTTCCCCTTTAAGTCTGATGATGAACAGGACTCCATCTCCTACCAAAATGTTGAATAGAATGAGAAGGATTTATCTGAGAAGTTAATTCCCCAGAATAAGGCATCATCCCCCAACTGCATGAAACAGTAAAATAAAAGCCTACCTTATACGAACCTCTCTTTGTATCATAACACAGACTATGTGGCTTGGTGAAATTACTAATGCATTTACTGGGTTAATAAAATCTGCATGGATTTTCATGTTGAAATACTGTGTGGTTAGCACCTAAATATATTAAATGATACACAGACTGTGTCCTGTGACATCAAGGTCCAGAAACTCCTTATTTTGGTCCTCTGATATTAGATCCCACCCTAGTTACAAATGCTGGGATTTCAACTCCTACCCCTGACATGCCATCCGTCAATTTATTAGCACGCTGGTGCAGTAAGCCACTGAACAGGCTATATCAATTCGTTTAGTTTTTTTTTTCTTTAAAATGTCCGTAATCCTCAGCTCTGCTCTCTCAACCGGTCAGCATTAAAGATTTATGTTGCACTTTTTTTTTCATTGCCACACCTGAATATGGATTACTTAAATGGGCTGTAAATAATTCATATCTGGGAATAAGTTTCCATTACTGACCAATGTTGTAATTTAATATACTGTATTATGGGTTATACAATTTTAGATTGTTTTGTGTGTGCATTCAGCAGTCAGGCAGACAACAGTTTAAGTAAAAAAAAGGGTGAGATGTTTGTTCAGCTTATTTCCATGTTCACTGTGTGTGCTCAAATCAGCAACAGGACTGAAGACAGCAAAAAGCAAATCTCAACTGCATATTTCTCTGCTGTTTATGAAAATAAAAGGCTTGACCTGAAACAAAATGCAGAAAATTGAATATATTAGGGGAAATCATATCAGTTTTATATGCAGTGAACAAATAGCAAGGTTTTAATGTACATGGCCAACAGTCTTTTAGTTCTTCTAGAGCTAAGAAATAGTCCTGATTTGTGAACCAGGAAGGTTAACTTTCTTGTGCAATGCTTGATTATTCTATGCATAAAATGTCCATAAAAATACAGTCTGTTTGACAGTCCGGTTTTGAATGAGGCTACTGGATCAAATGTGCAAATTGTTAAAGTAAAAGCTATCTTTATAACATGGACAAGTGTTTACTCTGAAAAGAGGTTTAAACAATTTAAGATTAAGTTGCATATAGTAAAAAAAATTAATAATAGATTAATACATGAAAATCTATGAAGACACATAAGATAATGATTTAAAAAGGAATAATTTAAAAAGATGAATTAAAAAGTCGAATCAGAAAAGAAGGCCAACATAAACTAGGGAAAAACATGCTGTGAATAAAGTCTGTTAGATCTTGAAATAGGAGAACTGCTAAATAATGCATAGTTTTATTTTTCTATAATTTGCATAAACCTTAAGAGAGTATTTATTTGTGTAAAACTTGATGTATCGAGTAAGGAGAATGAAAAAATGGCATTCATTTTGTTTTCATTTTGGTATTTAGGAAAAATATTCTGTTACATATGGACTACTTAGACCTAATCATCTGACTGAATGTGATGTGTTTCTTGAGCCAGGTTGGAAAGGGCTGGATTGAGAACAGTGCCCTGGTCTTGCTGCAGGCTATGCAGGTTGGCCCAAACTCTGCTGGGGAGCAGATGGTGAGCCAATGCTTGTAGTCACACTTACCTTCCTTGCTAAATCCATAATCCCTCACTGGACACGGAGCCAAGGCAGGCTTTGGAGGCAGAAAGGAGGTTACAATCTGGACTTGGGTAGTGACTGCCAGAACTAGGAAAACAGCTCAGAAATTTCAAATGCTTAACAAGTTATCGGTCTTGTCCCTAAGCCAGTGCAGCATTTTTAAAAGTAATTAAGACATGATTGAAAATGTGTATGCCATCTAAATACAAAAATCTTCAAAAATCATCAAAACCAATAATTACAAGCCACATTTAATATGCCACTACACAGGAAGAAAGACTTTAAAATGAATTTGCTTTTTTTTTTTGGTTAAATTGTAGGATAGTATATAAAGTTTAAAAAGAGAAAGGGCTGGCATTCATATTATAGTCAAGGAAGGACATGATATTCATTTTAAGAGACTATAGTATAGTACATAATGTATTATATATGTATGTACAGAAATGTCCAGTAGGAAAAATGTATATTTATTAGACAGTCCTTCAGAATGTTATATATATTATTTTTATCATTATATACACATACACAAATATATATATATATGTACATACATATGGAGAGAGAGCATTCATGTTATATATGTGTGTTTATAAGTGCAAATGGGGTTAATCAGCAACACAGATACTAGAAATAAAATAAAAAATATTGAATGGACAGTCAAATTACAATAAACTATAATAAAAGGGGAAAAGGACAGTGCCATCTGTTTAATATAAAAATCTAATAAAAATGCCTACCTATCACTTCAACTCGAGCCACCAAATAATATATACAAAGTAAAATATATATAAGATATTAGCATATTCTATTACCAGGAGAAGTATTTAAACGATACTGTCTTACCTAGATACTAATGTGTTCAGGATAATAGTTAACCACCTACATTTTTTTTTTACCAAAAAAAATTTATAGGAGCACATTTTGTGTCCACAGTAGTTTGGCAGTGTAGTCTAATTTTCACCACTAACTTTTTTGTAACCTGAGTCATCTTGGCAATTTTTTTTTCTGAAATGATGATGATGATGATGATGATGATGATGATAGCAACTAAAATTTGCAAAGTACTTTCAAGTTTGCAAAGCGCTTTATGTATGTAGCTCATTTGATCCTCACAACAATCCTGTGAGATAGGTGCTGTTATTATCTCTGTTTTCAGATATTAGGAAACTAAGGCTTAGAAAAATTAAATGACTTGTCTGGGGTCACAGGGTCAGTAAGTGTCTGGGGCAGGACTTGAATTTGAGTCTCCATGACCCTCAAGTCCATTTGCTACTATGCCACCCAGCTACATTATGATTTGTCTCATTTAAAACATTGTTCCTGGGCTCTTGTGTTTGTTTTCTATGGGGTGATAGCCCGCTTGACCCTATATCCATCCTAACTTCCTTCTGTCTTAATCTTCTTGGTCAAGAAGCTTAGGAAATTCATTAGTTCTCTTTCAATACATGTGCTGAAATTTTTACTTCTTCAGCTAGAACCTATGTGTGTTTTGACTATTTTCACATCTCCAATATTACTTCTTTGATAATATCTCACAAAAGTAGTCTGTATAGTGTGTGGTGGGAACATTGGGGAATTTGGAATCAAAAGGACTGCCTTTAAATGCCGGCTTTGCTACTAACTTACTTTTGTTGCCATAATCAAATAACTTAATCTTCCTAGGACTGTTCCCTCATTTGTAAAATGAGGGGGTTGGACCAGATAATGTCCAAATGCTCTTTCTTATTCTAACCTGTACAAGCCTATGAATAATTGCCATCCTGAAAACAAATATACATGCAACTCATTTCAGTAATATTCCCCTCTTCCTTTCCTTGTACTGTACTGCCAACACCAATTCCTGACAATACCTTTCCCCTCAGGTACAAAAATTTCCTATCAGGGTTATCTGTCCATAACTTATTCTATAATAGAGAATCTCAAGTGGGTTTCACAGTAAAGTTTGGGAGAACTATCTTTAAATGTAAATTATAAGTACATGAATTTGGTGAAAGACATTTAATAATTATCATTTGATGTAGTGGTATGCATATATATCTTTCTTTAATTTGTTCTCACCTATATGAAGAGGGAATATGTTATTGGACAGAGGGGTCAAACATACTATATAACCTTCCTAAGTATGACCCAAATCAGATTAAATGTAATTGGAAAATATTTGTCAAAATAAAAATACAATAAAACATAGATAACATTACATTTTAGAATTCACTTAGTATGTGGACTGCAAGGATCCTTATGTATGGATTAATGGCCTCCATTTCTATTTGACATAGAGGATAGAGAGCCGACCTCAAGCCATGAGGACCTGGGCTCAAGGTCCACCTTTGACACTTGTTGACTATTTGACCCTGGCACCTAACTCCTCAATGCTCTAACTGTCTAAGACTAGAAGTCACAGAGAAGATGCTAGCCTGAATTTTCAGAGGGAGAGTCTTCACTTGGTAGCTTGTCCTAGGAATGAAATCACAGCTACAGTCATCCCCTATCCCATCCACAAACTAACCCATACAGAAAAAAATAGAAAGTTAAGGTAGTATTTTATACTTTATTCCCCCTATCCCTTTACCATTGCTTTCATCTATTAGTCAAGTACCTACTACGTGTCTATGCCTGTGCTAGGCTCTGGAGAATTTACAGACATTAAAAAGGAAATGTTCCTATACCTCATGTGTGGCATTGTTATCATCATTATTGCTGCTGTTTTGATCATTTCAATGCCAAAGTCTTATTGTAAAATAGCATCCAAATGCTATTCTTATTTCATTTCAAACCTTATGAGAAGAGGAAATATTAGGATATTATCAATACTCTAGAGATGGTATAATTTTTGGCTGTGTCTCATGTCTGGAAAATACTCCTTTCCTCTCCTCAGCATCATAAAATCCCTCTTCCTTCCTTCAAGATGATTCTTAAGCACCACCTTCTATGTGGAAATCCTTCCTGATCCCTAACTAGGCAGTGTTCTCTCAAAACATCTTTGTGTTGAATGACTGTGTATTTATCTGTATTCATTCTCTTCATATTCTATACATACATACATATATATATATACACATATATGTATGTATGTATAGAATATGAGTTCCTTGAGAGGAGAAATTGCTTCACGTATAGTATTTGTATCCCCAATGCTTAGGACATTGCATGGCCCATTGTAGTTAGTTAATAAAATGCTTGTTTGTTTGTTTTATTGATTAAATCAGTAATGGGCAGGTCCTTAGAGGGGGTTCAAGAAAAATGAATTTGTGAAATTTCTGTTCTCAAATCTGAACAGAACGACTTTTTTTTTAAATAGTCAGGTTAAAAAAACTTTCAGAGCACTTAATGTAAGTCAACACAAGTTAATTTCTGAGCTTTAAGTTTAATTTTGGGGGCAATTACTGCCACCCACAGATTGCAATCAAATCAGATGAAGTGTTTGGTAAGACATACTATAAACAAGGTAATGGACTAAATGCTAGCAGCTCACAAGTGCTCCTGTTAGGAAGACATTTTGCAAACTTTGTAGTGCTAGATACATAGTGGTTAAGATTATTATTAATATATGATTATTTTTACGCTATCTAGAGTGTGATAGCCATTGTGCAAAATTTCTATTTTGGTCTCCAAAGCACAATGTTGTAACATCCCTCATTCCTCCCTGCCACTATAGAGATCCAAGCTTTATGAGTTGCTTGGACATTGGCTACAACTCTGAAACCTAGAAATTCAGTACATAAAAACTGGTTAATTTAGATGAAAACATGCTAAGTTATAAATCCGATTTCTGGAAGTTCTTGGGGCAAGTGGATGGTCTGTAACCTTATCTTTTGGCACACTGATACATCTCTCTGATTAAGCAGGGGAGGTATATGCCAATTCTCATATACTCTGTGAAATCTGTAGTATTATTATTATCTTACTCATCATCATTATTGCTAGCATTATTAATTGAGGGACCTCTGTGGTTTCTTAAGAGGCATTAGTGTGTTTGCCTCAGAGCAAATGACCTCTTATAGAGCTGAAAATAACTGTGCTTTTAGAAGTTGCACCTCTTGGATCAACCATAAAGCAGATATCTTGACTATTAATGGCCATGAATTCTGTGGTACCATCTGTTAAGAATTATTAACCAGTTTTTGGTGACCAAATTCCAAATGAAGATACTTTATCCTATAAAACACTTTTAATTTTCATTGGTATATTATTCATGATCTATGTTGTTTTTGGTCTACTGGACTATGGGCTTGAATTTGATAACATGGTAACCTTGGGCATAGCTACCAATATGAAAGAGTAGGAGACATTAAAGATAAGATCATAATCCTATACTGGGCCTGGAGTTTGTGGGACACTGGTGATAGTGAGGTACAAAGAGTTTGCTGCCTACTGAGTGTATGTTTCTGGAGTACTAGAATTTAATAGAGTTATTAGGCTTGGAATCAAGAAGACCTGGGTTTGAATTTTGCCTGAGACATTTGACAGCTGTATAACCCTAGGCAAACCATTTAAGTTCTCTGAGTCTTAGTATCCTAAGCAAAAATTCCTTCCTCACAAGGTTGATGTGAGGATCAAAAGAAACTTTTTGCAAATGTCCAAGGCCCAGGTATTAGAATTGTAAAATGTGTGAGCTAGACCTAACTTGTAGAGATCCTCTGTTGTGGTCTCCTAATTTTTACAGATGAAGAAACTGAGTGATATCTTCCATGAAAGTTGTAAAACCAAAATCTCAGTCTATTTAACCTTTCCATTTCATGTAATTCTTAAGAACCCAGAAGTGTAGAAGTTAGAATGGGGTGGCTCACATAAGCAGTACCTGTATGTCCACTCCATAAATATTCAAACTTCTAAACTGTTCTCTTTGTGAACATTTGAATTGGTTAATGGTTCCTGGCTAGTCATGGTATCAAAAAGGAAGATAATCAGTCTGTGATTTCTAGCTTAAGGGATGTGGAACAAAGTTTAACAATTTTTAAATCTCTACTTAGCACATCTTTTGCTGATTATATAAGAACAGAGGGGCTTGATGGGAGGAGTTTTAGTAGGGTCTTTTTGTTTTGTTTTGTTTGGTGTGTGGGTTGTTTTGTTTTATTTTGTTTTTGGCCTAGTATCATTCAGCTCCTTTTCCCTTTGAGAAAGAGTCCTGCAGACATTTACCTTAACCACAGAACATGATAAATGGGTTTCTGGTCATAAGTTAGGTAATAGAACTAAAAGACCCAGGAGAAGTAGCAGAGGACAAGGCAGTTCAAAAGGAATAAGAAAGTTAAAAGAGTAAAAACAGAAAAGCCAAACAGAAAATTTCAAAAGTAGGCATTATCTCAGCTTCTCTTATCTCAAACTTCTTTTTACATTGGTTTAGCCTTGTTGATGGAAAGAACTTTGTGACCATTTGCTGAAAGGGCTGTCTGAAGAAAGTAGGAGGAAGCTTTATAGTTATTGATTCTAATATATAGCTGAAAGAAGCAGTAGTCTCCCTGTAAAAGAGAGGCTTGCTAACCATAGCCCTTTTGGTCAATGGTGAACAGAATTTCAGGTGACTAAGTGGTACAGCTGAGGACTCTGGCTGAGGCACAGCAGTAGAGTGAAAGATCAGATAAAAAAATGAAATATAGCTCTTCCTATATGTGAAAGGTGTATGAATAAGAGCACTTCTTAGTATATGGTAGAAGTGGTCAAAATAATTGTGTAACAGGCTGACTGGAGCAGAAACATGGTATCTATTTTACCATGAGTCACTTATCAGGGAGCATGTGAAATACAACCCCAGGCAGAGAAGAGAAGTAAAAGATATTAACAACTTTGTGGCATTAGAAACACGTGTTGTCCTTTCATGCATAGCCATGGTTGTTCCTTGCATACGAGACTTCAGGTGAGTGGACTAACTAAACATGTTCCCTACATACGGATATTCCACAAATCATTTCTATGCAAATTCATTTTCCCCATCCATTATGTGTTTATTGGTGGGAGAGTGAGATCAAGACTTATAGGGGAGGAATTCCTTGTTATTAATTTATTTAAAATGATCTGGTGGATTTATTATAAAATATATCCTCTGGATTACTGGTAAATATAAACACATTGGTTGGAGCTCATGAGCTATGATTTGGTAGGACTTTAAGCTCACAAACTACCTAGAACCTGGGGCTGCTCTCCAGGAGGCTCAAAATGATGGTGTTCTGGATACAAAAGATGGTATTCTAGTTTTTTTTAATGTTACTTTAAATTCAACTTCATGTGACTTCACATGAGCCTGTAGATAGAGGTTCTTAAAGTGTGTGTGTGAGTGTGTGTGTGTGTGTGTGTGTGTATGAGTGTGTGTGTGTACATGTGCACATGTATGTGTGATAGATTTCTTTGGGAGTCTGATAAGGTCTATCTTCTGAGATAGTCCCCTTCTGAGAATAATATCTTTAAATGAATGAAATAAATTGCATAGAGTTACAAAAGAAACCAATTATATTGAAATAGGGTTATCAAAATATTATTTAAAAAAAGTTCATGGACTCTAGTTTAAGAAGCCTTGCTGAAGCACAATATATCATTGAGCGTCTATGATTTCATTTGTGTGGTAATTTCCTCTCCTGATGAAGGATACAGACTTAAAAGAGCTTAAGTGATTTGACCATGATTGCACAGCTAGTAAGTGCTGTAGGTAACATTTGAACCCAGGTCTGCCTAATTTTATTCAGTGTGCCTTGCTGTCCTTCTTAGGAGTTTATACAAACTTATATTGAATCTCATTTCAGTTCTAGTGCATAGTTGTCAAGATTAGAAAGCTTTGACAATTCTTAACATCCTTGGTGTATTCTATCATTTGTAAAATATATAGTCATGTGTCAGAGTTGTAGTATAGATTTCCAACTTTAATAACCTTAAAAGTGTTATCTTTTTCATATAAACTTTCTTCCCTCTTTGCTGATGGGGGCTTCTAAACTGATGTTATGACAATTATTAGATTTTAGGAAATGGAAATGACAAAATAACTTATAAATGGAAAAAAGTAAAATTGCACGAAAAACTCACAATCCCCTTCAATGCTCAACATTCAATAATAAAAATAATTCTTATGGTTTAAAAAAACTCAATAGAAAAATTGAAACATCTTAAGTTCAGGCAAAGAAAGAATAATAATTACATTCATCATTTATGTACACTATCTCATTTTAACACTGTACCTGTAGGGAGGGTAGTACAAACAATATTATATTCATTTTCCAGATGAGGAAACTGAGGCACAGAGAGGTTAAGGGATTTGCCTAAAATCACACTGTATGGGCAGAATTAAAATCCAAATCTTCTTACTCCAAATCTTTGGTTCATTCTACTATATTATATACTTCTTGCAATTAAAAATGAATAAAAATTGAATAAAATCTGGCTTAACCTGGACATTTTTCTGTATCTTGACAGTTCTATTTAATTTTATTCCATCATACCAGAGCTGATTGGATTTTTCTATGTGAAGTTTCAAAGGATATCATTCTCATTCTCATGTTAAAGTGAACATACACGGAGTGTCCATCATATTCTCGAAATGTATACTAATCTGTTCTACTTGGTTAATTTTCAACCTGCCTTGACTATTACTGATGTCTGCTTGTTTCTTTCTGCCCTTTATTTTAAAGAGAAAAAGATCAAATTCCATGAAATATAAGAAAATTTTTGAAAGAAAACAACTCTCTTCAAATGGTTGGATATTCTTGTGTGATCTTAATTTCCTTCCATATTTCTTTTCTATCTCTTGGGAAATGTATGTCTATTTCTGCTGTTATTCACTGACTCACTTTGTGGACACTGAGGCAAAGAATTCATTTTTTTCATCTGTGTCTCTACCTCTGCTGTCAATAAATTACCTATTACGTTTCTTAGAGGTTCTTCTGTCTCTTTCACTGACCTCTTGTTCTTTGTGTATTTGAAAAATGTCTTTTTATTTATATTTATCATCTTCACAATCTTCCTTTCATTTGCTACCTTAGCTTTTCTTATCACTTTATAGGCCTTCAACTTCATTTTATAATCTTCCCAATCCGCTCTAAATCTTATGTTATATACTCTCCATATGCTTCTTCCTTACTCCTGATTTTTTCCCACTTTCTTGTTCATATTAATTGGCTCCATTTTTATTTCCAGTATATTTATTACTAAATGGCATTTGTTGCCTTTGGGCATATATTTATTTATCTTTCAGAACTCTCCATTTACTCTGTGTCCTTTTCTTCTTTTTTTGCTACCCCATTTTATTCCACTTTTCTTATGTTGCCTTTAAAAAAAATCTTTCTTCATTTATATAATTTATGCTTCATGCATTGGTAGAAGAGTTTTTAAAATAAACCTTTGTATATTTGTTGCCAACAGTATGAATTTTATTCAATCTAAAAATAGGTTTCGATTCTGTGTGTTGAATCCAAATGACCATACCAATTTTTAGTAATAGGGTGAGAAAAGGAGATGTTTTTACTTGCCAACAGGTAAATAAGTAAAGTATCTACTTATCACCACCTGTTGAAGTACATTTGGAGATCCTTAGTGAAAAAAAAAAGATGTCCCCAGCTAAGTGATATGCAGACTCTATGATATCATGGAAAGAAGGGGAACCAGATAACACTACTGAGCACTGACCACTCAAAGCTAGGGCTAACCAATGAATGATACATGAGAGGAATAAGTCTATTCACCTTCCATATCAACAAAACCTGACTGAGGTAGAGCATGTCCAATTTTGGATTGTGGATTCCTTCCTTGCATATTTTTTCCTAACACAAATAATGGCATCAACTTCCTCTTGCTCACAAATAAAGGACCTAAAATAGTTTTCTAAATTATTTTTTAAAATATCTCTTACTGCGTGACATTTAGCAAGTCATTTAACTTTTCTGAGATTCAACTTTCTCATCTGTAAAATGGAAAAGACTAATAACAATATTTGCATAATCTACCACACAGATCCAGATCAGCTTGAAGAGTCAATCAATAAATAAACATTTATTAAGTTCCTACTATATGCCAGGCACTGTGTTAAGTGTTGAGTGTGTATGTGTGTGTGTGAGCGAGCTCATTAACCACAAAGCATTATGTAAAGGACATCTATCACCATCCTCATCATAGATAATAATAATAATAATAAATGAGTAATAGCTATTATTTGTTATATGACAGGATACTTACTATCCACAAAAACAGAAGATGATTACAGGTTTTTTTTAGTTAATTAAGGGCAAGTCAACCAATTTGCCTTCAAATATTCACTTCTCTAGATTATATATCTATGCAGCCTAGTTTCATTAAATGACTGCTCTACTTTGCATTGGCTGTTTTGCTCACTACCACCCTAGTTAATGAATGAAAATGAATCATTGTTTGCGTGAGAGAGTTAAATGTTAGGAAATAGCCAGAAAAAAATAAAGTCTAAAATACTGAGTTAATATTTTGGATGATGCATAAAAAAGAATAGAGAAATATTCACACTAACTAGCCAGTGTCTAGGGAGCCCAAGCACATGATTCAAAATAAATCCAGACATCCGTGCAAAATGAACAATGATCATAGTAAATTCTAAACATGGCAGAATTTGGTCCCAAATCAAAAACTGTTTCCTTTTTTGGATATTATAAAAACATCCTATAACCATTTTCATAGTATATTGTTCTGCTCATTTCCATAATCTAATTCAATGATACTTATTTTTTGTGTCACTTAGAGTATTTCTCTCTCTACTTTTTCTATTTTAGTTAGTGATTTTAGAAACCATAGACCTCAATAGAGGAAAATCACTAACCTCTGTACTTCAGCCAATGTGGTCAAAGCAATAATACCATGCATTGACAGGTGCTGGAGGATTAAAGTGATTTCCCATACACTGTTTCGTTGAAACTCACAATGAAATTGGAAGGGCAGAACAGATGTAATTGTCCCCACTTTATAAATCAGGAAACCTGAAGCTCAATAAGGTTAAATGATCATTCAGTAAGTATTATTAGTTAATAAGCATTTATTAAGTGCCTACTATGTGCCAGGCATTGTACTAAGCTCTGTAGGTACAAAGAAATGCAAAAAAAACCCAATCCTTGCCCTTGAGGAGCTCATAATCTAGTGGAGGAGACAACATGCAAAGAAATATGTAAAAACAAGATATATACGGGATAAATAATAAACAATCAACACAAAGAAGGCACTAGAATTAAGAGGGATTGAGAAAAGCTTCCTGTAAAAGGTGGGGTTTTAGCTGGGACTTTAAGGAAGCTGGGGAAGTCAGGAAACAGGTGAGGAAGAAGAGCATTCCAGGCATGAGAGACAGTTAAAAAAAAAAAAGAAGTTAGAGGGGTGGGACATGTTTTTTGTTAGAGGAAGAACAAAGAGGCTGATGCCACTGGATCACAGAGTACATAGTGGGATATCAGATGTAACAAGACTGGAAAGGTGTGTGTGTGTGTGTGTGCATGTGTGCATGTGTGTGTGTGTATGTGTGTTTGTGTCTGTGTCTGTGTGTGTGTGGGTGGGTGAAGTAGACTAGGTTATGAAGGGCTTAGAATGCCAGAGAATTTTGATTTTGATCCTGGAGGTGATAGAAACCCTCTGAAATAATATTTGTAAAGTGGTGAGCACAATGCCTGGTACATAGTAGGCACTTAATAAATGTTTATTTTTGTTATTCTTTCCACTGGAGTTTATTGAGTAAGATGGACTTTCACTTTAGGAAAAATCACTTTAGTGGCAGAATGGAGAATGGATTAGAGTAGGGACAGAATATGGCAGGCTGACCCACCAGCAGGCTATAACAATAATCCAAGAGTGAGGAGGTGAGGGCCAGGACCAGTGTGATAGAAGTATCAGAAATGAGAAGGGGATATATTCTAGAAATGTGGCAAAAGTGAAATCCACAATCCTTAGTAACAGATTGGATATAAGTTGTGAGAGATTGTGAGGAGGCAATGATGTATCTAATATCATAGAAGTTAGTAAGAGCATAGTGAATATGGGACTTGAAATCTGGTTTTCTGATTCAAGTTCATTGTTATTCAGTCATTCAGTAGTGTCCGCCTCTTCATGGCCCCATGGACCACAACACACCAGTACTCTCCATGAGATTTTCTCAGCAAAGATACTGGAGTGGTTTGCCATTTTCTCTCCCAGTGGATTAAGACAAACAGAAGTTAAGTGACTTACCTAGGGTCTGAGGCTGGATTTGAACCCAGGTCTTCCTAACTCCAGGCCCAGAACTCTATCTATTAAGCCACCTAGCTGCCTGATTTTCAAGTTTGGTGATCTATAAATTTTAGATACAATGTGCCAGTTTTATTTTAAGATGGCTTAATGCTTGTTTCTTTTTCTTTTATGACATTTACCTTGTTCTTCATGGCTCCAGAGGATAAAACTAGGGGCTTCTGAGAGGTAAATTTAGATCTGTAGTTAGGAAACACTTCTTAACAATTAGAAACCATATAAAAATTTAATGATAGTTCTTCAAAAAAAAACTAGATTACTCTTCATCAGGTAGATTATAAAGAGGATTCTGTTCAGATAAATGTTGCAGAAGATAATATATTACAACACTAAGATTCTGTCATTCTGTTATCTCTAAATTGTATTATGCACAAAATATCACTGAAATATGTTGCCAGTTAGAGACAGTTGCCTATCGATTACTATGATTCGGTATCCTGTAAAAAGTTATATAAAGACAAAACAGCATCTTCAAAAGTTATCACAGAATAGAACAACTAAACATGAAATGCAAAGTGGCCAAGTTGAAACAGAAACCTTATATACGTGGATAAGCTGTATGTTTCTGTAATGCTGTAAATCTTGGATTCTTGGTGTTAAACTCAAATAGAAATGGGGGGGGGTTGTCACTAAACTGCCCATATGTATCCTTGTGGACAGTTTAGTGACAGCCTACCATTTCTATTTAGATCATTTATGTTCTAAAGACACCTAGCTTGTGGCTCACAACACTTTTGAGTGAAACCATATTACATGCAATTGGGAAATATGTAACAAAATAAATGATCTTCAGCACCTAAATATTGTAAAACTCCATTCATTCCAAATTTTTTTGGTTTCCAAAAATTCATATAAATGTTTACAATGTATTTCAAATCTCCTTCATACCAGATAAGTAAACCTTAATGGAAATATAGAATTCTATAATATTTGAGTAGGAAGGAACTTTAGAGATCATCTAAGCTAGCACCCTCATTTTTCAGATGAGGATACTGTGATTAAAGCAGTTAAAGTAAGTATCCCCAAGTCACAATGGCAAAGCTGAGCCTAGAATTCAGCCCATCCCTGCCACACAGCTTCCACTAATTTTTGCCCATAAAATAATGTAACAGTTCTTAATTTTTACATCTAATTTTCATTTCCTAGACTCTTAAGTTGTATTTTTTATATTCTTCATGGGTTATTATGTTTCTTTGTCTTTTTACTTCTTGTTTAAATTTTTTTTATACCTACTTAAAATAAGCTTCCATCTTTAAAAAAAAAGTATGATGACATAGGAGGACTTAGGAAAAACCAACTTAATTGAAGGGTACATAGTTTTTTTTTCTTTTATAATACCATTTTATTATGCTTATAAGGTTACATTTATATTCAATTCTAACAACTCAAAAAAGGATTTCAGCCTGTGACATCTAGCCTATCTTCATGGACATAACTTATTGCATCTATGTTAAGAGCTGCTAGAGAACAGTTTCATTTGTTCCCTTTTGTCATATTTTAAATTTGGAAGGGACTTCAGTGTACATCTAGATCAACCCAAACTGAAAACAAAAAAATCCCTAATAGAACAAATTAGCAAATGGATCTTAAGCATCTGCATGTAATAAAAGAGAATCAACTGCTTCCTGATTTAGCTCTGTCTGCTTTTCAATATCTCTGATGGTTGGAGTTTTTCCTGACATCAAGCCTGTATTTTTCTCATTTTAACTTCCATCCATTGCATCAGATGCTGACCTCTGTGGCCAAACAAAAGTCTGCACTAGCTCCCGTGTAACATCCTTTCAAATACTTGAAGACTGCTGTTGTCTTTCCCCACACTGTCGTCACTTCTTCACTCTAGACATCTCTAGTTCCTTAAGCTGGTCTTCCTATGGCATAAATTCAGAGCCCTTCTCCAATCTTACTGCATCCCTCTGGACATTATCCAGCTTGCCAACATCTTTCTTAAACTGTGTTTAACTATAACTGAATACAGTATCCCAGATATGATCTTCCTAGATCTAAGTAAAGCAATGTTCTCATCTCTTTATTCCTGGAAGCTATGTCCCCCTTTCTGTAACCCAAGATTACATTAGCTTTTTTTGGCTGCCATATCACACAGTTGACTGTCATTAAGCTTACAATCCACAAAAACTCATAGATTATTTTTAGACTAACTACGACTTAACCATGACTACTCCATCATGTCCTTTTATTACCTTTATTCCTTTCTATTTGGCTGTACACTAGAAGGTACAATTTTCCAGCTTGTTTTACAATTGTTTGACAACAACGTGCAAAGCCTAATTATTATTTTGTCCCTTGATGCCTGTGATCGTAATATATAAAAGATTTTGTTCATTTGCTATTTTAAGCTCTTGTGAACATTTCATCCTTTACTGAACTTTAGGATGCTTGTGTCCTGAACTCTGAAGGAGTGAACTTTTATTCTCTTAAGAGCTTGCTAAAAGAAAGGTCTTGCTCAGCGCAGAAATCTAACTTGGCTCTGATTTTGACAAAGTAGGATATGTGATTGGGAAGGAATTCAGTTTGGATTAAAAGGGAGAATTTTGGAAAGGGATGGAGCAGCAAAGGACAGTTGGATAGGACACCTGCTACAACAAAGAAGAAATTGTTTTATATATTATTTACCATTCCCCAAGGCTTCTCTGCCATTCCAAGCTGGTTTACTTCTCATATATTTTATTTAACATTTTTACACTTTGCCACAAGTAGAAAATAAGTGGGTATAGTTCAGGCTTTACTTATAGAGATTATAAAATGTAAGTTTTGAGACAGAGGCAAACGAATTATAGTGGGGTTTTTTAAGTCATCCAGCAAACTAACAAAGCTGGCTTAATCTTATTTTAGAATATTTTCCTTGTGATAGGTACCACCAAAAATTAGTGCATACCTCTTGTATTTGTGCTTTGGTAAGATCATCCATCAGTCAGTGTCTGAATTTAGCATTTGAATGTTGGTTATATGATCTTTTTAAAAAAATGGGATATAATGTCATAAGTAAGTTGTATGGGGGGAAAAGCATTAAGGTGCATAAAAAAAGAAAGTTTATACTTTAGTGTAGTTCTTTTTTTTTTTTTTTGATCCCCAAACTAAGAATTTGGTCCCCTAACCAAGAACATAGGATTGTGGAGTTAGAGCCAAAAGGGTCTTCAGAGGCAATCAGGTCTACCTCTTTCATTTTACAGGTGAGGAAATTGAGGCCTAGGGAGATAAAGTATTTTGCTTATGGTCATCTGGGAAGTAAGCATGAGTTATGGGATTTAATTTCAGAGCTTTTGATTCCAGAATCAGTGCTCTTTCCACTGTACAACAGTGTTGTATACCAGTGCTCAAAGATCTATTATTTGGGTGAGGATACAGTACACAGATTGTAACCTATAAATAAGTCTTAGGGAGTCGCTTGAAGCTCAGAATGGTTAAGTGACTTTTTTGTGGTCACTTAGTGAGATAATATCAGATTTGAAACTGATTTTTTTTACTAAGTTAAAGTGTAGCAGGTGATCTAACTATGTCATGCTTGCTTTTTAATCATCAGTGGAAGTTATTGTCACTGACAAGTATGTAGCTGTGAAGTCTGCTGTGTGGTCCAAAGTCCCTTTCACATGAATACAAGTAAGGCTGTCTCCTAGATTGAGGAATCAGATCAAAACTACATAGCTTCTGGAAAGCCCAGAAAATCAATCACCCTATGACTCCATGCACATCCCCATTCCTCTGACTCCCCAAACAAAAACTCCCTTCCCTAGCTGCCTCTTTCATATAGCTATTGTTTTCTCCCATTAGAAAGAAAGTTTCTTGAGGGCAGGAAACTTTCTTATCCCCAACTTTTAAACGTGCTGGGCACATAGTAGGCACTTAATAAATGCTTTTTCCTTTATCTATCTATGTCTCCATCCATATATCTTAGAGGGAATTCCAATTGCAGAGCTCCATCTACAAACTATGTTCTTCTACATCATGGTTTTAAAGAACCCCATTGTTCTCTGGTTATTGCTTAGCTTATTGATCGGTCAACTCCTATTTTCCCAGTAGTTAGCACTTATTACTTGCTGTTTTTCATTGGGCCTTTTCTATTCCTACTTCTTCCATAATCCCTCTTCACAGTTGGCTCATCATACAGAAGCTATTTGGGTATCAGGTTATTGTAGATTGTTTACATGTGCCAGGGAGGAGGTGAGACAAATGACTTAGTTTTGATTCTGGTGGACTCTGCATCAGTACTTCTGTCTATATTTGCTGTAAATGACAGTCTCCCTGCCATTTAATGTTGACTGTAATGTGCATTGCTCCAGATGCTAAGAGTAGTGTTTGAAGCAGATCCAAACCTAATTGATCTGCCAACTCTTTTAGAGAGTTTCTTTTGGTCTGTAGTGTGATGTTGCAATGTCATACTCTCTCAATTAGTCTGGCCTTATATTCTTTGTTTTTGTTTTTTTTAACTTTTCTCTTTTGTCCATGTACTACCAGTATAGCCATATCCATTGACAGTTTTCCATTTTGGCATCAAATTATTCTGAATTTTCTCCTACCCTGCTTTTTAGTTCTCTTGTTATTTCTGCTTGGTATGTTCTACAAACTGGTGGTGAGACTCAAGAATATCGACCATGTGTTCTCTATCCCCATCATGGCATTATTTATAGTGTTGGAACAGATTCTGAGCTCAATAAATGCTTGTTGAGGAAAGGGGGAAGTCTAGTAGAATGGACATTTATTAAGTTTCTACAATGTATGAGATACTGCTAAATGCTTTATACGTATTATCTCCATTATCCTCACAATAACTCTGGAAGGCAGGTGCTATTATTATCCCCATTTTATGATTGAGGAAACTGAGGCAGACAGACGTTAAGTGACTTCTCAAGAGTCACACGACTAGTTAGTGTCTGAAGCTGGATTTATATTCAGACCTTCCTGACTCTAGGTCCAGTGCCCTAGCCACTGCACCACCTAACTATAAGGAAGGAATGCTATTTCTACAAGGTCTCCCTGACATAGATTTACACAAAACTTTACTTCATAACATTGGAAACACACTTAGAAATTCTAAAGTCTCCATGGAAATTTCAGTCCATTTCACATAGGATATAGAATTTTTTTTCTTAATCTGCTGCTGGTTTCAAGATACGATGCATGAGTAGGATAAAATATAAAATATATTTTAATGTAAAAAAAAAACCTAAATAAGAATTCAAGGTCATAGAGACAGGAGAGATGCAGCACAGTGGGAAAATCTCAAAATCACAAAAGCATATAGTTAGATGGACCTTAAAGACCATGTAGTACAACTGCTTCAGTTCAGAGATAAAGAAAGTTGGAAAGTTGTGATTTTTCCATGGTTATAGAGCTACTCAGTGGCAGTAGGACTTGAACCTAGTCTTGCTTACTCTAAGCCTTGTACTCTCTCCTCTCTGCCACCCTGCCTTTTTCTCAGTAGAGCATGGTTTCAATCTATTAGCCTCTGGGCTATGGGCCTAGCACCCTTCTGCTGAACTTCTCTACTGCAAAGTTTGAGAAGTGTCATTTGGGATCACTTCCGAAATTGGTATCTTGCAAATCGTCAACTTAAGTTAGCAATCTTGGTTAGCTTTGTGTGTGTGTATGTATTTGTGTGTGTGTGTGTGTGTGTGTGTGTGTGTGTGTGTGTATGTGTGTGTGATGGATTTGCAGCAGTCAATCATCAATGTTGTTCATAGCTGAGAAGTAAAATTATTGTGCTAATAACAGTGACAACTACATATCTAATCTCATTATTTCTCATCCAGTTGGCAGAGTGCACTTCAGTCACTCAATGTAAGCCATTATAATGGGTGAAATGAAATCCAGAGGCTGAGAGGGAACACATTTGATAAAAAAAGAAAATAACAACAACATCAAGAACAAGAAGAACAAGCTACTTATTTCCTAGAAGAAAATGACTCTGCATTAGGGAGGTACAGTAGTGTAGTGGAAAGCATTTTAGATTGGGAATCAGAGGTCTTTAGATTTCAATCTTGACCGATGCTATTTTAGTATGACCTTGGATATAGTCATTTAAACTTAGTCTTGGTTTCCTTGTTTGTAAAATCAAGGATTGGAATGAATGACCTCTATATCTATACCTTTGAATTCTAAGTGATCTGTATTTTCTAGACATTGTTTAACAATGCCTAAATTTATCCAGTTTTGGGGAGTTGTTATTGTTTGTACAAAGTACTGCCATTGATCGTGTCAGAGTGCCAATCCCAATGATAGTTACTGTCGTCTGCCCTCAAAGAGGATTTTTACAGAATCATAGAATCTCAATTTTGGAGAGGCCTCCAATCTAGTCCAGTGTATACTTAAGGAATCCCCTGCATAATATCATTAACAGATATTCTTAACAACTTCTAATGATGGGGAAACTCATTGCCTCCTGAGGCAGTCCATTCCTTTTTTATATCTGTCTAATTATTACAAATTGTTTCTTATATTGAGCAAAAATCTAATTGTAGTTTTCACTTATTGGTCCTAATTCTGCATTCTAGGTCTGAGCAAACCAAGTTTAATCTTTCTCCTTTATGACAAATTTTTAGCTATTTCAAGATAGAATTATTTTCCATTGAGTTTTCTCTTCTTTAGGTAATTAGGTGGTAGAGTAAATAGAACACTAGGTTTCAGCTTGAATTACTCAATAGATGTGTGACCCTGGTCATATCACTTAACCTCTGCTTGCCTTAGTTTCTTCAACTGTAAAATGGAGATAATAATGGAACCTACATTACAGGGTTGTTGTGAGAATCACATGAGATGAATGAGGTAATATTTGTAAAGTGTTTAGCACAGTGCCTGACACATAGTAACTGTTATCCAAATGCTTATTTTCTTATTTCCTCCACTTTTACTCTCTTCAATTAATCCTATATTGCATGTTTTTGAGTCCTCTTCACCGTATAAAATTTAGCTTGTATATGTAATTCCTAAATTATGATCCCTACAATTGAACACAATACTCCAGATATGGTCTGAGATGGGCAGGATCCTGTGGGACCCTCACCTTTGTTTTAGACACAAAGTAATTCAGCCTAAGATCAAACTCAGCAGCTTTTGTTCCTACTCTAATATTGCCTCATATTGAGCTTTTGTTTCATGAAACTGACAGATCTTTTATAAAAAATGAGGTTTTTAAATAATATGTCCACAATCCAGTGCTTGTACAGATGATTTTTTTGGTGCCACAATGTAAAATTTTACATTTCTGCCTATTAAATTTTATCCTTTAGATTCAGTCCATAATTTCAGTTTCTTGAGATCTGTTGGAACTCTTATTTTACCATCCAATATATTAATTATTCTTTCAAGGTCTATGTTATTTGCAGATTTTCAAAGTGTGAAATAAGTGCATATGTGTGTACATGCATTTAATCATTGATTAAAATAGTAAAAAGAAAAAAGGCAATTTAGTATAAAACCCTATGTAGGTTGTCAAGTCTATTTTTTTTTAATCACCAATACTTGAGGTCTAGTCATTTACCTTGTCCAAACTGTCCTAATTGTACTATCATTAGACTGGTGGACTCAGATAGCTTGTAGATGATGACACTATAGTGGAAAAACTTAGTCCAATGCCTTGCCAAAAACCAAGCATACTATCCCTACAACATTCTATGTTTCTAACAATTCAGAAACCCTGCCAAAAAAAGGAATGGGAAGTTAGTCTGGCACAAGTATTTCTTTCTTTCTTCTTGCTTTCTTTCTTTCTTTTTAATGTTTACCCTCTATCTCATTGTGATAATCATTTTCATTTATAGATACCTTCTAAAATACCTTCTCATAATATATTTCTTTCAAACATATTTCTTTCATAAAAAGTTCTAGGATTAGGCAGGGATTAAAGTCCAGTTTATTATACTTTGAATAATTTTTAAAAATCAGATTTAGTACCTTGAACTTTGACTTTTCATAGAATGAGATCACTAGGAGAGCCAGTAAAGAATCATGCAAAATAGCCCAAAGAACTGTGACATAGACTTTCACTCAGTTGAAACAAAAGGGCTGAACCAATTATAAATTAGAATGCAGGTGTATCAATTGCAAAAAATACAAAGTGATTTTCTGCTAAGTTAGCCATATTAGGCTAGCTTTAATATAGGGCATATTTTGTATTTTTATCCACTATACATTACAAATTAATTATAGGACATTGTTCACTGTAGCTATGTTAAACCATATGAGTTTATTTCTCATTGTACCAAATTATATTACTGATCTCTACTACTACAAATCTGTAACTTTTCATCCTTGGGGATATGTTTGTGCCCTTTTCCTAACTTGAATCCCCTGGGCACTATTAAAGAGAGGTTTCCCAAATTCTTTTTTGTGACTTTTATGACCTGAAAGTAAGTAATCTGATTGGTGATGAAAATCAGGATCAACATAGCATAATATCTTGGGAATCAGAGTTCTGCCAAACACTTAAGAACTAAGAAAAATATACTTGCGTGCACAAATGGAATGTTGGAGGAAACGCTGAGTAGTCCACTAGGTGTTAGAATAACAGTGTGAATATATCCAGTGGTGACATGCATAATGGCATGACCTCCCTGAGAGCTCAAATAATTCAGAAATGAAAACTTAGATTGCATTATGGAAGTAGAAGACACTGGTCCTTTAGCCAAAAATGAAAACTGTGTGTGTGTGAGAAGAAGTAATAGCAGAAGCCTTGGTAATGCTGTCGTGGGTACTAGTGTCTGAAAACCTCAGCTGACTCAATTAATCAGACGTTTTTGTGCAGGGGGTGGGGAGAGCTAGAATTCTACTTTAAAAGAAAAGAATTAAATAATAAGCTACAAATGACTTGAAGCACACATACATACATATATACATACATGCATACATACATATAAAAGGGATGTCCAGGATATGAACTGGGGTTCATATACTATTAGCCCAATCTTCTATATCCTTGGCATCTACAGCTTTGTACCATGAGAAGTACCCTTTGGGATTATGACTCTCAAATATCACAAGATATTCAATCAACAAAGTTGATTCTGTGATACTTTCCTTATATTACTTATAGAAGTAGTAAAGTGGACTAATGTATTTTAGAAACATTTTTCAACAATGGGACTTAAAAAAGGTTTTCTTATTAATCTAAACCTAAGTAGAAATTCAATTAACCAGAATCCCCCATTCCCTGAGTGTTCCAGTTAATTATGATTGAACCATACTGAGTACTGCAATATCATAAACCCAAATCCCAGGAATTTGAACTGGAAATGAGAGAATGCATATGGGAAACAGGAATCTTTCAGTGAATGTGTGTCATGGGGACTAGGACCAAATATGAGAAAACCTGCTCTTAATCAAGGTCCCTTTAAAAGATACTCTACTGAAAGCTATAGCTAATTCTATAATGAAAATTTTGTTATAAGCTCCCTTTTTCCTGTTCCTTCCTCAGAATTCTCCTTTTTGTGCTACACAAGAGCAATCATTATTGAAATGTTGACTGTTAAATGTCCCAAAATATTTCTCCCATTTTCAATAATAATTCTATCACATGTCTACAATGAACCCACAGATAAAAATAGTGAAAGATCTTATTTCAAACCCTGGTGTCAGATTGTACATTTTTACTCAAGGCAGATTTGTGACCATAATCATATCTGCTCACCGTCATCATTGGTCCCTTTTCAAATCATTAGTGCAGAGGCCTAGATCTTTGTATATTAAGCAATTTATAAAAAATGTATTAGAATAATAATAAACTTCTCAGTCTTTTTTGTAATTGAGAATTTGAAAAAATGTATTAAAATTTACTTAGATATCTCACTTAATGTGTATAACTTAAGTCCTGGGTTAACCACATGCCCCAGTAGATAGAGGGCTGAACTTGGAGTGAGAAAAACTTGAGTCTGAATCTTCAAAGCTTTGTGACCTGGAATAAATCACTTAACCTCTCTCAGCATTTTACAGTGAGTTTCCTCACTGCAAAATGGGGATAATAGGAGTTCTTACCTTACAAGAATGTTGTGAGATTCAAATGAGATAACACATGAGAAATCATTTTGCAAACCCTCAGGCACTGTATAAATGATGGCTTTTGCAATTATTATTAAACGGACAATTCTAATGATAAATGATAGGTTTATGTGCCACTTTATGCATAGACATGTTAGGCAGAGCAGTGGCTAGAGTGCTAGATTTGGAGTTAGGGAGACCAGAGTTCAAATCTAGCCTTGAGACACTTACTAGGTGTATGACCTTGGGAAAATCACTTAACCTATGAATTCTTCACTTTACCATTTGTAAAAGTTAGAATTTGGAGTCAGCTAGGTGGTGCAGTGGATACAGCACTGGCCCTGGAGTCAGGAGGACCTGAGTTCAAATTTGGCCTCAGACACATAACCCTTACTAGTTGTGTGATTCTGGGCAAGTCACTTAACCCCAATTGCCCTCACCAAAAAAAAGGGGGGGGGATTGTTGTGTGGATATAATGAAACAATACTTATAAAGTGTTTTGCAAATGTTAAGCACTAGATACAGGTTTACTATTAATGTATTCACAATATTTTGCTATTAAGATTGTATCAAGACTAATACAATCAAGAATTTTAAAGGTAGAAAGGACAGTAAAGATTATCTAATCCAACTACCTTGTATTTTGCTAATGATTTGTAAGACCATAGTTTGTGTTGAAGAGGAGGTAGGAATTATTGATAGAGCTGTGTTATAGTTCAAGTAAATAAAATTTTTTCTAATATAACTTTTATCTTCAGTGTTGTTTCTTAAATGCCTTGCACATTTGTTTAAAAAGGTTTCAAGTTGTATGATTACAGTGGTATAAATGTTTATAGTAGCACAGTAATAAAACAAAAAGAAATTAACTATGGGAAATTCACATCTATATTAGAACTTTGAAATTCTGTTTTTATTTTTAAAATGTCATAGAAATTTTTCCTTATTATGTTATTTTCACTTATGAATATTTACTTTTCCTCTTATAACAAGTAATAAAAATAAAGTAAATGTGCATGTGTGGGGAGGAGGAAGGAAACAATTCAGAAAAGCTAGTTGATGTATCAACTGAATCTGACAGCATATGCATTGTTCTCTACCCATAATATTCCACCATCTTTCCAAAGAAGGGAGAGAGGTACATTTTCTCATTTCTTCTTTAGAAACAAGCCAGTTTCAGGGTTTTGTTTTTGTTTTATTGTTCTCTCCATTCACATTGCCATGATCATTGTGTATATTGTTTTCCTGGTTCTTTTTCCCTTCTTCATCAATTCTTTTATCTTCTCATGCTTCATTGTATTCTTCATACTTATTATTTCTTATGATGCAGAAATATTCTATTATTTTCCTGTTTAACAATTTAGTCACTTCCCTGTGAATAAGTATCTACTTTGTTTCCATTTCTTTGATATCAGACACAAAAATAATGTTGCCATAAATATTTTGGTAAATGCATAATTTTCCTTTCTGTTTTTTACATCCTGGGGGTATTTGTCTAGCAGTAGGATTTTTAGATCAAAGTTTGGGCTCTTAATTTTGGGAGGTATCATAAATGCCTTTGGAAGTCTGGTGAAGTCTATGGACCTCTTCTCAGAATAATGTTTTTAATTGCATGAATAAAATACATAGAATTGCAAAAGAAACTATAAAATGTAATTTTATATGTAATGAAATAAATATGTTATTTTTCCTCTCCAAGTTCCAAGACCCCTTAAAAATCTCTCTCTGGACTCTTTGGAGTATGCAGTTCCCAAGTTAAGAATGCTTGGATCAAAGGGTATGGACATTTTAGTTACTTTTTGAACATAATTCCCTATTCATTTCCATAATGACTGGATCAATTGACAGCTCTACCAACATGCATTTATAGGCCTACATTTTCACAGTCTCCAAGGCTGACTATTTTTTTCCTTTTATCTTTGTCAGTTTACTGAGTGAGGTAAAATCTCATAACTGTTTTGAGTTCATTTATCATTTTGGAGGAATCTCATGTAATTAATGATTGTTGTTATTCATTCATTTCAGTTGTGTCCAGTTCTTTGTAATCCCATTTGGGGTTTTCATGACAAAGATACTGGCGCGGTTTGTCATTTTCTTCTCCAGCTCATTTTACAGATGAGGAAACTGAGGCAAAAAGGTTAAGTGATTTGTCCAAGGTCACATAACTAATAAGTATCTGAGGTCAGATTTGAACTCATGAAAATGAGTCTTCCTGACTCAAGACCTGGCAGTCTATCCACTGTACCACATAGGTGCCAGTTTATAAATATTTTTGAGAAACTTGTGGTTAATATTACTTGACTATTTACCAACTGGGGAAAGAATATTAGTCATATATTTGCATTAGTTCCTTATATATCCTGAATACTCGACCTTTAGCAGAGTTATTTGATGAGAATATCCCATCAATCAACAACTTTGGCTCATAGCAAGAACCTAATAAATGCTTGTTGATCAAATTGTTTTAAAAATCATTATTATCCTAGTAGCATAGATCTTATTCATGCAAGAGCAATTTAATTTCAGGTAATTGAAATCATGGTTTTAGCATTTCTGTTCCTCATTGGCTAAGAAATCTACTCATGTCTATGTTTATTAAAGGTATCTGATCTGATCTTCTCTTATTTTTTGAAATGTATGTGACCTTTGATCTTCAGGTCATATATCAATTTTGAGTTCATCATAGTATCTGGTGTTAAATGTTGGTCTAAACACAATTTCTGCCAGGCTACAATCTGCCACTTCCAATTTCCCAGTCGTTCATATGAAATGGGGATTTCCCCCCCCCAATCATATGTTCTTGGTTTTTATCAAATACTGTCATTAAACTCAACAACAACAATAAAAATTTACCCATAATTTTTAAGGGTAGTATATTTACATCTAAATTCTTTTAATTTGAACTTTTCTAAAGCTATTTCCTTGAATTATGTAGATTTTAAATGTCTCTTCTGCTATGCGATAGAAAGCTCTTTCTCATGATTTATGCCCACAGGTCCAAGAAACATAACTTACCAAAATATTAATTTGTTAAATATTAATTATTAATCAATATAATTATTTTTAAACTGCCTCAGATGTCATGAGTAGAAAATGACATTAGCCTAAGAAAATGCCTTGTCAGTAACAATATAAAAAGGAAATTATGTATCATTTTAGTTGCAGAGATGAAAGAACTAAATTTAATACTTTATTTTGTAGTTGTACTCATCTTCCATCTTGATTTCTGGCCCTAAAAATCTAGAGTTATCAAGTTTTAAAAGTTAGTTAAAAAGCACCATGTCTAAGACTATTAAGATACCAATCTTATCTTCCTTCAACTTCCCCAAACTACTCCCATGGGTTTCAGGAAGTAGAAATAATAATATTTTTTGGTATTTCCACTGCCTAACAAAATTAACAGAAACAACAACAAAGACATGTTTTGCCAAAAATCAGCTTGGCATTAAAGTATTAATATTTAAGCTATATATCAATATTTACTTCCTGAAGATGACTTACTTTGTTACTATTTTGTCTACAAGCACAAAACTTCAGAGTTCGATCTTTAAAAACCATCAAGTTCAATCAATAAGAAGCAGTCCCAGTCTACTTTTGGGTAGTTCTCATTGTTAGCAAGCTACTCTTCCTTACAAAAAAAAAAATTCAAAATCTGCCTCTTATTACATCTTCCAACTTTTATCCTAATTTTGTCTTCCAAGCCTAACAGAACAAGTCTAATGTTGCTTCTATATAAGAATCCTTCAAATCATTAATGAACACTGTCATGTCCCCTCTGTCTTCTTTTGTAATTCCTTCTGCCAGCCCTCATGTAGCATGAACTCAAGGCCCTTTGCATCTTAGTTATCTTCCTCTGAATTCACTCCATCTATTAGTGTCTTTCAGAAATGGCAGCAGTAAGAACAGAGCACAATGCTCCCAATAGAGTCATAACAGGTAATGACTAGCAAGGCTCTCACCTTCCTACTGCTAGACACTGCCTCTTGTAATGCATATAAGATTACATTGGCTATTTTGGCTATTGTATCACACTTAAACTCAACATATAGTTTTAGATGAATGTTCTAAAGATCTAAGCAGACTTGAAAGAAGAAATTGACCAAGCTAAATTTTGAAAGTATACAATTCACATTGAAAAATTCTTTACTATCCTTAAAGAAGCTCTAATTTTTAAAAATGGGTTCGGGTCTGCCTTGTTCTCACCCAGATTTAAGTACACTACTTAGCTCAAACCTGTCTTTAGTGCTGAGAAGCTTATAAAATTCATCTCAAGTAGCAATAGTGGATGAGCTCATAATATTTCCAAGATGCATAGCAGCAATGTACTGTGGAGGAGTTAAGAGGACCTGGAATCAAATCCCAGCTCTGCTATTTAAAGTAGCTTATAAAGATAAAAACTGCCTTAAGCAGCAAATTAATCCTAACATTTCCAAGATATGTGGCTGCAGTGTGGTGCAGTGGAAAGAGTGTTAGCTTTCGAGTCAAAAGGATCCGCAAATGCTTAGCACCACTATATGGAAAAAATGCTGGTATATAAGTTGGAAAACAAGGAAGCTGAAAATCAAGGGTGAAGGAGTGCATTCCAAAGGAGTTGTATAACCTGTGGGAATGCACAGAAGTGGGAGATGTCTTGTCAAATATGAGGAACAAAAAAAAATTAGTCCAGTTTGTCTAAAGTATGTGTGAAGTGGAAAAAAAAAACATGAAGTACAAATGAAGCTCAGGTGAGATAGTATGACTAGGGAGATCAATTTTTAAGTCATCTATAAGTTAACCCATGGAAACAGATATCCACCAAAGAAGAGTATCTAAGGAAAACTTATGAGACCCATAGAGCTTGGTGGATACTTACAGAATCAGTAAAGACTGAAAAAAATGTCAGCGTCTAGAAGGGAACCAGGAGAGAACAATGTCATAGAACCCAGGTTAGGAAAGAGTTTCCAGGATGTGTGGGGAGGGGAGAGGTGGGAAGAGGGTCAGGTGTGTTAAAAGTTACAAAAAAAATTTAAAAAGAACAAACAAACAAAAAATCCCATTAGACTTAGTCCTAAGACAGGACTAGTAACCTTCAAGGAGGAAGTTTCAGAAAATGGTGGTAATCTTTATGTTAAATTAACAGCCTTTTTGTTAAGTGTTTTCCAAGTATAAAATCCCCTAAAACAGGTCCGCAAAAAGTGGAAGATCGTTTTGTATAGTAGCCTTTCCTCTTTATCACACAGGTTCTGCACAACACCATTTTCTCTTGTGAATACAAGTCCCTGATTTAAATAGCTAAAGATGAACTAGACATGAGGTTGGAAGGCTTAGATCATCTGTAGCCATAGTGGGTAATTCAAACCACAACATAATTAATTTTGACAAACACTACTGATCACTACTTCAGCTGAATCAATTTTGAGGTGATCCATCTTGTCCATTAAGATGGATGAAATGATCATCTCACCAGTATCTATCTAGGCCCTGTGTTCATTTAGGTCTAATCATAGACTTGGAGTGACTCACTGTTTAAAAAATGCATTTTCAGTTCATTTTTTTCTCAAATGATCTTAGTTTTCACTTTTGATATTTATTTTTATAATTGCAATATTGAAGAAACATATTGTGCTCTGCTAATCAGTCATTAGAGTCAAACAAGCAATTAAAAACAGTTATCAAATTTTTCCTGCATCTCAGGAAACTTGAGTTGAGGTTTACCTATTAAGAACATATGCCTACTATCTGACATAGTTAAATATCAAAAAGGATGATAGTTATACCTTGTTAAAGAGAATATATGGGGAACTCTTAGAGTGTTTAAAGTGCTGTCAGTCACAATCTGCAAAACATATCTTGTGAAACTAAGCAGAGAATTCACCAATTATTTATCTAGACCCTAGTGTATGTACAATATTATTCCAACTGCTAGGAGAGGATGGCATAAGGAGGTGTAGGTGGGCAAGGTAATATGGAAATGAAGAGACAACTTAGGACAAGATAATTAGAAGATAGAGTCCCTGCTCTTATGGAGATTACAACTGGTTTTAGCCAATACAATATATAAACAGTGTTAAGAAACAGACTTAGCATTTTCCTTGTAGACTAACTATTAAATCAAACTTTGTAATTATATCTGGCAGGACATTATTATACCCATGATAAAACTGAATTAAGTCAATCACCAAGCATTTATTAATCACTTATTATATGCCAGATATTCTTCTAAACCCTTGGGACACAAAGAAAGGCAAAAAACAGTTCTTGTCCTCAAGGAGTTTACATTCTAATGGGAGACAATAAACACATAAATATGTACCTGCAAGATATACACAGAGTAGTTGGAGGGTATTCACATAAAATTGTGCTGGTGTTACAATGCTTATTAAATAGGTGAGAAGGAAAGCTGGAATGATGTATCAGAAAGTTTGTCAGATTGACTTTTAATTCTTTCTCTGCTACTACAATGAGCTAGGTAGTTTTACGAGTAGCATAACTTTGGAACCTCTGTTTTTTTTAATCTGTAAAATGAACAGGTTGAACTATAATTATCTCTAAGGTCCCTGCTGGACCTAATATTTTGTAAATCAATGATTCTAATTACCAAGAACATACTTAGAAGTACAAGATATAAAAAGACAAAATTGGTATGAATGTGATGAGTGAGTTCAGTGTACAGTTTATTTGAGGGGATGTCTATCCTATTTAGTATATGCCCTTTTTCCACCTAGGTAAATCAGAAACCACTCCATAACTTTTCATTTGTAGAATTCTTGTCCTTGTTTTACCACAAAGACTCCATAGAAGATTCACCTAGTGTTCTGGAGCCCTTTCTTTTCTTCCTGCTTTCTTATGGAACATTGCCTTGCCTCCCATCTGGCCATCTCTCTTGTCCAATTTTCCCTTTATGATCAGTCTATCTACTTTTTACTTTTTCAGCCATATATGTACTTGGTATCATTTAAGCCAGGCCTGTACAACCTGCGGCCCCCAACCTGCTTATAGCAAGGATTTCGGGCAGCCCATGAAAAATGTAGAGGAAAACCCTTTACATTTTTCATAGTCCCCCTGAAATCCTTTGGCATGCCCCAAGTGGCCCGTGGGCCATGGGTTGTGCAGGCCTGATTTAAACCATTCTTTGGCTATTTTGTTTTTAGCAACATATTGCATATAGAACAGTCAAGTAGTAATAATAGTAACAAGAGTAATGATGAAGATGACAACTGACATTCATATAGCCTTTCAAAATTTGTCAAGTTATTTGTATAGATTATTTCATTAAATCTTCATAGCTACCTTATAAAGGAGTACCTCATGTTTCATTATCTTTATTTTGCAAATGAGTAAACTGAAGCTCAGATTTGCCCATGGTCACATAATTCCTGATTCCATGTCCTATTTTCTTTCTACCATCCTTCTTTAGGGGTACAAAGCCTTAAAATATCCCAGCGAGTTACACTGTATAAATTCTATTACCCCCAAATAAGGGATAAGCTAAGATAAAGAGAAATCATTTTTCCCCTAAGTTAGTTACACAATTGAGGTCAAGGATAGGATAGCGATGATAATATGAACTATGGACTTAGAAAACATAATTATATTACTCTAACCCCAAATATTTAAAGAAACCGGGATGAATCAGCAAAGGGCATCACACCTAGATGATACTTAAGCAATACTGGAGATATAATATCTCTTATTTGTTCACCAAGAGCTTTATGGAATACAAGATAAATTACAATGCCATGATGGTTGATAAGTTATGAAGTGTTTGGTAACAAGTGGAATAAATTTTGAATATAATTCTGGATAGTTTGCATCCATTTAAAACAAACTATTCACAATATCTAAGATGAATAGGACTTTACTTAATTTCTTTAGTAGTAAGAGAATGATATTGTCTACCAAGCGTTATTTCATTGGGTATACTGGAATTTTAGGAATACTTGAGATTTATAGCCTCCTTGCATGATAATAATTTACAGTAGAATCTTAAGGCATTCCTTCCTGTTTTAGCTTCTCACTTTCACTTCTTTGCCCTCATCTTCTTGGTTACTTGCCATATATATTAAATTGTCCTAATCCCAATTTTTTCCACCTATTGCTGCTTTTGCAGTTGGCTCTTATTCCTATGCCCCTTGAAAGATACTTGTGTGGCAAAAAAGGGAGAAAAATTGGCAGTTGCTGTCAGGGCGAATGTAGGACAATAAATCTCATATATTGCCAGTGTGGATTTACTTTTCATTTTTAATGGCACCAGCAGATGTTGGAGGAATTCTAGACTTCCTGCACACTTCCATTTTTACAGCTGGTCCTGCTTGACTAGTTCTTGACTTTAGGGAAGCAGTTCCTGTGTGTTTACACAGTGATTTACAGACACCTTCTTACTATGGATTCTGACCACCCTCTTGTTTCCATTCACAATTTCCCTTGAAAGTGACTGACATTGCTATCAACTCAGCACCTTACCAAGTCTCTCAACCTTGTTCTGCCCCAGCAATTGAGTCTTTTTCCCAGAGCTAATCAGTCTGAAACATCTTGAACTGTAAAATAAGAAATACACACCATACACACACACACACACACACACACACACACACACACACAAATAAGAGAGCATTTTCGATCCCAACAAGTCAGATGATAGGCCTCTGTAGTTGCCGACTTTGCTATTTTTTTCTTCATGCTTTCAAAGACACTCAGGAGTATTTGCATTTAGGTAACTTGTTACTCCACAGAGACTTTTTTTTTTGCCAAGGGGTGGGGAGAAGAAGGGGGTGGTGGTGTTTGTGTGAGTAGGCCTTAGTGCTACTGTGGCACGAGCTCTCATTACAAAGAATAGAATGCTCCTCACACTTGATTCTGAAGGAAATGGTGACAGCTTTTAGCAATTGGAAGCATCCCATGAGGCTAGAAGTGCCACTGACTGCGGCTGTCTTCATTTGAATTCTACTTTTTAGCGTGTATATTGTTCACTTGCTTTCTTGTTCCATAAGATACAGTAGAAAAGACAGAGGCAGAGAAGAGAGAATTGGAGAGATCGCTGACAGGGATCAAAAGGCATTTGCCTGAATTTCCTTATTGGAATAGCATAGTGTCCAAGTGGCACTTTAAAGGATTGAAAAAAATTTATTTGGTAAATAAGAAAAACATCAAGCGTTTTAAGGAAGAATAGAGTGATGCAAAATAATCATAGGTTTTTTTCTCTTTTCAACTTTTAATATTTATCTCAATACCTCTAAAAGTCATTCAAAAGATGGCAGAATTCTTCAATCAGTTTACCTATTTTGATGCCCCCTTTCCAATCATCAATTAACCTAATTAGACAAGTCTAATTATTTCCAGGTAGAAAAAAGAGAAAAAATAAATTTAGGTAGAAATGACTTCTTCAACTTAAACTGTCGAATCTTAGCCCACAGACATTTTATAAGTGCTCATATAAGTTCCTAAGGGTTAGGGACTTTCATTTTTTTCCCATTATGTATCTAGTATCTGTGACTGTGCCTAGCACATTAGCAGGTGTTAAATGAACATTTATTTATTGATCTAATTATTAGTTACAAATAAAATCAGATTTTTCTTGGCATCTACATCAAAGATATATCTTATTTTCTATATATCTGTTTCTATAAAGAAGCAGTGTAGCATATACAAAGAAGGCTCACCAAAGAACCAGGACCAATTGGATTCAAATTCTGCCCTTGACTAGCTGTTTGGTTTAGGTCAGTCCCATTACCTTCCCCGTGCCATGGGCAACTGTCTGAGGCTATAAGTTAATAGTGAATTGCCAGTCTTCATTGGTGGCAGGGGTTTCCACACCAGTGGAGTCATAGATCTGCACCATAAAACCAAGCAAAAATGTTCCATGGAAATTATATGTCGCATTTTATTGAACTCTGTAGGTAATGCTAAGTTTTACCTGTAAACATGTTCTTGCTGTGTCTATAGATATACCCCCTAAATGAATTTGATTATTGTTTTTCAAAAGTGCTTTCATTAAAATTTAAAAGGCACCAGGTAGAAAAAGCATGCAAAATATTATATCATATCATGTATGGAAAGAACTGTAGAGATAAAATCAGATTTGATTTTCAGGAGCCATTTTAATGTTAACATTGAGAACTTAGGCAAATAATTTAACCTCTCTAAACCTGAGTTCTTTTGTCTGTAAAATGATGACTTTAACAGAGTCTTTATGAGAATCTGAGATAACATGTCTTTATGAGAATCTGAGATAACGTGTATAAAAGTATTCTAGAAAATGTAAGATATGTTATGTAAGAGTCTTCTAGTGCTCTGGTCGTAGGTTAATCTTTGTGTACTGGATTCCAATTCAACCGTCGTTTCAGGCATTGGACTAGAGAAAAAATATCTATTAAATCAAAAATTCACCTTTGTGTAAAGAAAATCATTAATTACATTACTATAGTCATATTTTCATTTTTCTCTAACTCTTTGACATGACAAAGATTCAAATTAACAATCTTTTGTAGCTGCATCAAATTTTTTGACCCATTAGAACTATTCAGTATATTACTACATAGAGTATTTCCCTATGATAGTGATCCTTAATTTGGTTGACTACTAGTGGATCTCTTGGGACAGGTTTTCTGAGTTTACGTCTTTGAGGGTTGGTGGCATCTATTATACAATGTAATAGAGATGAAAATGTGGGATAGAAAATGAACATTTTAGTTAGATATTTTCCATAACTTTTCTAAAATGTAAATGCTATCCCTCTTGAGCTACAAGACCCATAACCCCCTCTAAGTTATTTCAAACCTGAAAGTAACCAATTTGCAACTTGGAAAAAGTTAGCTTTTGTATGTAAGTAAAAAATATGTTAAAAGTTAAGCCTTAATATCTGGTGTTCAGGGCATTTAATCTTATAGTTATTGGTTATGTTTTTTTTTCTTTGTAGATGATGGAGATAAAAAGATCAGCTTGGCAGCTTGCTGGCAGGGAACTAGAGTGTTTAGGTTTTGTTTTGCCTTTTTGCAAGATTGGTCCACAAGAACTTTGAAAGAAAAAAAAAAGACGATGCAAATTAAATACGTTAGAAACGTATGTCCCATCTGCTTTTATTTCATTTTTAGAATAAGGTTTTCATACCTTCTTTTATTTTTATATTCTATGATACCACACTATAATGTTGGCCACCTCAGAGACAAACTAAATTAGCTATCCTGACCATATGGAAAGGAAAAGCTTTACCAGCTAAGGAAACAAATTTAACTCCGTCAAAAAGGCCTCTCCGTTCTAGGGTTTTACAAAATGTTGCTAAGTACATAGTAGGGGAGTGTAACCCACCTGCAGAAGTGGAATTTGTAAAAAGGGTTTTAAAAATTCCAAAATAGCTGTCTCCTTTCCTGGCGTCATTCAGGAATCACCCATGTTTGAAGCATACTTCTGGTGCATATTGCCAGCTGGATATGTTTATGAGTAAACTTGGGATCACAGGCTGGGAGTCACCTTGAAAGATTCACAGGATCATAGATTCATAGACTTGTAGCTGGAAGAGATTTAAAGGCTATCCAGTCCAAACCCTCTAATTTTACAGATGAGGAAACCGAGGTTCCAAGCAGTTACGAGACTTGCTAGCATCAAGACTTCCTTTTAATACCTTAACTTGAGGTCATCTAACCTAACTTTTGGTTTCTAAGAAGGATAAAATATATACAAAGTAGTTTATTTCAATTACCCAAGGTCATCCATTAAAAAAGAAACCTTCAAAGAAAGAAATACTTGATTTGTAATAACAATTGTAAAGAGAGTTGAGACAAGCCTTTTTTTTTTTACACATGGAGTTTTATTTTATTTTTTCATTAAGTGTAAATAAGCCTGAGATTTGAGATGGAAACACTGGGCTATCATCTTTTACCTAGAGAGGAGCTCCTTATAAATATACCATATAAAATTGGTGCAGATTTTCAATCTTAGCTTTTATATACATTAAAACGAGGGAAGTAAATGCTTTAACCCCAAGCATGTCTTTTCTAACCATATGTAGGATGAAGAAGTCACTTCATCGTGCAGGTCTACTTCAAGCTGACAGGTGCAATTATTCATGATGATTGAGAGTATCAGGTTCCATACATGACTCCCAAAGACAAAAAAAAAATCAGGATTGTAGAAAAGCTTCAGTTCAGAAGAATGAAAGATAGTCAACCACCTTGTTTGCTGACATATGGATGTTACACCCAGCAGGGCTAAGTGAAGGGAGCCTGAATTCCATTTTTATATGATTTATGTTAAAATTCACATTATTTCAGTGAATTGCTAAATGTAATAGCTCAAGCCTATAAGTGAAGGCATATGTGCCAAGTACTTGTCTATAGAGTTTGGAACAGCTTCATTGTGCACTCCCCTCTAGTAGGCTTTTCACCAAACAATGTACTGATTACTAAAATTACCTGAATGTATTCAAGATGTGTCTCAATATTTCTTCTGTCACTAGGGGAGGTGGAGATGCAGTAATATTTTCATGTTGGAAATCATGGGACAGTCAGCATTACTGTTATCTTCCCTGTGAGATAAATATAGGCAGCTGTATGTTTGTGTAATGACTTCAACACTCAGATTCCCAAACTTTATTGGAGTAGTTTTGAGGAAGCACTATAGTCCTCCTAAGAATGATAGCTGGTGCCGTTTTTTTAAAATGCAGCAGAGATAATAAACTTATCAAACAAAGCCAGTCTGGGCTTAGAGACTTAACAGATCCTCATGTAAATGTTGATCTGGCTTTTTTTTTTTTTAGATCATCCTTTCCATATCTTTATTAATGTAAACAGAACTAAAGGACTGATAACTATAAAACATGGGGTCATTGGTATCTGAACCCCTGTATTTGTATCTGTTGATGCTACAGAGTATGTAATGATCTGAAATACATAAATAAAGACTTCCTCTTCATTGTTTCTTGAGAGTTCTTAATGCTTATGTTTGGCTTTTGTCATTTTCACAGGCTGGTTTATAGCTAAGCATAAAAATAAATGGTTTCCTTAAAACATATATGATGTACTTTACATTATTGATGAAGGAAGGAAATGCAGATGAGCTGCATATGGACTGCATATCATTTCTTAAAATGTCTCTAGAACCACTAGTATCCCTGTACAGAGGAGTAGTAGTTATTGATGTAGTTACATGATAAGCATCCTGTACCTGAAATGAATTGAGTATTAACAAACATGCTTCTGTTACTCCTGCTATTTTTTTTCCTGAGGAAGATTAGTTTCAGCTAAAATACATAATTGTTTATTTTCTCAAATAGAGAAAAAATGCTCATATAAGACATGTATAGGTATATATTAAATAGCTTCTCAAGTGTAAGGGATGGAATGATTACATTATTTAATAAGGTCAAAATTTGGGTTTTGATTTGAAATCAATAGATAATCCTTGCTTAATGAAAAACTCTGGTCAAGGACAGAAAATGCAAAGAGGGCACAAAGATGATCCTCAGGAAACAGAGAAGGAATTATATCTTTGAAGGGGATAGTTTGAAAGACTGGCATTCTGTGATTGTTTGTGTTTGTTTTTTAGTATTTAGTCAAGAAATATCCATAGAAAAATAAGACACTTTTAATGTCTACTTTTAGTGAAATATAGTCTTTGTTTTAAAAGGCAAAGTGAGTTTCTAATATTGCATAGAGACCATCAGTTTCAGTGCACATATTCATACATAACATCTTCAGTTACATCATCATTTAATATTTTTGGTTGATGAAGCTTAACCGCTTACAATAAGACATTACATGCTATACAGTTAGGGTTGCAAACACCCTTTATCAAAGCCTCTTTCATCCCTAGGGTATCATGCTCTAGCATCCAGGAGCTATGTTAGATAAGGTAATATCTGTTTTTTTATAAATAGAGAGAGGTATGGTCCAATAGTCTGAGATAATGACCAATTGTAAAAGCTCTCAAATTTCATATCTAGATGAGCCCTTTAGCTTTTTTTCTCTACATTAGGCTAGAAGCTTATCCTTACTGTTTTAATATTTTACCTGGAAAAAATGGGGTGATGATAATGTAACTACCTCCTACTCTAAATATCCACTAACTTTAAGAAAAATATCTGGGGGATGTATTAGTAAGATCTTTTAAATTGAGGGAATATTGGAAGTATTAAGTATTTCTCACCAATAATCGTCCAACAACACTTTCCTTAACAACAAAGGAACAATACAGCAACTTAGAAAAAAGTACATACAAACTTTTAAAGTGGTTCTTACTTTGTTAAGAATGTAGATCTTAAGTCAAAGTTATCTTTTCAAAGTCAAAACAGCAATAAACAAATTTTCTTGAAATGTAGAGTTCTTATGAAGAACATCTGAAGATTTTAAAGTTATATATGTTTGCTCCCCTTGCATTAAAAGGCTTAAAAATCTTTAGGATATATCCATTATTATCTTGTAATCTGGTAAGGGAAAGATTAAATATATTTGCAGAAATATACTTGCAGAAATAGTTGCAAATCACTAAAACAGAAAGAAAAGCAAAGGAGAAATGGGATGGCATAGGGGGAAAGGGAGGAAGAATGTGAATGGAAGAAGTCCACAGATGCAGATAAGGGGCTTTAGGGCCTTTAGTAATGGTAGTGACTAATCCAAACTGTAGGCTTAATGCCTAGAGAAAATTAGAGTTACTTTTGATCCACTTACTTTCCCATTTCAGAATCTTGAACCACAACTATAATTCTATTCAATAAAACAGTTCATTTGTTGATAGACTTTGGCCTTGGTATCAGAGGATCTGGTTTCAAAACCTTCCTTTTACCTGTTAGGTGCCTGAAGTCAGGCATGGCAATTGACTTTCAGGGATCCCGGGCAACTCTCTAAGACTATGAGTTAGAGAAGGAAGTAACTTCTGTAAATGCCCCTTTGCATCAGTGGAAGTTCATATACTTGGATTTCCCTATCCTGATAAAATCAAATTTCTAGTTGTTAAATAGGGATTCAGTTTAACTGTACTGAGACTGGATCATCACATCATAGCCTCTTATGGACTATAAGGGAAAGCTGACTTACCATTCATATTGAGACAATTATTGTGACATATCCTAATGAGACAGTGAGTTGTACTGGTTTGTGTGTCAAATTTGAAACCAGGAAGACGTGAATTCAAATCTCATCTCTTATACTAAATGTCTCTATGACCCTGGGCAACCTACTTGACCCCTCTTTGCCTCAGACAACTCCTTATGACTTATTTCCAAAGTCCTAGGTGGAAATTTACACACTAAAGTCAGTCCTGTCAAAAAAATTAATGGCCAGTTAAGTGTTCTACTTTTAACACCTGTAAAAATGTGCCTTCCTATTTAAAGATTAGAATTTGATAGCTCAGAACCCTTCAAAGTAACCAGCATGTTTGCAATCCATACTTTAGGACAGGTCAAATGGCAGAACATCAGTGACCTTACATGTTTTCCCATGTACATTTCAATCAATCTCAACATCTAAAAAAGCAACATCTTTGTCTTTTTTTCCCCAATTGCTTTATTCTTGTTTCTATATTGTGTTTAGAACATATTTTTGAAAGAAGTACATTTTTATATCTGGATGCATTTACTAATAAACCACAGGTCTATAGCAGATGGGCAGGTGAAAATGTGATTATGAGGTGTGTGAAGATGGTTCTTTTTCTATAATACATGTCTCTCAAGGTTTGTTTGTGCATCTGTTATGTGCATGGTTTTCTTTTTACTGCTATCCTTAGAGATGTTCAACTAAGCAATTTTCTACAACGAAAGGTCTACAGTAGACGAAAAAGTTCTCCCCTTAAACACAAATATCATAAATGTTTCTTCCTGTTTCCTAACAATCAAAATAAATATGAAGGTGTCATACTATCCCTGGCAGGTTTTGGTGCTCACTGTTGAATTATTGGACTCAGCAGTTTGGAGCTGCACTAAGTGAGTTGTATATTTAGGTAGATGCAGGGTGAGCTTTAGGCTGTACCTTGCCTCTTCATTCATCTGGGAAATGTAAGGGAGCTGACAAAGCCAGACTCCATCCAGGTGGTTGAATTCCCCACATATTCATTTGGGTTGGAATTTTCAAATGTCAGATGCCAGGAGATCTCATTTAATGAAATGTTTAACTCTGCCAACCCTTCAGCAGTTGATGTTTTTTCAGCAGAAGTTGGGAAATACTATTTATATATGTAGAGGAGACTTCATATAACTTGATAAAGTTGTTAACTTGTAGGCTCAGGCAAGTTTTCCCTTTCTCCCTAAACCAGTGCTTCCATTTTTCCCCCTCAATGCTACTTGGCTAAAGCTTCAGTGGTCCCTTTGTTTGGTACCCCTGGCTAAAAGGTTTCCATGCAATTGAAAACATTGTCGTTTAAAAACAAGGAGCTGAGGCAAGCTAGCTTTTTATTGAAAATACAGAGGAAGGAAAAAAAAAGCAGTAAGGTATCCTTGGTTAACTTTTTAGTTATTTAAAAGTAGCTTGTTGAAGATTGAATATTTCTATGTTTCACTAGAGCCTTTAAATATAAAAGAGATATGAGACTATATCTGACACCATCAGGCATATTATATTAAAATTTATGAACAACTTCATCAAAAACCACTTTCCCTCTCCTGCATAGAGACAGATTTGTTCTGACATAAACGTTACATGGCTGGTTGCAGCCTCAGATTAATGCGAAGACCCTGGCGATTCCTTTTAGACGTTATTTTATGAAATAATACCTGTCAGCTGCTGCCTGATCCCAGAAAAGGGGGCAGGTTTTCCAGGTCATCTTGCCATCTGTCAGCTAAAGCTCATCTGTCCCTCCACATTACCACCTGATCTGTGCTAACAGGCCTCACAGGGAGGCCTGCTTCATTGGCCCAGTGGGAGCCAGGGAAAGAGACTATGTGAGGACATCACCTGTGATTCTGAGATTTAATTATCACTGAAGTGATGAAGATGTGCACACAGATTGAAATGCTTTTGAATAAATTCATGGCACAGGATACGCTGCTCCCCACTCTCTCCCCTCCCCTCCTTTCACTTCCCCACCTCCCTCCTCACCCCACCCCCAGCCCTAGTTTACTTACTAGCTCCAACAAAAGCTTCCAGATTCGACCTTATTTGGATACTTGGAGGAGCCTTATTTTTTTTAAAGTATGAATGCACACACACACACAGAGCTCACATGTTTAAATATCAAGGTAAATGTAAAAGCTGCAATATATATGCTCCAGGAAAAAAAAATACCTCTACCTTTTCCTACAAACATGATTATTTCCTGTCAAAGTTCCCTTGTTATCTAATTTTAAAGCTGTATTGATTGCTGCTAGCTGGAAAATCAGGTTTCATTGTGATTTCAGCTTTTTACCTATGGTTTTGCTCACAGTTTGGGGTAACAGCAGTGTAGAGTTACCTGGGGTCTCCTGTGGAGAGTTAATATGAGGGCTCACAGTGGAGTACCAAGTGTTACAAAATGTAAAAGGTAAAGGAGGCCATGGAAAGCCACTGGAAAACCCCTATGACTGCAGGCTCCCTCACTTTCTCTGAATCAATACGCTGTGCAAAAGTTATTACAGGTCTAGGCCCTTTTTACTTCAAAGCTGCTTAGGCAGTATGTGGCATTAATTCCCTCCTGTACAAAAATGTAGTTGATAATCACCAGGCTGAGGAAAGGATTTAGGACTAGAACAGCAGATTTCCTCACAGATTACAGACTAAAACCTAGTTTCTTGGGATAAATCAGGATAATTAACTGTAGTGAAATATGTTACCCTTGTTGATTCATGCGCATGTGATACTTTTGTTAGGTACAACTGCAGAGGAACATTTAGACCATTAGATGAGGGAAGATCTGATTCCCTCCTGGTGTCAGAGCATGCTATGTCACACCAAACAGGTTTTTATTTTCGTACTTGTCAGGAGTGCACCTTGAGTCTCTGAGCAAATTATTAGGCAGGCACTTAACAGGTAACAAAAGCTATTGTCTCCTAGCTCTAAAGTTACAAATGAAAATCAGACACCGCAACCAGAGCCACTTGATGGCTAAATTGCTCATCATGGTTGGATATCAACTACCCTGGAATAGGTTTTTTGGGAGAGGTTAGAAGATCTCCTTCCTTCAAGATCTTTGCAAAGAGGAGATGCCCTTTTCTGTCGGGACTTAAATAATTTCATTTTCAATAAGCATTTTTTAAATGCTTATTGTATTCTGGGCTCTACTCATGGCCTAGGAAAGAGATGAAACAGTCCCTTCCTTCAATAATCTTACATTTTATTGGTGGAAAACAGTATATTAATAGAAAATTAAATTCAAAATCTAAACAAAGTATTTTCTGGGAGGAGGGCATTAACAACTTAGGAATCACAATAGGCTTTCTGTAGGAGATGGCTTTTGATTTGAGCTTTGAAGGAAACTGTGTAAAGTAGGAGTGAAGAAGGGGTACTTTCCAGAAACAGGGGTCAGCTTCTGCAAAAGGACAGAGATAGGAGAGCGATTGCTGGGTATGGAGAACACAAGTAGGCCAGTTCAGTTGGAAATAGAAAGTGTGAAGGAGAATATTATGCAATAAGCCTGAAAAGGTAGACTGGGGACAGATTTTGAAGGAAGGACTTTAAATGTCAAATAGAAAATAAAAAATTTTATCATACAAAAACCAAAGTTTCTTAAGCCAGGATGTGACGTGGTCAGAGCTGTGCTTTAGGAGTATCAATTTAGCAACTACATAGAGGATGGGCTGGAGGAGAGACTAGAGACAGAAAGACTGATTAGGACACTATTGCATTAGTCCAGGTGAGAGGTAATGAGGGCCTTTTTTTAAAGGTTTGCCAAGTGATACATGTGTACATACATGCATGAAGCGTATGTACATATACATATATGTAGTATACATAATGTGTGTGTGTTGTGTATATGTGTATATATGTATATTTATATAAAAATATATGTCCATTTATATACCTGTACATATATGATATTTATACATACATAGATATACTTCTATGTGTCTGTGCATACACATACTCATTTATGTGTGAGTAGAAAGGATACCAATTCAGGATACTGTATATTGTGAAAATATGATTAACAAGTCTCAGCAACTGATTAATTGTAAAGGATAAGCGAAAGGAAAGTCATAGGTGTGACTGAGGCTAGAAAGTGGATAATTGATATGGTGGTGGTCCCTCCCCCAGGAATATTTGAATTAAGAAGATAATGTGTCTGTTTTGGATATATTTCTAATTGAGATGCCTCTTCCCAAGAGATTGTCTAAAAAATAGTTGATGATATGCAAAACTGATATTCAGGTGAGATTATGGGGGTAGATACGGAGAGCTGGGAGTATTCTGCATAGAGCTGACAGGTGAAACAATAAGAAATGATGAGATTACCAAGAGAATGCCCATGCAGAGGAGATGGTACAAGGATGATGATCCTGCAGAGCCAACAAAGAAGGAAAGGTCAATTAAGTAAATGGAAAACCAAGAGAGATCAGTATCATAAAAACCCAGGAAGGAGAGGTTATCTGGGAAGAGGTATTGTTGGGCATATTAACAGTATTCAAAGGAACAACTTAAATGTGTATCAGGAAGGAAAGAGGGTAGAGGAAGAGGTATGGGGAGATAGGCCAAAAACAAACCATGAACAAATAACTGCCGTAACATTTCAAACATTATTTGCCATTGTCCAAAGAGATCTGTTACATCATCATTGAAATGTGAAAAAAGATGATTCTTTTGGTACTTATTGCAGGCAGAAAACCATATTGTTTGGAAATAATGCATCAACTTTTTTAGGGTAAGGGAGATGAGTAGGTGGCACAGGCAACCAGGCCTGCTAAACTCAGAAAGATTTTTTGTTTTTTCCCAAATCCATCCTCAGACACTTACTGGCTATGTGACCTTGGGCAAGTCACTTAAGCTCTGTTTGCCTCAGTTTCCTCATCTGTATAATGGAGATAATAAGAGCATCTACCTCCTAGGGTGGTTGTAAGGCTTGAATGAGACAAATTGAAATGCATTTTTATTACTTTATACAACTTTTATGTGAATATGTGGAAAAGTATCCACTTTTATAGTTTTCCAGGTTCTATCAAATCTGCATATTTGTAAAACTGTTATTTGCTGTGACCCCAAAGTAAAGTCCAAAGATTCATGAAGAAATAAAGTGTCATGTATTCTGGTTATCCATATACCTACAAATTTCCTCTTTTGCCAAAAACACAAACAAGCAAATGAACAAAAAAGCAAACATCAGCAAACAAATCAGAAGCTAACAGCTCCTTTGCCTGGGGAATTTCACAAATTATCAATGTTCTGCTTATGGGGGCTTTATGGATGAGCAAATTCATAGCATGACACATGCTCTTTTAAATCCTTGCATCACGGTCTTGCATACACTTTCTGAATAGAGGTAGAGATTTGAATAGTTACCTTGAGTGATCCCATGGCCCCCTATATTAAAATTGGTAGATTTTGTAAGCATATCATTCAGAACCATGCAGTCTGCACACAAGTCCAAGGATCAATTAAGATTTTTTTTTTGTTTGCTAGATATTTTCTTTTTAGTTTGGAAATCTCAGTCGGCAAAGTGTTGAAATCAGTGTACGTCATAACCTGGGCTAAATCATAATGAAAGTGAAGATGGGATCAAAAGAGCATAAGTAGACAATTAAGGTAAATGTTGTTGAAAGTTTGCTTTGGTATAGGAAATAAATGGTTCAGGGAATTAGGGTCCTTACCATTGACACTTTGCCCTTGTATTGACCTGGCTAGTTGCTATTCAGCAACATTCAGCAAAAGTTATTATCATTTGAGAACTCTTTAGTAACATAATAAATGTGGCATTCTTAAACTAATACTGTGAATACATGTCCCAGGATAGAAATTTTTTATAGCCAAATGTCATTTAATACACATAGCTATTTAGTTGAAGAGTAGGTATGCATTTAAAATGTGAGTATATGTGTATATGTATATGTGTGTATGTGTATGTATATAATGAGCAAGAAACTATGATAGATTTATTCCAGATGTATCTTAGGTTTTCCCCAAAATGCATTTTGAAAATAAATGTTTAAAATCAGGAAAATTAATGTATCTTCCCCAAAGAGACTATATTTCTAATATGCTGAATTCCCATAGTCTTTTGACAATGTAATCCTGCTTTCAGTTACATATTTGAGAAAATCTAAAAGAACAAAGTACACATAGCTTTTTCTGAGAACTTCTACCTCAGCCTGCCAACTAAATATCCCAAGTCTTTGTGACTCAGTTGCCGAGGTTTTTTAATTATAATTTTGCCTGAGTTTCCTAATTATATAGTCAATAATCTAGCAAACATTTTAAATGATATGTAGACATAAGAACATAATCTGTACAATATGTATCAATTTAGCAATTTAAGGATGGTTTCCAAGCACCTCTATATTGGTATACTCCAAATTGGTGTTAGAATAAAATTAATTTGATGGTGGTAGCAGAAAAACAAAAACCAGATATGTTTTACTAAAAAAAGGTATTGGTTCATTATCAATAATGGAACTGAAAAACTCAATAGCAATAGAAGCTAATAAAGTGATATATATATATTATATATATATATATATATATATGTTTCTTTCAGTATTTCCTAAAGGCTAATTTATTCAAGCCTGTCATGGCTTTGGAGTTAAGTGAAAGATCACAGGTGTTTCTGCTTTTATATCTCAATCATATCCAGCAATTGTATCTTACATAGATGGTAAAATGACCATTTACACAGCTTTTTGCTCTGCTAATATTAAAAAAAAATTCAGAATCTTTTCTATTACTCCAAGTCATATCGTCATTACTGCCTCATTTAAAACCAAAGCCTTTCAGAACTGGAAGAGAATTTGAAGACCATTCTAGTATCCTTCCTTTTTCAGAAGCCCAGAAATTCATAGATAGAAGGAACCTCAGAGGCCATTTATTCCAACTCATAATTGAAAAAAAAATGACTCTACAACATAACTGATAACTGATAACCCTCTATCCTTTGGTGGAAGATCTACAGTGATCATAGTGATGGCGGTGGGGGGTGGGAGGAGCAGGCATCCTAAGGCAATATTTTTTTCCACTTTGGGCTGACTCTAATTGTTGGATAGTTTTTCTTTACGTCAAGCCTAAATTTATGTCTCTGCCACTTTTACTCATTACTTTTGGTTCTGGCTCTGGAGCCAAGTACAATAAGTCTAATCCTTAAGGTATAAAGACAATTCTCAGTTTTCTCCACCCCACTATCCCATCCCCCCCTCACATACACACAAACACTCTCCTGCCTTTTCTTCCCCAGAATAAACATTTCTAGTTTTCATGTCATTTACATCTGAGGACACAATAATAGAAAGGTTAGATAATAGGCCCAAGGTTACACAACTAAATATTGGCAAACCCGGAAGTAAAATGAAAGTAGAAGCTCTCTAAATTTCCACATCCATGATCTTTGTATTATCTGATGCTGCCAGGGGTATTCTCAGGAAAAAAAAATGCCTAAAGGAACCACCTTAAACTTTGAATATCTCCATAGTGAAACAATTGAAGGCTAGCAACTAAAGCATTTGGCAAAAACAAACGTTCTATTGATGAGCAATGAGAGAACTGATCTTTGAGGAAACTGAAATCTAGGATAAAGATACCTGACAAAGCCTCTGAGTCCTCCATCTCAAAAATAGATTTTTGATAATTATAACAAAAGTTGCTTTCAATTTAAGGAACACATAATACCTTAGGAATATTAACTCACTACTTTTTATTTTCTTTTTGTTGTACACTTAAAAAACATCAAACATAAAGAAGAACAGATGCTTGTTTTAAAAATGAGAAGTATTGTTATGTATAGTTTGGTTTTTAAGAAGGATAAATTTTCAAATGCCTCTCTTCAGAGTCTGAATATGGCAATGTGCTCAAAATCAACAGGAACATCCAGTTAAAAGTTGTGACCAGTGCTGACAATCAAACACGGTAGAAGAATTATCCCACGACTAGCTAAATGGTTGCTTAATGGGTTACACTGGATAAAGAATCATTACCATGTTTCTTGATAGTTGGTAATAAATCTTTTGCTATTTAGCAAGACTAGGCCTTGGAAAGCAGACATGGTCTGAGATCAAGATAGAATGTTTCTGTCCCAAAGACAGAATAGCAATGTGTCCCTTATGAACTTTGCAGGAATAAATTTAGGAACATAGAACCAACCAGAGGCCAATTTTTTTTTAATGAAGATTCCCTCAAAGATACTAATTAGTCACAATTTGTCATGAAGAGGTCTTTGCTCTTTAAAATAAAAATAGTTAAGAAAAAAGTTTGGTAATCACTTGACTCGAAGTTCCTACCATGGTACAGCAGTGATAATTGGCTTGCTGATACTATGATTAGCCAGCAAGTAAAAGAAATGTATCACCAAAAATGTCACCTCTTCATCTGCCTTGACAGGAACTTTAGGAGGTTAAAAAAAATTTGTAGAGAAAAAGTATCTAGGTAGTTTCAATACAAGAACCGTCAATCTTTGGCAAGTTAACCGTCATGGACAAAGTTGATTCATGAATCAGAAATATGTTTAGTGAATTCAAACAGCAATTTGAAATGATTCATACCATTTTCTTGAATTCACACCACCTGACTAATTTGAACAAAATTTAAATCCACTTCCACTCGAATAAAGTGACCTGAGCAGGTCCCTTAACCCCTCTAGCCTTGGTTACTTCATCTGTAAAATGAAATTACTGTATTCAATATTCTTGAAGATCTCTTCCCAGATCTAAATATATTAATCTATGTTATGCTTATATTTCAATTTATATTAATAAGATACTAAATCCCAACATGGCTTAATAGAAAGAGGTCTATACTTGTGTTCACTTACTGTCTCTGCTACTTATAACCTGTGTAACCTTAGGAAAGTCCTATAGACTCTTGGGGTCTCCGTTTTCTCATCTCAAAAATGAGGAAACTGGATTAATCAGAGTTGTTAAACTTGTGGCCCATTAGAAGGACTACCCAAATTCCCCAGTAATCTTGAACCAGATTAAAATGTAATTGAGGAAAGTTTAAGAAAATGAACAAAAACATAACAATACAGATAATGTTAATTTGCGGTTTTCTAACTTAAAAACTGCCCACAGGGATTGTTTCGATTTGAGTTTGACACCACTGGATTAGATGATCTGTAAGGTACCTTTTACATCAAAATCTTACTATATTATAATATCCTAAAAAAGATAGATACATACATGATAATTATTTGGAGAGAATTCTGAGAAGAAAACAGCAATTTCTCAGTAATGTGCATTATTTAGAATAGCAGCTAAGAGCATGCAAAACAGAGAAATTACCCTATAAAACATAGGTCTTTTTTCAACATCTGCAATGATCAGAACCATGAAAGATGGTAAAGACCTAGTACCAAGGTATATTTGTTGACACTTAAAAGCAGAAAGTCCACATGAGACAGCTATGAAGAGTCAAGTAAATAGCATATATTGCAAAGATTCCATCAAATTGACTGTAGCAGCTTATGGCAATTACATTGTTCTATATTGCCAGAAAGATAGATAAAGTCCTTCTGAACTGGCTATCATCCATCACTGCCAACTATCGCTCATGGAAATTGCAATTTAGTTTTAGGCCATGGGATATATACACTCATCATGAAAACTACTTCTCTTGATAAAGAAAAAGTTATGAAGTATAATCATATCAGTCCTAATATTTGTTAAATTAATCCTCATGGGCACATTTCAGTAGCAACATTGACCACATGGTAGAACATATTTGTTTCAGAGAAAATGAGTAAAAAACTCAAGGAATAGTATCAAAATGTCTATTCTATATTGACAAGCCTATTGATGTACTGGGCTTCATTAACAAGGTTTAGAGTAGACAGTAGTATGTACCAAGCAAATTTGCCTCACCTACAAGATAACCAACATCTAAAGATCGCTCTTCAGTGATTGTTTCATTAATCACATTTGTTATCAATGGAATAAAACTGGGGTGCATAGTAGGTTAATTCTTAGTCAAAGTATTTTACTCAGATTTTAAAGACCTTCAAATTTAATATTACATTCAGAGAGTTTATTCAGTTCAATAGGTTAAAAAAACATCATCAAAGGTACATAAGATAACAGTATGGGATTTTTTTGCATGCTGTGAACTTCATGGAAAACTTTTAATGTATTAGGTACTGCTCTTCAGAGTCAATTCAGTGCTATAGATTGATGGTCAGTCTAAAGGAATGTAGCCATATTTGTGTGGACAACCACAGACCAGAAGGTCAAAATTCCTATACAATTAGGTACTGAGTATATTTTTATTGACTGTAGCTAATAGTGTGTATAAAAGCTATTGGACATCCCCGATAGCTCTCATCCTTGATGTAACTTGGTCTTACCCTCTTCTCTAGCTATTACCTTATATTTCTCCTTCTCTTTGTGGCTAACCTGCTTAAAAGAACCATTCACAATTGATATCTCCACTTCCTTTACTCTCATTTGCTTCTTAATTTTCTGTAGTCTGGCTTCTGAACTCATTATTCAAATGAAACTGCTCTCTCCAAAGTTACCATTGATCTCTTAGTAAATCTAGTGATTTCTTAATCCTCATCCTCCTTGGTTTTTTGTCACCTTTGACATTCTTTATTTATCACCTTCTCTTGGAATACTCTACCTCCTTCCAAGCTTTGTGACACTATTCTCTCCTTTTACTCCTGCCTATCTAACTGTATCTTCTTAGGCTCTTTGCAGAATCTTGATCCAAGTTATATCCATTTTGAATATCCTCCAAAGTTCAATCCTTGGCCCTCTTCAATTCTCCTTCTGTGATAGATTGTTTGGTGATTTCATTAGTTCTGATGAATTCAATTATCATCTCTGTGAAGATTAATCTCATATCACTTTATCCAGCCTCCACCTCTCTCCTAACCTCCAATCTTTCATTACCAACTACCTTGTGGACATTTTGAAATGAATATCTCAAGGCATTTTATTTTTAATATGTCCAAAACAGAACTCAATACCTTTCCCATCAAACCCTTCCCTTTTCCAAACTTACACGTCACCATGAGGATACCACCATTCTCCTAGAAATCTAGGCTCTTAGTATCAGTGTTATGTTTGACTCTTCATTTTCACTCATACCTCATCCTCCTCTCATTTAATCTCTTGCCAGGTTTTATCATTTTCACTTTCACAATAACTCTCATATGCATCCTCTTTTCTTCAATCACACCACCTTACTCTGATATAGGCCCTCATCACCTCATACCTGGTCTATGACAATAGCCTTCTTGTTGGTCTTTTTGGCTCACTTATCTCTGTATTCTGAATCATCCTCTATTCCACTGCCAATGTGACCTTCTTAAAGCATGTCTGCCCATGGTACTCCCACCTCTTAATAAATTACAATGTTTCCCTGCTACCTCCAAGTACAGATATATAATGATATGTTTGACTTTTAAAACTTCAGAACCTGGTCTTTACCCAAATGTATAGTCTTCTTATCTCTATTCCTATCTCCTACTCTCCTCCACGTTCTCTACAGTCCAGCAAAATTGGCCTTGTTCTCTTTCCTAGCCCTTGGCAATCCATCCCCAAAATTGGCACCTTTTCACTAACTCTCCTCAATGCCAAGAAGGCTCTTCCTTCTCACCTCTCCCTCTTGGCTCCCTTAAAAACTCAACTTAAATCCTACCTTTTGCAAGAGGCCTTTCCTGTTATCCCCATTGCCAATGCCTTCCTTATGGGGTTAAATCTCATTTACACTGTATTCATCTTGTTCATACATAGGGGTTTGCATGTTCTCTTTCCCAGTAGAAGGTAACCTTCTTGAGGGCAGGGACCATATTTTTGCTTTTCTTTGTCTGTCCATCACTTGACACAGTGTCTAGCACAGAATAAGTGCTTAAGAAATGCTTATTGTTATTATTGTTTGATGATAATGATACTAGTCAATGTGGGAAGATATTAAGTAAATATCAGATAACACTGCTGTACTCAATTTTATAATTTAAACATAGAACCTCAAATCAAAAATTTCCAGTATATTGTCATACATGCATAGTAGCACTTTCCACAGCAACACCTTTGAACATGAAGAATATGTATGCACTTATATGAATATGCATATTATAACTAAAGTTCAAACTGGCCAAAATTAATATCCTTAATACTTCAGGAGTTCTGCATTCTCATCAAACTGAATATCTCTTTGATCTGTGCAGATAGAACAACTTCTATTCCTCCTATCATCTGATTCTTATCCATATTTTCCACAGAATATCTACTCATCAATTAAAAGGTCTTTTCAAAGGTTTTTTTCAACCTTTTTGGGGTTCTAATGAGTTGTCCATCTGTTATCCCTCACTTTAACTAGATGACCAGCCCATGATGTCTTCCACATTAAACATTCTCTCAATGATAACCTTTACACTATTTCTTGTGTATAGAACCCACATTGAAAATGGACTGCAGCCTACTGGAGCCTATCAAATGTCCCTCTATATTGTCCCTTTCTGACATTGACTACATTATTCATATCAGATTGTGGTATCCCAAAATCCAACCCCATCAGCATTACCGCACATATTTCTGCTAAAAATATGAGTTTGTGCAAAGGAACAGCTAGCGACAATCAGAGGAACTATAGAGTATCTCAAATGCAATCCAGGCCATTTTTCCCTCCTGTTTAATTCTAGGTCAAATCTACAATGCCTATCCCAGATACATGTATTAATGTACTAACTCAATGAACTGACCATCTAATTGCATATTATGATCGAGAAAATAGACATTTTATACATATACATATACATATACATATACATATACATATACATATACATAT